>NW_004955496.1:5433144-5657884 GCF_000276665.1 Chinchilla lanigera | reverse complement strand
AAAAAAAAAAAAAAGACCAGGTGTGGTGGTGCATGCTTGTGATCCCAGCACTGGGTTGGCAGAGGCAGAAGAGTTGCCGAGAGTTCAGGGCCAGTGTGAGCTACATATCTAGGCCCTGTCTCAAAAAAAAAAAAAAAAAAAAGGAATGTAAACAAGCTGGGTGTGGAGGCACAGGCCTGGAGCCGAAGCCCTTGGGAGGCTGAGGCAGACAGTGAGTGAGTTAGCTGAGGGCTGGCCCAGCTGCATGCAAGACCCTGTCTCAGTCCCTGCTCCAAAAAGAGACCACACAGGCATGCACAGGAGACATACACCAAGTGTTATTAACACCTGTATCTGGATGGATCACGAGTCAAGTTGTTAAAATTCATTTTAAAAATTTTTCAAAAAACTTTGTGTATGAGTTTTATAGTAAGAAAACATAATTGATTTTGAATTTATTTTCACTCTTTTTAAATGAATTAAGAGGTACCCTCAAATTTAGAGCTCCAGAGACTAATCGCTTATTTTGATTCCTTTTTAAAACTAGGTAGTTACTCATGGAATTAGCCCAAGGTTTTTATTTAAAACCTACACCTCACAGTGATTTAACAATTTAGATTAGATTTGCTGTGGTTCCAGGATGTGGTATTGGGATGTAAAATAAATGTATGAAAGCTATCTGATGAATCTTTTCAATTAACAGTAATTGTGCCTCAGATAAACCTGAGTGGCTACGATACTGCCACTGCACAAAGCTCAGATGAATCTTTTAAGCAAGTAATGTGCTTTGTGACAGAATTTAGCAAATATTTCTACTTAATCATAGTTTTAAAATAACGCTTGTAATTCTTTGTTCCTTTTAGTTTCCTGCCTGTGATGGCTCCCATAATAAACATAACGAGCTGACGGGAGATAACGTGGGTCCACTCATCCTGAAGAAGAAAGAAGTATAACAGGAATGATGTGGGATTGATTCAGTGTGTGCTGTAAAGTCTTGCAGTATTTTCTCATCCTTTGTGTATAGAAAATCTCTGAAATGGTGGTCTTAATTATTACTAGGTGAATAATTATTTCTGCCGGTTTATTTTCTTGCTACACTACTGTTTATATTTGATATTTTGTATATTTAAACATTTATGTAGAAATAAATTGTCAAGGCTCATTCTGTCTTCAGAGAATTAACATATCTTCCAGCAATAAAATCAATTTCTCTCATTTTATTTATTTTTACTTTTTTATTTTTGAGACAGGATCTCACTTTGTAATTCAGGCTGGTCTTGAACTCACTCTGTAGCCAAGGCTGGCCTTCAACATGTGTTGATCCTCTTGCCTCTGTCTCCTGAGTGCTGGGATTACAGGCCTGGGTCACCTTGCCCAGCTTCCTGTCATTTTACTTGAGAAAACCTAAATTTTGGCAGTGCATCCAAAACTGTTTGGATATTTCTATTTCAACAGAGTCTATACTTTAAAAAATTTCCCCTCCATTGTTATTTTTTGTATAGCTTTCGTTTTGATCAGTTGTGTGGTTTACTTCTTTTGACTTTCTGCAGCCCCTTTTTTTGAATGGACTGGGGATGGAACTCAGGCCCTAGCAAGTACGGGGCAGATGGTCTACCACTGAACTCCATCCACAGCTCTCTTTTTAGGGGTACTAAGAAAAATGTTGACATGAAGAATTACTAGAGGTCACAGATATAAATTTTGGTGTATAGAGATTGTTCCTCGTGAATATGAATACCACAATTTCAGAAATAAACCAGACATAAAAAGTTCTAGAAAGCAACAGTTATTTAAAATTGTAGAGGGTTTGCTTACAGAAGGTGTGCATGTGTGTTTATGCTCCTTGGCTCATCGTCAGTGGGGTGGGGTGGCAGGAACACTTGCAGGTAAACTCAGCAGCTGTTGCAATTTGATTTAAAAGTAAAACATACCTGAGTTCTGAAACAAAATTATGTTTATTTAAACATTTTCTCTTTAAGCCATTAAAATGAAGTACAAAAAAGTTTTCAAAATAAATTCACTGGAGAATCTAAAACACATTCGTAATTTTTAGCCTACAGTTAAGTCTTTACATTGCAGTTCTCATATTACTAGCTCCTGGAAGTCTATTAAAGGTGAAATCCATTTCCTTTGGACGTTCAGTCCTCCTGGTAAGCAGCCGAATGTCACCGAGCGTTCCGAGGGAGGCTTGTGCTATGTGTGGGGGACTTGGAACTTACTCCGTGGGACATCAGGGGGCTTGCTGTGTGACCTGGCTTTTTCATGACCAACAGCAAGGATTTTAGGGTTACACATGTAGTCTGTGGTTTTTTGTTTTTTGGAGAAGGTCTACAAGGCTTTTGTCCAGAATTGTTACTCTTTCCTCTCCCCACCTGTCAGTGGGGGACGTAATGTAACACTGCTCTCACTTCTTTGGCTATGAGTATTTTTTCTGAGACCTTTTATTCAGCATCTTTAAGCCCAGACTATTGGATTAACCAATGCTTTTTCAGCATGTGGTTGGACTACTTCGGAGAAAGTTCTCACCAAAAGTTGGGATATGCTTGTCTGTGGTTATAAAAAGGCTTTTCATTTTGTAAAATCATTCACAACTCATAGCAACATGCTTTTAAACATTTCAGCAGGGTGTGGTGGCACATGCCTGATATCCCAGCGTCAGGAGGCTGAGGAGGATCATGAGTTTGAGGCCAGCCTGGGATGCATAGTGAGGCACTGTCTCAAAAAATCAAAACTAAAACATGTTCTAGTGGTTTCCATAGTTAGATTTCACAGGCGGTAAACTTATTAAAAATGTGTAGTCTCAAATGAAATAACCACCTTTTAATTTGTCAAATAAGAATACTTACAAATTGTGGGCCGGGGATATATAACTCAGTGGCATAAGTGCCTGCCTGGCAAGCGCAAGGTCCTGAGTTCAATTCCTGGTACACACCACCCCCGCACAAAAAAATTTACAAATTGAAAACAAACTCTCTCATAAAAGGTTAATGTTAATATACAAAAAAAGAAATGGAGCCAGGGGTTGTGGCACACACCTGTAATCCCCAAACTTTGGGAGGCTGAGGCAGGAGGACTACAAGTTCAAGTCAAGCCTGGGCATTTTAGTGATATAGTGAGACCGTCTCAAAACCAAAAGTAAACAAACGTCTGGGGATGTAGCTCTGTGTGAAGGACCTGGGTTAAGTCTGCAGTACCACAACAAACAAAAGGTAGCCTGGGGGCTGGGGATTTAGCTCAGCGGCAAAAGCGCCTGCCTGGCAAGCGCAAGGTTGTGAGTTCGGTTCCCGGTACTGGAGAAAAACCAAAAAAAAAAACCAAAAAAAAAGGTAGCCTGGTGGTGTATGCCTGTAGTCCCAGCACTCTGGGAGGCTGAGGTAGGCACATAGCAAATTTGAACCAAGCTTGGGCAGCTTAGCAATTTAGCAAGACTCTGTCTTAAAAAACAGAACCAGAAAGGCTGGGCATGTAGCTCAGTGCAGAGGTTCAGGGTTCAGTCCCCAGTACTGAAAAAGAAAAATGTTTACTGCCTTCACATTTCTTTTGTTCAAATATATTAAAGACCTGTGCCTAGTTTCCTTCCTGTGTGGAGTTTTCAGAAACGTGAGGTTGGTAGGAAGCTGTTACTTCATTAGTGCCTTTGCATAAGCACTGGTACCCTTCCCGACAGGGGAGTCTTATCAGGTGGACCTTGGAGAGGAGACCCTATAGCCCAGGGTGCTATAGGGACCCCGAGAAGTACTGCAGCTCCCTGAGGTGTGGCGGCCTTCCAGAGTTCCTGCCTAGGGTGACAGTGCTGGGGCCGCCATGCCTGCTCCTGGGACAGCCAGTCATGCCTTGCTCAGCACAGGTACTGCCTGACACATGCGTTTGGTATCTGCGTGTGCACAGTGAAGCGAGCTGTAATCAAGTACAGCACTTGTGATCAGATCTGAGTTCAGTGCCTTGCGTGAGTCACTTCCGTATTTTGTAACCTAGTTTGTTAGTAAGTTTATGGGAAGCCAGTTAAGACAGCTGCTACTCTATATGGGTCTGCCCTTCCTGTGGATCCTGAGTTGTCCATCAGAAACTCCTGGAAAGAACTTAGGAACTCTGGTTTAACGGGGTTCTTTTTTTTGAGCCAGGGTCTCACCATGTAGTCCAGGCTACCCTCAAACTAGTGGCTATTCTTCTGCCTCAGTCTCCTGAGTGCTGGGATTACAGGCGTGTGCTATCCTGCCAGGCCTTATCAGGATTCTTAAGAGATTGTGGTAGATACTTTATTTGGTGGTATTTGGGATTAAACCCAGGACGTCAGCATGCTCAGTAAGCAAGTGCTGTACACTCATCTACAGCCCCAGCCTTTTTAAAAAAATTTGAGACAGGGTCTTAGTGTCCAGGCTAGCCTTGGACTTGTGATCCTCCTGCCTCAGCCACCCAGATAGCTGACATTATAGGTGTGCATGGTGACACCCAGCTGGTGTTTCATTTGATCATGGTAGAGACATGAAAGTGACTACTACATTCATTGCCAGTGCGTTTGGAGCAGCACTGCACTCTGGAGAAACCCAAGTTCGTAATGCTTATGCTTTTGAAGTGAGTGCCTCTGCTCCCCATCTTCAGAGTCTGCTATTTTTATTTATTTATTTATTTATTTATTTATTTATTTATTTATTTATTTATTCGGGAGGGTCTTGCTGTGTATTTCAGGCTGACCTCGAACTCGCAGCCATCTTCTCCTGCCTCAGCCTCCCAAGTGCACAGCAGTGTGCATATCTTTACTTCACACCCAATTCTAACAAGTTCATTTGTCTTGATTTCTGCTTCTGAGCAAATCACAAGTATGGAAAGGATTCTACTAGAGATGGGTAAACAATAAAATGTGACAGCTGGAGGGAAGACGACTGAAAATAAATTCAAAGTGAACATGAAGGGCGTAGCAATTTGAGAGAGTTTAGCGTAGGATCCTGTGGGACATCACTGTGCTCTAATCTCCAGGGGTGTGTAGTGGTGAATTGGGTGCGCAGTGCAAGGCAGTTAAGAAAGCAGGATATTAGCTGAATCCAGTGACACCATTTCCACTTCAAACAGTTAAAAGCTTGGTGCTTTGCTGAATGTTCCTTGACTGATGCTTGACTTACTCCTTGCTGTGTGAAGGCTTTAATCACAGGATCCACATTCAGTCAAAACATTTTTCATGCTAATGACTGTAATTTACTATGCAATTTAATTGTTAAAATACAGGAAAAACTAAGCGATTTAGGCCACATAAATCATGTCAAATGATCTCCACCTCAGAGAAGGCTGACAGTCATATTTAAAAGCCATGTGATGACCTCATTGATATTGTCCCACAAGGTTGGATTTAAGGACACCTATAGCTGGTTGATTTGGGGCTCACTTTATCATGTTGAGCAAATTAACTAGTTTTACTGGTTTGGTTTTGTTTTTTGAGACAGGGCCTCCTATTCATGATGGTTCTCCTGCCTCAGCCTCCCAAGTGCTGCGATTACATACATGTGCTATCATGCTCAAGGTAGCAAATCAACTAGTTTTGTCTTTTGCAGAAATCCATTTAGAAATGACTGGTAGCAGACATCATTTTAATACAGTATAAACTAGATCCTCACTCAGTTTCCTGTCAGTTTGGTCTTGAAGAACATTGAAAGTCCATTCACAAAGATAGAACTGTGTCTTTTAGCCAGAGGCAACAGCACTCTGGTTGTAGTTGAGTGCTCGATTCATTGTTCACTTAAAACCTGTTTTAAGCAGCTCTTGTGAGCATGTGTATTTGAGACTGTTTTCTTAGAACACTATGGTCGTGTAGATCGGCCACAATGTTAACAAATTCTTTATTAGAAGGCTCTAGTTTTCTAAAATACTATAGAGAAGGGTTGGACATTGAATAATTGCAGAGCGGAACCTTAAATTTCCCTTAGTACCTTCATGCATTTCTCTGATTGCCACCTTGAAGACTCTGCCGCATCCATTCCGTACATGTGAGAAACACAAAGTAGAAGTAGCTTAGAAGTAGTCTGTAGCTCTGCAGGGTGCTACCGAGCAGGGAAGAAGATGCAGTGTGTTGGCTCTGGACAGCAGCACCCTGCGGAGCTAGAGGAGATGGACGCTTCCTAGAAAAACTTAAGTGACCAAAACTAACCCAAGAAGAAATCAAAAGTGCTAGCATGGGCTGGGTGTGGTGGTGCACGCCTGCAATCCCAGCACTTGGGAGGCTGAGGCAGGAGGATGGCTGCAAGTTCAAGGCCAGCCTGAATATATAGTGAAAGTCTGTCTCAAAAATACAAAACAAAAAAAAACCAACAAAACACCCCTAGCACAGCAATTATAAGTACAGAGTGCAAAAGCATTTTTAAAATCCATACCTAAAAAGTATTAGAATAATACTTACAAGAAGGATAATGTGATGTTTACCCCAAACTTTTAAAAGAAAGACATTTACAATTTATTGCATACAGCTAGTACATACTAATATGAAAACCTGGTAAAGAAATGGTACCATATCAAACCAAGCCAGCCGTAGACCAATCTCATCTACACATGTGGGTGAAAACTCAAAAAACTATATTCAAAGGAGAGAAGTAGTATACTTTGGCCAAGAGCATTATACTGCAAGTGTTCAGAGATGTCTCAGTATCAGCTATACATTAACACAGTTACATGTATGAGTTAAAGGTAAGACATCAATAGAGGTGGAGAGGGTTTTTGGTAAATAGTACCCTTTTTAAATGATTCTTGACTAAAATGAAAAATTTAAATAGTATTTATGAAAAGTACTATAACTATTTTAATTATTTTTAATCATAAAACATTTCAACTAAAAATCAAGAACTACCAGGAGTGGCTGCTGCCATATTTTGATAATTAAAGACTTACCTTGGAGGATCTGTGGATGTAACAGGAGTTTTGTTTCAGTGCTCGTGATCAACCTAGGGCCTTATACATGCTAGGCAAGTACTTTACCACAAAGCCACATCCCCTGGCTGTAACAAGATTTCTAAGTGAAATAACCAGTGTACACACAGAAAGACAGAAAACTTTGTTGATGTGATTATATGCCTAAGAAATCACGACTAGGAAAAGCCATGAGATCTTGAGAAGGTATTAGAAACAAGATGAATACAGAAACTACTAGCAGTAAATACCTTGAAATGATAATGGGAAAAAATAAATTTACCAAGATACATTATAAAAATAACAAAAGCAATTAAGAGCTGGGCATGGTGGTGCACCCCTGTAATCCCAGCACTTTGGAGGCTGAGGTAGGAGGATCAGCATGAGTTTGAGACCAGGCTGGGCTATATAGTGAGTTTAAAGCCAGTCTAAACTATGAAGAGAGACCGGGTCTCAAAAAACAACAAAAATGAAAGCAATTAAGATTTGAACAAATAAACAGAATAATTACTATTGTAAAGATATAAATCAAATTATATATACATTCAGTAAGTCACATTAAAATCACAAAATTTGATTAAAGTTCATATAGAAGGTTAGAAAATTCTAGGAAAATAAGACTCCTGAGAGGTGGTTTCTCACCAGATAGCTGCACCTACTCTGCAAGTACTGGAGTCAAGTCAGAAGAAAAATAATTGGATTAATAAGCAAGAACGGTGAGAAAGAATCTAGGTATAGATAAAAATCTAGCTATACCTGAGGATTTAGGTATGGATGAAAATATGACAAATGTACTGTCAATTTAAAGAGCAAAATTAGACCCTCAATTTATGCTGAAGGCATAAATTGGTTTTAAAAAGTGACTTAAAAATATATATGAAAAGAATATATTTATGAAAATATATAAAAGGAAATTAGATGGCTGAAGATCTAGGCAAAACTTTTCTGGCAAAAGATAACACTTCTGACAAAAGAAACACCCAAGTATTAATAATCTGTAATAATAGGGGAATCTCCATGTGGGTTAACAACAAATAGAAAAAAACAAAAAAGGAAAACAATACTAAATTGCAGGTATGACATCCCATTTTGAAATTATCTAAATTAAATGTGTAAGCCAGGTGTGGCACATATCTGTAATCCCAGCACTGGGAGGCTGAGGCAGGAGGATCGCCATGAGTTCAAGGCTAGCCTAGACTATATATAGAAAGACCCTATTGCAAAAAAAAAAAAAAAAAAACTGTGAATATAATAGAAATTTACATAACTGTTTGACAGATGGAGGTTATTTGGTATTGGGAATGGAACTTAGGACCTTTACACTGAGCTACAGTGTACAGGCCTAGGCCTTTAAGTATTTTTTATTATGAGAGAAGTTCTAAGTTGCCCAGGTTGGTCTTGAATTTGGGATCCTCCTGCCTCAGCCTCCCATAATAATGGGATCATAGGTACACACCATGGCTGGCTTCAAAAAGGTTATTAATGACATTACCCAGAGCAGTTTTGGTTATGTGGGGATGTAGAATGGAGCAGAAGTTCTGTGGAAATCGCTTGAATAATAAGTTGTAAGATAGCAGACCACAGTAAACTGAAATGTTGACTCCAAAGTAATATCAGC
Source organism: Chinchilla lanigera (assembly GCF_000276665.1). NCBI lineage: Eukaryota > Metazoa > Chordata > Mammalia > Rodentia > Chinchillidae > Chinchilla > Chinchilla lanigera. Next base: position 5,649,399 of record NW_004955496.1, on the reverse strand, counting down.
AAGTAAACCACAAACATGAATGAAATATAATAAACCATGGTGTGCCGAAAGACTAAAGAGTCACTGCGTGTTCCACAGGTGAGGCAGGGATGCCTTTGTGCCTTGGCCCTCTGCGGCTTATTCCTTCCCAGCAGGCTGAGACCCACTAGCTCCAAAGCCCAGCAACAGCCATTATTCCACAAGCAGATGGGCATTTTTAGCTTCCACATGGGAGCAGGAATGTGCAGTATTTGTTTTTCTGACTTATTTTACCTAATGTCTTCCAGTTTCATTCATTGTTCTGCAAATGACAGGATTTCATTCTTTTTTAAAAGTGGATGAATAGTGTAACATTGTGTATACCTAGCACATTTTCTTTATTCATACAAAGATGGGCAGCAAGCTTGATTCTGTATCATAGCTACTATGAATAGTGCTGCAGTAACCATGGGCTACCTGGATCTGCTGCTTTCATTCCCTTTGGATGCCAGATTAGGGAGAGCCAGATCCTATGGTAGATCTATGGTAGGTTTTTCAGGAACCTCATACTGTTCTCTATAGTGCTGAACAATTTACATTCCCACCAACAAAGTAAGAGTTCCCCTTTCTCCACATCCTTGCTTGCATTTGTTATGTTTTCTCTTTTTGATAACATCCATCTTGACTGGGCTGGGCTGACAGCTCATTTTGGTTTTGACCTTCTACAGGCCATAAAGGGAAGAGTGGAAACTGCAGTTGAGTAACAGGCACCAGAACACAGTTACATGGAAAAAGTGAGTTCTGGAGTTCTGTAGCCCAGTGGTGACTGGTTCACAGTAACTTCTGATGTATTTGATGAGTAGCTAGAAGAGGAGCTCGGAGTGTCCAAAGAGAAGGCAGTGATCAGGAGATGCAAATGTTAATTGCCCTGATTTGATCTGTTTTTTTTTTTTTTTTTTTTTTGGTTTTGGTTTTGGTTTTTCCCCGGTACCGGGAACCGAACTCACGACCTTGCGCTTGCCAGGCAGGCACTTTTGCCGCTGAGCTAAATCCCCAGCCCCCGCCCTGATTTGATCTGTATACAGTGTACCACACTGTATCCCATCAATATGTACAATTATAATAATTACTTAATGTTTAAGGAGATATACTTGCAACATTTGATCATTACACATTGTACATGTATTTTGTCATTACACTATGCCATACATATGTACAAATTAAAAATTTTAAAAGATACATTAAAAAACCACCAGTTTTGGTTTATATCTAGATGTCCCCCGACAGCCTCATGACATCATAGGCAGGACCACTAGAGAGTAATGGTATATTAGGGTCATTATAGTGTACTTGCTGTCAGGAGTTGGGCTTGGGAGTAGGCACGTCACTGTGAGTGTGAACTGGAAAGTTATGCCTCCCTTTCTGGATCATCCGTTGACACTCCCTGCTCTCCCAAAGCCATGCCCCTCTGCTATCTCATCCTGACTCAGAGCCAGATGACCATGGATTGTTAACATAAGCCAAACAAACCTTTCCTCCTTTAAGTTTTGGGTGTTGGGTATTGTGTTCCAGCAATGAGGGAAGGAACTTAAGATTTTGGTAACAGAGAAGTGGGGTCATTGCTGTGATGCTACCTGACCAAATGTGTGATTCAGAAGCCTCTGTCTTTTTGAGACAGGGTCTCGCTATGCAGTTCACGCTGGCCTTGAGCTCACTTTGTAGCCTAGGCTGCCCTCAAACTTGCAAGGATCCTCCTGCCTCAGCCTCCCGAGTGCTGAGATTACAGGCATGCGCCACCACACCCGGCTTCGGAAACGTTTGGAACTGGTTCATGGGAGGAATTTGGAAAAGTTAGTGGGTGCAGGCTAGAGAAGCCCTAGAATTCTATAATCCAAACTTGATGGGAGAGTATGGTCAGAGTGCAGAAGACCAGAATGCTGACAATAATGCATCCAGGATAGAACAAGCTGAAGTGATTTCAGTTACAAAAAAGGACTTCATTGGCAGTTGTACTCCAGGTTAGGAATGTTATGCTTTGGCAGAAAATTAGTTTACATTTTGCTCATGACTTGAGATTTTGGGGGAAGCTGAGATTAAGGGCAGTGGGCTAATTATTCTGGTGGAGGAAATTACAAGAAAGCCCATGGTTGAGGCTGGGTATTATTGGAGGCTTTTAGCCAGATCTGTATTGAGAATCAAGAGCAAGTGGCACAGCTGAGTGATTTTAAGTTTTGAGTTTCAGCAGAAAGGAAGCTTCTGTAAAGTTGAGACCTGTAGGTGGAGTAGAGGAGAGCTTGGTTGCTGTAAAGATTAAAGAGAAGCCAAGTACTTTGGATTAGAACAATAGGAAAAATGGCTGGAGGGCATGTCTGAAGTCTGCTGGCCCCACCTTTTGAAGGGTTAAAATTACAAGGATGAAAGACACTGCTTTGAGAAGAAAGTGTTCTCCAGAATGGGCCATCTAGGGAATTTGTTTCCTGTGATTCTGTTCATAGTGCTGAGCTGTGTAGGTACTGAGAGCCTCTAACAGATTCAAAGGGGCCGGCCACTGCTCAAGATGGTGATATTATCTACGTGGTGCTAGTTTTATAGGCATGCAGAATACAAGAGTTGTGTGGTCAAGAAGGCTTCCAGCTAGATTTCAGAAAGTCTGGGAGGCCAGGCAGTGTGCCTCCGAGAGGGAGAGGGTAAAGTAAAAAGTGCAGTGGAGACCCCAGGAAGTTGGAGAAACCAGGAACATGGAATGAGGAAAGCCATGAGCAGTGAGTAAAGCCTGTACAAAAGGGAAATGTGAGGGCTACAACCACTGGCAACGCTGTAAGGATGGGGCCACCTAAGCCCCACGGAATTTACATCTTGCCACAACTTGCCCTGGGTGGTGGACATGGAGCCACAGGCTTAATATTTACCCTGCTGGGTTACAGTCCTGCTGTGGTCCCACTGGTTCCTCTCTTCCTGTTTCTTCTTTTTGGAATGGGAATGTTTACCCTGTGCCACTATATGTTCGTAGTGTTTAACTTTTCGATATTTATAAGGGCTCACCACTAAGAGTTTGCTGTCAGTCTCGGATGAGACTTGGGACTTGGGCTATTCAGCAGTGCTGGACCTGTTAGACTTGGGCAACTCTTACAGATGGACTAAGTGCATTTTACATAAAGAGCTACACAGGAGTCTTTTGGGATCCAGGGGGATGTTATTGGTAGATGTGCCTCAAAGGCCTCATGTGCTCATGGGGAAGCTTTTGTAAGGCAGTTGGATTATGGGGGCTTTTAGTTGACTTGGTGTTAGGAGGTGGGGCCTGTTCAGTAGAGGTGGTAACTAGGGGCGTGGCCTGGAGGGGTTCATCTTCCTCCTCGGCTCTTCCCTTCTGTCCCTCCTTCCTGTCTGCCATGCCCCTCTGCCATGCAAGGACTGAGACTACTGAAACCTGAGCCAAAATAAATCTCCCCTCTTTAAATTGCAGGTGTTGGCTATTGTGTGTCAGCACTGACACCCGAGAACACCAAACTCAAAATTTTACATATCCAACTGCTTTAAATATCTCCAGCAAGCGGCATATTAGTCATTGAGAGCCTCTGGCTTCACATATCCTGTGTGACTGTTAAAATCTGCCTGGGCTATAGACCCTGAGCTGCTGCTGTCCTTGGAGTTCTATGTCCTGGACACTCCAGACTGTGCTGCTGAGTGACCTCCCTGCTGAGTGACCATATGCTCTCCCTCTCTGAGCCTCCTTCCCTGAGTCTTACTCGCCTCCTCCCCACTGGGGTACTGGAGCCCAGGCCTCAGGCCTCTGTTTATTTTAATTTTTTTATTAGTAAATGTTTGTGATACATAATAATTATTCATTTTGGGAAATTAGTACACATATTGTATCTTGATCATTTTTTATCACTTTTCCCCTTTTCCCCTCTCCTCCCCACCTTCCCCATCTCCAGAAATTCTGACTTCTCTTGCTGTTGCGGCCTTATGCCCAAAGCAAACAGGTCAAAGGATCCCCAAATAAAGCTTGCTTGTGTGATCTACTGCCACCTTCTGGTCATATCTTTTCCTTGTGTAGCACTGAAATCCTCAAACCCACCCCCTTACACTAGTACTTAATAATCTCTAGTAAATATTCAACAAGATATCAATCTTAAAATTATGGATACACACTAATATATCCTCAAATCCAGAATTAATAGAGTTGCAAAGAGCAATTAACAAATTTCTAAATACAGCAAGAGATTGTAGCACATCACTCTTACCATAGAAATCAATGGAGTAAGGTTCTTTAGATGATACAGAACCCCAGTTAAAGAGTTCATATTCTTTCCAAGCACACTTGATATATTTATAAAAGTTGATGAGACATTAGGCCTAAACATAAGTACCAGATTTGTGTCTTCGTTATAAAATATAGACACTTACTAGAAATAATAACAAAGTTATGCAAAATAAATCCAGAAATTTTAGAAATTAAAAATGTCTTTCCAAATAATGTGTGGAACCAAGAAGGAATTATAATAAGGATGAGAACACATTTAAAATTGAATGGAAATGAAAAGATTGTAGATATATATGTATATAAAACAGCTAAAGTAAGACTCGGGAATTTACCAGAAGCAATCTACTTTCACAGGAAAGTCATTTAGGGTCTTGTTTGAGACCTGTGTTTACCCCTTGTCGCAGTATAGTCCAGAGACCAGTGGGCCGTCCAGATGTTCTACAGAACATATTTGTCCATTGTATCTATCAGTTACAGTAGACTAAGAAGTGGCATGTATATTGGACATCCCAGTGAGGCACACACATCCCCAAGAGTGGGAGAAAACCTCTACATGAAGGGGCTTCCACATCAGTAATGATTTTAGGAAGTCCAGTGGCCTAGCATGTATCTAAATTGGACAAATAATAATAATATTGATAGTTATTATGTTGTTTTTTTGAGACAGGGTTTCACTCTGCAGTTCAGGCTGGTCTTGGACTCACTTTGTAGCACAGGGAGGCCTCAAACTCACAGTGATCCTCCTTCCTCAGCCTCCTGAGTGCTGGGATTACAGGGATGCGCCACTGTTCCTGGCCAGGAAAGTAATTATTGCAGTTCACATTTTCACCACCAAGAAGGAAGCATTATAGGCCTCTTTGAATTTTTGGAGGCAGCATAATACAACATGCTGAGGAACACTGCTCTGATGCTTGTGCCGAGTGACACGGCTGGCAGCTTTGATAGGAAAGGACTGTGCAGCAGGTCCAGACTAGAGTACACGCAGCCTTAATGTATGGGCCATACGCCTGAGTAAACTTTGTGGTATTAGAGTTGTATGCAGTGGGAAAAGGCACCATGTAGAGATGTGGCAAACATGATAGGAGACTCACAACATCAATCTGTGGAGTTCTCCATAGCTAAGTTGATGCCGTATACTTATACAGCACACTTACACACCTTAACAGCTCCTGGCATACCACTGAACTCAAGTGGAGACGGAGTGCCTGCAGCAGGCATTCAGTGACCATGTGACTAGATGGCCCCTTCATGGGCTTGTTTTTTTAACTCTACGATGGCCACAGCCATCTATAATGAAAGGGAAAGAGCACATGGAAGGTAAGAGGACAAAAGCAGGTGGCATGAGCAGGTGGCACAGGTCCCCATGTCAGCAAGAGCGGTGGCACTAGATTCTCTCCCTCAGCTTGCAGCCATGTGACGGTTCCTGTGTGGTGGCAGGAGGAAAAACGGTAAGCTTAGTTCACTGAAAGGCCAGCTCCGGACGGGGATGCAGAACTGAAAAGGCCTCCTTCAACTCTAGAAAGTCAGCAACAGATCACATCCTACCAAGGATGTTCAACACGTTGTCAGTAAATGTGATATAACCCATGAATGAAGGACAGAGATTGTGTAAATATTTCCACAGATGCATGAAAACATTTGACCAAATTCAGTACCTTTTCATGATAAAGCTGGAAAAGAGTGTACCTTATACAATAAGCCCATTGACAACATTGTACTCCACAGTGAAAAGCTGAAAGTTTCTTCTCAGATAGGAACAACACAAGGATGCCCACTCTCACCACTTCCATTCAACATTAATGTTCTAGCCTGGCAGTTAGGCAACAGAAAGAAAGAAATACAAGGCATCTGAATCAGGAAGGAAGAGGTGATACTGTCTCTATTTGCAGATGACACAATCTTATACAGATGCTGCTCACTTAACAACCTACCAGTTTAACGACTGTTTGGGCTCACAACCCACCACTTGGAGTTTATAACCTGTCTTTTTTTTTTTTCCTTTGGTACAGTTCTGTACATCTTGTTTATACAGCCTGAATGTCTTTTTTCGGTACAGTACACCTTGTTTACACAGTACTGTAATTTTTGCTGATTGTATTGTACAGTCCTGTAGTTTTATATTTTGTTATACGTTACTGCACCTAAGAGTTATGCAAATAAAAGCAAAGTCATCAAGTTGGAGTTTCCTTTGACCGTTTCTTTCTTCTGAATATTGTAGTGTGCATAGTAAATATGATTACTCATTTAGTGACTGATTTCCTCAGCCACCTATTTGCAGGAATGGAACCTAGTTGTTAAATAGGGAATGTCTGGAAATGGAGAGTATATATATATATATATATATATATATATATATATATATATATATATATATAAAATGGGAAATATATTCAACTCTTTGCTACTATTAAAGTAGCTCTGTTTTTATTCCACACTGGTTGGCACTTGTAAATCTGAATTCATGATTCTTCAAACATTTCTTAGCAATATGTATTGAAAGGGCCTGGAAGTAAAGATGAGCCGTGGCAAGGAACATGTCTGGCACCAAATATTTGCTCCTAAATACCCTTCCCCCTGAAAGAGTCCTGGCATCTTTGAATATGACTGATTGTAGGGTGGTAAGGAGGAATGAGTTTCAGACATGTGAGTGTCAGAAAGCAAAGAAGTACTTTAAGTTGAATGAAGTCATGTCTAAAAGGTACAGAAGCTAACATAGAGAGGCTTTCAGTGCCCAATTTGGAATATTAGAAATCACACAAAAAATAATGCTGGCCTGGCACATGCTACAGAACATGGATGGATCTTGAAAGCAGTACCTTAAGTGAAAAATGCCAATCACAAAAGTAACATAATATGGTTCTATTTATATGAAATCTCCAGAAAGGCAAAGCTGTAGAGACAAAAAGTAGATGAGTGGACGCTTGGAGTTGAGGGGTTTAGGGGGAAGTGGTTAGTTACTCCTAGTGGATTTAGGATTCTTTTAGGGTGGTGAAAATGTTCTACATTTTATTCGTGACAATTCTTAACTGTAGTTAGCTTTTCATCACTGTGACCAAATACCTGCCAAGAACAACTCAAGACAGGAAAGGTTTATCCCGGCTCATGTTTTCAGAGTGTTCAGTCCACTTAGATGTTTCTTGTCACAGGCTAAGTGGCAGAAGAAGGCTGCTCACCACGTGGCAGCTGGAAAGCAGAGAGAAAGGGAAAGCCAGAAAGGAGGCAGGGACAGGAATATACCCTTCAAAGGCACTCTCCTGCCTTTGACCTGCAGCTAGGCCCCCTTCCTAACTGTCCACTCAGCTAATGGCTTCCAATCCATGAATATAAGATATGTTTATTTAGCTATTACCTGATTTTTTTCATTAGCAATGTCATGATCCTCTCATTCACTAGGCGCTACCTCTAAACATTGCTGCATTTGGGACCAAGCTTTCAATGGATGAGTCTTTGGGGGATGCTTCATATTCCAACCATAACAGTAAATATATACATATCACTGAACTGTATACTTTAAGTGGGCAAATTGTATAGCATGCAACATATATCTCAACAAAATTAAACACAGTGACCTTCCGATGACCCCCTCAGTTTACTACTCTATTGAAAAACAGTAAATACTTTCAAATGATCAAAATACATACATACTTTGAAAAGCAAGCAAAGAAAAAGAAAAAGTATTCATCTGTATAAACAAATGAAAAGATAATAAATTTCATTGGGCACCATGGCAGCTCTAGCACATCAACTCTGAAAACTGGTTGTTAAAGAACATTGCGTTTATCTTGTCTTTTATGTAGGAAATATAGTTCATAAAAACCAGAGGAAAGCTATTTACAGGGGAATGACAAGTAACAACTACTGAAAGAACAAAACAACGCTCATTCTTCAACTCTTACTGACATAACTGATTTGTGAGGAAATTGCTAGGGCAAAGCTTGAGTTGAACACTGTATTGGAATTCCAAGGGAATACACACACACACACACACACACACCAAAAAACCAGAAAGATATATACAGATTGGGAAGACAGAAAACTGCAAAAGGCATACATTTTTATGTACAAAATCTTAAATCATCAGCAGAGATAATGGAACTCATAAGTGATTACTGCAAGCCTGTGGGGTATGAAATTAACATCTAAGTCCACTGTTTACCTCTCTACAATTAAAAAAAACCAACAATTTACATTAGCACCAAATACACTGATATAATTCTTATAAAATATGTACATGATCTACATAAAAAAGACCACAACTAATAAAAAAGCTACAAAATAGCTAAATAAAAAAGATACTGCATGTTCATGACCTGAAGACTAAATATTAAAATGTAGCTTCTTTCCAACTTGATCTACAGATTCAATGAAATCATAACTGGAATCCCTGACAGTTATTTGGTTAATACAGACAAACTGATTCTAAAATTTCTATGGAAGGGAAAAGTTCCAAATTCCTGAAAAGAAAGGGCAGAGTTGAAGGACTGACCCTACCCAACTCCCAGACTTATGAATAAGCCATAGTCGTCAAGAAGATAGGAAGTTCATGACAGACTATTGTACGATTCAGTTTATTAGCAAAACTGCTAAGGCTATCAGTATTTCTGTGAGGGCTGGGGATTTAGCTCAGTGGCAAAAGCGCCTGCCTGGCAAGCGCAAGGTCGTGAGTTCGGTTCCCGGTACCGGAGAAAAACCAAAAAAAAAAAAAAAAACAAAACAGTATTTCTGTGAGCAACAGCCTTGGCCACAGGCCTTATGTCTGAAATATGGAATTTTATTGTCATTCTTTTCTAAATCAATATTTACAACTTTGATATTTCTGACCCCAGTAATATTTTAAATACTATTATATATGACTAATTTACTTCATTACATTATAGTCAAAAGCTTTTGTAACTTCTGCATTTTAGAATATATTGAAATCTTGTTTTTTATATCATAATTACTTTTTTGAGTGCTTTGGACTTTAAAAAAATTACACAGAGCCAGGCATAGTGGCACATGCCTGTAATCCCAGCATTTGGGAGACTGAGACAGGAGGATCACTGCAAGCTCGAGACCAGCCTGGGCTACAGAGTGAGAGGATCACTGCAAGAGGATCACTGCAAGCTCAAGGCCAGCCTGAACTGCATAGCGAGACTCTGTCCCCAAAGGACAATAAATAAATAAATAAATAAATAAATTAAATTAAATAAAACAAAATGAACCCTTTTGCTCAGTGAAAGACACTGTCAGTGAAAATACAGTGGGCTGGGTGGAAACCTGTCCAGAACACACATCTGAGAGAGCCCTGGTATCCAAAATATACATTCAGAGAGCTCAGAATTACAAGACAATTAAGCAAATTAAAGAGAGACAAAAGATGTGAACGGACACCTCACTGCATTGGCTTTGCGCCACTGCAACGAGGTGTGTCCAGAGGCAGCCAACTTCCTAGCAGAAAGGTCGTGTAGCTCAGAGTCTATCCAGCATCCCCGTCAGCACGCTGCCTGGAGAGAACAGCGAACTCATGATGGTGTGGAAGAGAGGAAAGGGAGGGAAGGGAAGAAAGAGGAGGAGGAAGAGAACGAAGAACAGAGAGAGAGGTGGAGGAGGAGGCTAAGAAAGAGGAGGAAGACAAGTGGGGAGGAGGAAAAGAAGACAGAAGACAGCCAGCTGGCCAAGTCCCTCACTGCCTGGAGGACAGGCCTTCAAGGACCGAAGTTCCCCTCCAGCCCGCCCTGCAGCACCTCCTAAGGAGCAGCCAGCCACACCCGAGCTGGCGACATCCAGCCCCCAAGCCTGGCACTCACCCAAGCAGAGAGTTCAGGAGGGTTGGATGGAGACTCGGTTCTCCATCATCACCGGACGGCAGGCAGGTGAGCACTGCTGCTCGGGACGTCATGTCGTCCACTAAATGCAAGCCAAAGCGAGCAGCACCTGCAAGGCTGCTGGAGCGGACGTGGTCCTGTGAGGACAGGAGCGCAGCCTGGCGATACACAGGTATTCACACGAGCCTGCTGCACCGGGGTCTGCACAGCTGCAGTCCCGCCACACAACCTGTAGATGCGCGGTGCCCACCAGCACGGTGGACTCTGGTCTGCCAGGTAGCGCAAAGCACTGGACACTGCAGAGATGATGCTGAAGCAAGAATGCACACGATACCTTCACTCCTACTGTGACATGCAAGACACTGGTAAGAAGCCTGCGTAAGAACAGGGTGCTTGGGAAAGGCCCACCTGCTGAATGGGTCAGTGGTTTCTAAGGGCTCGGGGAGAGATGTACAGGCGCACAGTATCCTCTCGGCCAGGTGGCTGCTCACACCGAGCCCTCCCAGGCTGCCAGGGTGCTAGACCTCACCATGTCAGCCATGCCAGGTGCTGAGCTCCCAGTTACCCTGGACTGCCAGCTCCAGATCTAGGAAACCAGGAGTCCTGCGGACACAGCTGTCCTGACACATTGACAGCAACAGGGTCCATCCCGTTGGCTGCTGCTTGAGCCAGTTCTGTGGCTGGTTCTCAGTGGCATCATGGGGTTCCATGAGCTATGCACAGTGACCTGCTGTCCCCACCAAGGCCAGGACTGGCTGCTCAGTACGGGTGGCCACCTCTCCTGAGGAGCGCAGACAAATGGTGCTAATGATCACGTCCTGTTATTTCACCCATACCCCCTACCCTGCTGGTCAAAGCTCTGGCTCTGTTGGACATGAGGAACTCACAGCTCCTTCTCGCACCAGGGCTCCAGGGTCCTGTGGATTAAGGCGGATGCATTCAACCGGGGCCCCAGGCCCAGCAACCCCAGGCCCAGCGCTGGCAGGCAGTGAACACTGCCACAGGTGGCCGACTGTTCAAAGTGGGTCAGGAACCGTGAAGAAAACTTGTGCTTTATGAAGACAAATATCTAAACCTCAAAGACTTTAATATTATGGGGAAATTTGTCAACTATAAAATAAATTATAAAAAGAAAGGAAATAGTGAAGCTTATGTATTAAACAAACGTCATTTGGCAAACAGAATGTTTCCTGGGTTACTTATTGATTTAAACACAAAGAATCAACCCAAATAGTAAAATATAAAAATATACCAATGTTTTACAGGTTCTGGGAAAAAGAATTTTCAGCAGAATACAAAAACATAGCGCATTCTTTAACTTGTTTGTAATGCTTTAGTGCGGCAGAGTGAAACATGTCTGTTTTCAGTAACAGAATCAATTACTGAGCAAGATTAAGTTAGTCCCCAAGATGAATGCTATTACGCATCATAAACATACAAGAATAATAAAGAAAGTATAATTTCAATTTTAATTTTTTAGAGACAGGGTCACACTATGTAACCCCGGCTGGCCTTGAACTCACTATGTAGCTCAGGTTGGCTTCAAACTTGCAGTGATCCTCCTGTCTCAGCCTCCCAAGTGCTGGGATTATAGACTGTGATAGTCTCGCTTCAATAAAAATTCTTTAAACAGTGAAAAATGGATAAAGACATACCTGATAGTTTTACATTGGCACACAGATTTCCTCAGCCAGAATTGAGTAAAAAGTCTGTATTGCTAAGAAAAAACCTCCCACACTGACAGTCATCTGTTAATCTTTCATTTCTGCAGCCTGCCTTTTAATGCCTTGGTTTTAAATACCAATCAAAAATATACAGTATTTTTCCATTTGTGATTTTATTTTTGCAAATAAAAACTACAGATAATTTTTCATCTAAAAACTGTTTAAGCAGAGTTCCTTTCAAGTGTACTGCATTAGAAGTGTAAGGCTAATGGTGGCTCTTTTTCTTAACATTCATTCAGGTAGTCACTAAAATGAGAATTAAAAATTTATTTAGCTGACCCACTTGACGTTGCCTGTTAGTCCTAACACTTTTTTTTCTTTTTCGGATCAGTTTCTGAGGTGAACTAACGGGATGGGAGGGCTGTTCCTCTTGTCTGGAAATGCATGCTTCTTACCAGGTTCAACATTCACGTGTGCTTCTCTGTGTCATTTGGCTCGTTTACTTTTTATTATGCTTGGTCTGTATTATGACATCGAGTTCAGCCTTACTGACTCAACGTTCCCAGGACATTTACAGATTAGCTTTGTTCTTGAACTATGAAGACACTGAGCATTCATTTTAATGCTGTTTTATCAAATGCAGTTTGGAAGCAATACATCAGAGGAAAGCCCTGCGGATGAGCCAGGTATGTAGCGAGGTCTGGGTCCTGTGTACAACCTGCACGCACTTGTACCTTAGCCTTCCCTTGTCCTGAAAGAGAATCCATTAAGACCAGCAGGGGTGGGATGGCCATGACCTTCAGTGCCCCCTGTGTCCGGGCAAGGGCAGCTCCATCTTGCTTGGGTCACAGTGACGCGACAGGATCCTGGGCCCCAGGATGCCGATGAACAGTGCCCCGTTTGGGGCTGTGATCAGGATGGCTAAAAAGGCCACTGTCATCACGTCCTTTGAGTAGGCCACCAAGTGGGGCGCCTTGAGCCGCGCTGTCTCCAGAGCCAGGGGACCTAGGACGGCCTGTGATGGAGGCGGGGTGCGAAGCAAAATGCTAATCAGAGGTAATAGAGTCAAAGTAAACGTTCCTGTTAAAAGAAACAAAATCTAGTACTAAACTATTAGAGAAAGCCGAAAAGTGCTGAGCAGTCTGAGTTCTGCTTTTTCCAAGCAGACAGACCTGGAGGAAGGGATGAGTACTAGCACAGCCGCACAGGGCTGTCCCCCCAGGCTGGGCTCACTGTGCCCTGGCCTCAGAGTTCCAAGTGCGTAGGCACTGCTTGTCTGCTCTATGCTATCACCAGGTCAGCTGCCCAAGGCCCTGCACAACCCTGAGGGTTCTCAGTCTCTAGGCTTCCTTGCTCAGCTCATTTGTGTGTGTGTGTGTGTGTGTGTGTGTGTGTGTGTGTGGTGAGACAGAGAGAAAGAGAGAGGGAGAGAGAGGGAGGGAGAGACATAGCACCAAGCATAAGAGGACTGGAATCTGGCAAACTGAGTGTGAATTCTGTTTTTGCCACAGCTGGGTGAGTGATCTCTTAAAGGTGACTCAAGCTCTCTAACCTAATTCCTTGTGAAATCAACATACTACCTCACTGGCTATGCGTGAGGGTTAATACGAGAAGCCAATGAACACCTGGCACATAGTAGGTATTCAGATGGATGTGCATTCCTCTTTCTCCTCACCCACTCCTCACCCCTGCCAAGCGATGAATGCCTTTGAAGTCTTCATTTTAGAGTGACCACGCTCAGTCATACATTTTTTGCAAGGTGTTTGTATTATATTTATTTTAATGACATGAAACAAATTCCTTGCTAAACCTCTTTCTTCATATTAGCTACTCTAGGCAAAAAATTGCCTTAAAATTTTTAGGGATGAAATACAAATATATATATATTTCAGAGTTGCGAAGTATAGCAACAGCATGTTGGCTTACGGTCACTGTGACAAAATACCTGAGAAATAACGATGGAGTGAGATGGCATGAGAGAACTGGAGGGGAAGGGGCTGGGGACAAGATACAGTCCCTGAGGTCATGGCTTTATCCCCACTCCGCCAACTAGGCCCACGCTCCTCAGGGCCCATCATTTCCCAGTGACGCCATTATGTCACACGTGCAAAAGTGGGTTAATACGTGGCGGGGGGTTGGCCCCCAAGATCTAGTGACCTCCCATGAGCCTCGCTTCTGCACATACAGCAGCCTTTGGGGGGCCTTTCAGATCTGGACCATAATAGCCTGCTGATAGAAATATTACCTCTGATAAGGGACAATAAGGCAAGAGAGCCCTCAATTTAAGGTCAGCTTCCACATCCCAAATCAATGACTAGAGACAGGACAGCTTATTGTTCACTGAACATAAGCCAGCCAGAGTACAGGATGCTAGGGACAAAAGATAAACCAGGGAACAAACTACAAAGACTCTTCCAATTTAGAAAAGGGTTTAAACATGAACGTGTCAAAAATCACTCTTAGGGGATAATGATGGTAATAATGGTGATCCTAACAATACTACTTAGGCACTTCTAAAGCACTCATCATGCAGCAGGTACTGTTTTTCAAGCTTGACATTTAGGAACTCATTTAACCCTCCCGCAGACCCTCTCTGGGAACTTCTATTAGACGACAAATGAGTACCATGTAATGACTGAGATTTAGGATTCTTTCTTTAGCAGGATGCAATGAGCAAACTAATCTTAAATTTATGAACTAAATTCCTTACCCTTTTACGATGTCCCATTTGCTTACTCTAATGTTCACTGGTATTTCTAAATAGAGTTAAAAAAAAAAGAAGTCCAGCCAATTCTACTTTAGGAGCAGAGAACGGAGGAAGAGGACAAAGATGAGGAAAGTGTTAAATTTTGAATTTAAGATATTTGCTGATTCAATTCATAGGGAGGACACTATTATTATCTCTTGTGTTGTGACTTTACTGCATACATAATTAATTTTGGCCTGTAGTTACAGCTTGGTGGTAGTTTACCTAGCATACACAAGGCCCTGGCTTCAATTCTTAACAGTGAAGAAAAAAAAGCCTTTTGCAGTCCCTGCAACCAGCTTGATACTCTTTTCGGTGATGACACATGGCCTGGACTCAGCAGCAAGGATCAGGCAGAAAGAGAAAATACCATAGGACCCGGGTGAATGCGTGGTCTCTTTCCCAGGTTTCTTTTCTCCTGCTTAAGGGAAATCTGAATAAGAAAACAAAATTGCAAGTGTATTGCTGGAAGGAGGGAGAATAGGCAGATATTCCCTCTGTAGATTTACTATTCCCTACAACAGAGGTTAAAAACAAAAAGTCATTATTTCTATTTATTCAAAGGTAAGATAAAATGACAGCCTCGTTAACTGAGCACCCCCATGAGCCAGCAGTCGTTATAAGCACTTCACACGGATTATTTCATTTAACCCCTACAACACTGTGCTGCAGGAGCTGTAACTATACACTCTGCTGTAATATGAGAAAAAATGAGGCTTTAAGAGATGAAGTCATTTGCCTAAGGTTATAGGCAAGTAACACGGTATTCAAAACAGACAGTGTGATCCTATCAGTTTGCTTTCTTCACCATGATAATGGAGAATTTTGTTACATGGAAATTTATAAGCTTCTGTTTTGCAACTTGATAAAGAAAAGAATTCCAGGAAATGAAGGTGTGATACTAAGTTAGTTTAACAGTCAGTAACAATGTCTTTCAGTGGGAGAAGAGTATCACTGAAAAAGAGAACAAAACTACATTTCCTTTTTCATCCATCCATCCATCCATCCATCCATCCATCCATTCATCGATCCATCCATCCACCCATCCATCCATCCACTCACCCACCCCATCCATTCACTTTTGCAGGCTTGCAATGCATATTTACCCGCTGCCTGCCAGGCATTGTGTTAAATGCTGGGGAAAAGTAGTGAAACAAAAACAAAAAACAACAAAAACCACTGTCCTCCTTCCTATATAGTATCTTGGGGGGATTTAGTCACTAATCAAACAGCCATAAAAATAAATGTATAGAGCCAGGCATGGTGACGCACACCTATAATCCCAGCCCTTGGGAAGCTGAGCTGGAAAAGATCACTGTGTGTTTGAGGCTGGCCTGCGCTACTGAGAGAATTCAAGACCAGCTCAGACTACATAGTGAGACTGTCTCAAAAAAAACTACAATTAAAGACAACATTTACATATTCATGTGGTGGAGTGAGTGGCCGGATTAGGAAATGTATAGTTTAAAAATAAATGTCTCTACTTTAAAATCTTAACATTTAGCTCTATAATGTTTACCAAAATATAAAATTCCAATTTCCACATATATTATCATTTTATACTTTAGGAAAACAGAAACAATATTTGCATAAAATTAAAGAAGTATTTGTCACTAAAAGTACACTTTCAATTTTTAGGATAATTACTTTTAAAAGTGAGATTCTTTAAAAATTACATTACTTTCAATAAACAGTTACAATCAATCCAGCATTTCATTTATTTATTTATTTTTTGGTACCGGAAGTCAAACTCAGGACCTTGAGCTTGCCAGGCAGGTACTGTGCTGCTGAGCTATATCCCCGGCTGGAATAACATTTTTCTCTAAGAGTTAAAAAAAAAAAATCACCAAAACTAAAATTATTACAATGATTTAACATATTCTTACCTGGACTGTTGCTTTGGGCATCCACGATAGAGCAATAAATATTTTCTCCTTAAAAGTAAAACCAGCAAAACACATTAGTGCAAATGTGCTTAAAATTCGGACAAATACTGCCAAACAGAGGGTAACGACACAAGTGCCTACAACAGATAAAAACACATGTAAGCAATGAAGTATAATAGGAAGAAGTGTTTTTTTTATGCCTAGAAATATGATTTCTAGGCTGGGCGTGGTGGCGCACACCTGTAATCCCAGCATGCAAGAGACTGAAACGGGAGGATAGTTGCAAGTTCGAGACCAGACTGGGCTACAAAGTGAGCTCTAGGCCAGTCTGAATTGCATAGTGAGACCCTGTCTCAAAAAGACTAAATAAATGAATAAATAAAATTCCTGAAACGTGAAAGCATTTTAAGGCCGCTGCCTCTGTGTTTTTAAAGTAAAAAGAACAATGATAAAGAATGCAGATATGACTGAGGCGGGCACATAAGGTACCAATGACCTTGGGGTGGGACCGCTGTGACAGCTACAGAGACGACAGATGCTCAGTTGTGAAATGACAACTTCTGAATTGAATTTACTCAACTCTGAACTAGTATACTTTTGGAGAAACACTTAAAGGAAAGCGATAGCATCTGATGCTATCTAGTATTTCCCCTCAGAGAAGAATCTTAATCTCTTTCCTCAGATCACTCAGGAAGGTATTCAGGGCTCCTTCTGGTCAAACAAATGAGTAAACACACAAACAAACACAGGAAGAGCAAACGCAGTGTATTAACATGGAGTTTTTTAAAAAAGTAGTTTACAGCTACTTAAAATACTATAAGGTATTCATAGGTATTCACAGTTTTCCTAAGTATTTTTGAATCTTATACCTTCTGTGCTCTAATTATTCTTACCAATAGCATTTGATTCAAGGGATGAAACAGATACTTCTGATCCAACTAAGCCAAAAAGAAGAGGTTCAAAAATATCCCATGCATTTGTAATAAGTTTTTGGACTCTAATCTGAGGAAAAGAGAAATACATTTATAGTTATTTGTGGCTACATGAAGAGAAGTGCACTTAAAAGTCGTGTTTAACATTTAATAGCCAAGATATTTTATTTTTATGAGAAATGTTACAACCTAATTAATAAAAATGGAGTAGGCCAATCCTTTATTCAAATATTTATATAGAGTGCAAAGCCAGCTTCAAAAAAATTTATGTAGAATTTGATGAAAAGAAAGCCACAAAGCTATTAAACACATAGTATTAGTATTAGGTCATTAAGTCACAGAATACGAGAGGTCTTCAGCATTCCTGCAGTATCCAGTAAGAGTTCCAGCTTGTGTTTGTGAGGTAACTAAACAGAGACAGGAGCCCATCCTGCTTGCTGAGAACACACAAGGTCATGCGCACATTGGGTGGGCGGAGCTCCTGCAAGGCAACTGGGAAGACCCACACTAAATTATCTCCGAACCCAATGCTAGGAAAGTGAACCTGAGATGTCGCAGGCTACTATGAAAACAATAATGGCAACAAGAACCTTCTCGTAGTCTGTTAGGCCTACTCACAAAGGACTCAGGTTGATTACTTCAAATTATTTTTCCTTAAATCTAAACCAAGAAATGTATACTGGATTCTTCTGTGGTTGCCTGTCCAGCTCTGCCTTCAGGGATGCATCTCTCTCAGTGTCATTTTACAGTTCAAAGGGAAATGACAGGGAAACCCCTATGGCATAACAGTACTCCGGCTTTTCTCCAGGAATTGGTATGAGATTTTAGTCTCCATCTGGGCTTCTTGTTCATTACAGATACATAAGAACTTTGATGTCCATTGCTTGGGGCATAAACTGCTTTTGTAATTAGTCCCTTGAAGACTGGATTTTCTGATTGCCATTTAGAAAAGTTTTAAAAAGGGGAAAAAAAGGAAAACAATATTGTCACTTCTTTATGGCATACTGTCCTATTTGTTACTTTTAATCTTTAAAACCCATTTATTATTATTTCTTTTATACTAGTTTTGATTTTATTTCAATTGAATTTAGTGAATTAGTAACCACTTAATTAGTTTTATAATCATGATTATATTGGAATACTACACAAAATGCTAGAGTTTTGGGTAGGGAATTTCTCAAGCAGGTTCTAAAATTAATCTAAGAAAGAATATGGGGGCCAGGCATGGTGGTACACACCTGTAATCCCAGAACACAGGAGGCTGAGGTAGGAGGACTGCTGTGCGTCCAAGGCCAGTGTGGGCTGCATATGAGTTCAAGGTCAGAGCTAAACTACACAGCAAGACCCTGTCTCAAAAAAGCAAAACTACAACCAAACAACAACATCAACAAAACAAAACTACAACCAAACAACAAAAAACTACAACCAACCAACATCAACAAAACTACAACCAAACAACAAAAAACCTACAACCAACCAACATCAACAAAACTACAACCAAACAACAACAAAACTACAACCAACCAACATCAACAAAACAAGACAAACCTACAACCAAACAACAACAACAACAAGTAAAATGAGGGGGCAGCTTCTATCTTGTATTTATTTTGTGATACAAAACTGTACTGATTAAAAACAGAGTAGTACTGCCATAGAAATACAAAGGTAAGTAAAATTAATAGGATAAGTAGAATATATAGGAATCTATATATGTATGTGTGAGAATTTAGCTTATGTTAAAAGAAGCATCCAAAACAACTGTAATATATGTATAAATAATTCACTGAAAATTACTAATTTATATGGACATATATGAAGGTACATTATCTATTATAAGTCTATATGTGTGTATGAATACACATACACATGTGTACATATATCTGGAAGTAAGGACTTCACAACATTCACAGAAATTCCAGATGAATTAAAGAACTAAATGCCAAAACATATAAACAAAAAATACTAAAATCACTGTATTCTGCAATTATCCTTTAAAACTGAAAGAGAAATAAAAACCTCCCATGACAAAAAGAATCTTAAGAAATTCATGACTCCTAAGCCAGCACTGCAGAAAATACTTGAGGGAATTCTAAACAGAGAGTGAGCCTAACATCAACGAAAGCCCTAAGGAAAGGATACATCTAACTGGGAGAGCAGTTAAATGAAAGTAAAACAGAATGGAATCAGTACTGAAAAAATAATATGATAGGAATCAGCAAATACTTTTTAATAATAGTGCTCAATATACACGGACTCAACTTCCCATTCAAAAGACACAGATGAGCAGATTAGGTCAAAAAGCAAAACCCAACTATAGTACATGGCACCCATAAGAGACACCATCTCATCCACAAAGAAAGACATACACTGAAAGTGAAGGGATGGAAAACAATACAGCTGAGCCCCAAAGCACGCAGGAGTGGTTATCTTAATCTCAGTCAAAGTGAATTTCACGCCAAAATTGATCAGAAGAAACAAAGTCACTACGAAATGTAAAGGGAACAATTCAATGGGAAGAGATAACAATTATAAATATTTATGCACTGAATATGCACCAGATTTCATAAAACAAACAAAAATCACTTGACATATAGTGACAGACTCCAAAACGATCATAGAGGGAAATTTTAATACTCTACTCTCACAAATAGGTCAAGCAAACAAAAACTCAACCAAGAAATACCAGAATAGAATATACCATTGAACAAACGGGACTTACCAGATATCTACAGAGTGTTTCATCCAGTAACATCAGAATACATCTTCTTGACAGCAGTTCATGGAACTGTCTCCAAAATATACCATACCTCAGGCCATAATTCACATTTAAATTAAAGCAAGAATGAGTCAAAATAATCTCTTGCAGTCATTCTATCATTTCCCAAGAGAAGCAAACTGGAAATCAACAGCAAAACAAGCCACAGAATCCGTGGAAACACATGCACAGTAAATTATACACTCTGGAATAATCAATGATCACTGAAGAGATCAGGCAGAAAATGAAAATGTCCCTAGAATCAAATGACAATGGCAATACAACATTCCAGAAACTGTGGGCCACAAAGCAGTTTTAGGAACCATGAATAGCCATGCATGCTTACATTACAAAAAACAGAGAATGATCTCTAATAACCTAGTGATGCATCTCAAGGTCCTAGAAAAACAAAAGCAAGCCAAATCCAAAACCTGTAGAAGGAAAGAAATCATAAAGACAAGAGCTGAATTAGGACAATAAACCACACAGAGTCAGTGAATCAAAGAGCTGATTATTTGAAAGGACAAATGAGAGCAATGCAATCTTAGCCAGGTTTACCTAAAAAAGGAGACAAAGACACAGCTCAAGGAAGTCAGAAATGAGAAAGGTGAGATCACAGCAGACACCCCTGAAATCCAGAGGATGATAAGCAGCTTAATTTTGAAAACTGCTATTCCAACAAATTGAGAACCTAGAAGAAACGGATAAATTCCTAGATGCATAAGGTTGACCAGGATTGAACCAAGAAGATACAACAATCCTGAATAGATCAGTAACAGACAATGACACTGAAGCAGTATTAAAAAACCTACCAACTAAGAAAAGCCCAGAACCCCATGGGTTCACTGCTAAATTTTACCAGAACTATAGCACAGAACTAACACCAAATACTCCTTAATATTTTTAAAAAAATTTATTTTAAAGAAAAAGAAACAAAAAAAATATAAACAAAAAACCAAAATTCCAAAACAATATGATAGGAGGGTAACAATGGTCAACACATTGCATATTGTTATCTTCAAATCAGTTACTCAGAGTACAAGATATCAGCATTTAATTGCCCAAACAATATTAGCACAAATCTATCTCTTCCACAAAATGAGAGAAATTAGCAGTATAATTATCTTAACTTTTATATATACTTACATATATATATATTTTTTTCCCTTTGCTTTTCCTTCTTTTTTCCCATTCCCCTAAACCAGTTTCTCTTTTCTTTTGAAGTTTCTTCCCATTTTACAATATCTATTGTACATTTTGGATCACATTTACTTTTTCAGCTTCTCACATTAGAGAGACAATATGATATTTACACATTTGCATCTGGTTTATTTCACTTATGAGTATGGTCTCAAATTGCATCCATTTACCTATAAAAGTCTCCAGTTTATCCTTCTTTATGGCTGAGTAGTACTCCATTATATAAAAAGACCACATCTTTTTTATTCATTCTTTGGTTGATGGGCATTTGGGTTGTTCCCAAGATTTAACTATTACAAATTGTGCCACTATAAACATGGATGCACATATATCTCTGTAGTACGATACTTTTAATTTTTTCTGGGAAGATACCTAGAAGGGGAATAGCTGGGTCAAATGGGACCTGCAATCCTAGCTTAAACTCTTAATGAAACTGGAAGTAGCAGAACAGTGCCACACTCATTCTATGAAGCCAGCATTGCCCTGATGCCAAAACCAGACAAGGACTAACAATAACAACAACAACACCACCACAAAACTATAGGCCAATATCCTTGATGACCATAGATGCAAAACTCTTCAACAAGATACTTACAAACAGAGAGCAACAAATCATTACAAAGATCAAATATCATGACCAAGGTTAGCTTCATCCTAGGGCTGCAAGGATGGTAGAGCATATGTAAATTAATAAATGTGATATGCCACATAAATAGAAGTAAGGATAAAATGACATGGTCTTCTCTATAGATACATAAAAAGCCTTTGACAAACCAACATCCATTCAGGATAAAACACTGATGAAAGTAGTTAAAGAATGATCTTAGTGCTAACTGATAAAGACCATTTATGACAAATCCACAGCCAATATCATACTAAATGGGGAAAAACTGAAAACATTCCCTTGAAAATCATGAACAAGACAAGGGTGTGCAATCTCACCACTTCTGCTCAATAGGTAAATGAAATTTTAAGCAGAACAATCAAGCAAGAGAAAGAAAGAAAAGAGATGTGAATAGAAAAGGAAGCGGTCAAACTATTATTATTTGCAGATGGTATGAACCTTTCTTTACCTGTGAGACACCAGAACTCCACCTGAAGAATGACAGCTAATAAACTAATTCAGCAAAGTGGCAGAATACAAGATCAACACATGAAAATGAAGAGAATTCTTGTACACCAGTAATAAACTCACCAAGAAGGAAATCAGGAGAGCAATCCCTTTCATTGTAGACTGAAAAATTAAATACCTAGGAATCAACCTAAGCTAGAGGTAAAAGACCTCTATAATGAGAAGTATGGTACTCTGAAGAAAGAGACTGAAGAAGACACTGGAAAATGAAGACATCATCCTATTCCCAGGTAGACAGAATCAATTTTGCCAAAGCCATACTATCAAGAATGGCATATGGGTTTAATGCAATCAGAATACCAACAGCATTACTCATAGAACTAGAAAAAATACTAAAATTTATATGGAACCAGAAGAGACCAAGAACATCAAAACGATCTTGAGTGAAAAGAGCAAAACAGGGGGCACTACAGTTCTAGATTTTAAATTATACTATACAGCTACAGTAAGAAAAACAGCATAGTACTGTCACAAAAATAGACACATAGACCAATGGAATAGAATAGCAGACACGGCAACAGACTTATACACCTCTAACCATCTACAGTCTTTGACAAAAGGGCTAAAAAACAAATGCTGGAGAAAAAATTGCCTTTCCAACAAATCGTGCTAGGAAAACAGGTTATCCACATGCAGAAGAATGAAACTAGATATGTCTCTCTCACTCTGTACTAAGATGAAAATGCAAGAAAGATGCAGGTATAAAAACAGAAATATTAAATTTCCTGAAAGATACAATAAGAAAAACACTTGAAGACACAGGCATAGGCAAGGATTTCCTGAACAGAACCCCAGTTGTTCAAGAAATAATACCATAGGTCAACATATGGAATTATGTCAAAGTTAAAGACCAGCACAGCAAAGGGAACAATCAACAGAGTGAAGAGAAACCTTTGGAGTGGGAAAAAAATTTTGCCAGCTACTCTTAGAGAACTAGTATCTAGATATATAAAGAACTAAACAAACAAAAAACCAAAAAACCCACAGCACCCTCACATAAAAAATGGGCAATTCAAATGAATAGATACTACTCAAAAGAAGAGGTACAAATGGCCAATAGGTACATTAAAAAATGTTCAGCATCTTTGGCTATTAGGGAAACACAAATCAAAACACTAGAGTCTATTTTATCCTTGTCAGAATGTCTATCATTAAGGACTAAGTACAATAAATACTGGTGAGGATATGGGGAAAAGAAACCTTTCTACATGTAAACTAGTACAACCACTATGGAAATCAGTGTGGAGATTCCTCAAAGAACTAAAAATAGAAATTCCATTTGACCCAGCTATCTCTATCCTGGGTATCTTCCTGAAAGAGTTAAAGATGTATATTAAAGTGATATGTGCATATCCATGTTTATATCAGCAGTATTCACAATAGCTAGACCTTAGAAACAGCCTATATACCCATCAACAGATGAATGGATGTAGAGAAAATGTGGTATATATGAAAAAAGAAGTATTACTCAGTTATAAAGATAAATCTGAGTAATTTGAAGGAAAATGGATGGATCTTAAAACCATAATATTAAGCAAAATTAATCAGATACATAAGTTTAAATATCACATGGTTTCTCTTATATGAGAGCCCCAACATATAAATAACTTAAAGAGCAAAATAAAGGAGAGAAGGGCTGGGGATACAGCTCAGTGGCAAAAGCACCTGCCTGGCAAGCACAAGATCCTGAGTTTGATTTCCTGGTACAAACAAAACAAAACAAAACAAAACAAAACAAAACAAAACAAAACAAAAACACCAAAAAAACCAAAATAAAACAAAAAACCAAAAATAAACCAAAATAAAGGAGAGATAGTACAAAATAGAGAGGCAGATTTTTTGTTTTTGAAAATGAGTAAAGGGATCTGGGGGAGGGGAGAAAGGAGTAGGGCAGTAGTGGCAAACTTATGGCATGTATGCCACAGTGGGCTGTTTGTATCACTGAAAACTCTAAAAGTTCACCATCACTGGGATAGGGGATTAAAAATGTTAAAGATACAACAAATTTATCTATCTATCTATCTATCTATCTATCTATCTATCTATCTATCTATTTATCTATCATCTAATTCATATATATATTCCCTACAATAAATGTTACTTTTATATATCACAAACACATACTAATAAAAAACTATCAAAGTTTTAGACGGCAGTATAAAAAATAGTATATCTTCATAACATTCATAATGTTAAAATCTTGGATGAGGAAGTCTTTCTTAAACAAAACACAGAGTCCAAAATCAAAAAGGAAAACCTGATAGGTTTGGCTATAGGAAACTTTATTTCATACACAACTTCATACAAGTGATACCATACACAAAGTTGAAGATAAGCAAAAATTATATGCAACACATGTTATTATATATACATATATCTGTATGCTATATATATATGATATATATTTATATAAGTATCAGTAGCCATAACATAAAAAGAAACTATAAATTAGAAACAAAAAAGCAAATACACGAATAGGAATGGACAAAGAATACCAATTTAAAAAGAATATGAAGAAGCTTAGTTCACTACTAATCAGAGAAATATGAAAAGGAAAAAAAGTGTTATGTAGTGTCTTACCCAGGTGACTAAAAAAAAATAGAACCACTTAAGATATTAAGACATTCTCCTATGTTGTTTGCAGAATAATGAAAATTTTTTGAAGTAATAATTTGGCAGTACTTATCAAAATAAAAACAAACTATCTCTTAACCCATAAATTCTACTCTAGGCAACTACTTCTAAGAAATATGTGTAAAAGACACATGAATAAGACTATTCATAACAGCACCTTTTTTGTTAAAAATGGAAAAAATCTAAATGTCTACAGATGGTTGGTTAGAAGAAATAATTAATTTTGGGAAGGGAGTTACACATTTAGGAATGATGTAGGATGAAGGAATCTTCTGCATTTTATTGTTTTAATATTTTATGAAACTATTTCCATGGATGAACTGTATAACTAAAATTTTAATGAGTGAAGTAATTCTATTACTAAGTTATATAATCATATTACATAAAATTTATGAAAAAAGAGAAGCTTGATGTAATGACTATTTCTGAATGCATTTTGGTATATTTCTAAGTACTTTTCTTAAATATTTTAGTGCTTTGACTGATACATACAGTTCCATGACCATGATATATATATATATGGTAAGTTATTTTATCTTTTAAAAAATATTCACCTTGTCCTTGGTCCATTTTAACCCTGCTGTGAAACATAACACTAGCGTGAATAATCCTCCAGCTCCATGTAAACCAATATGCTGGCTGCCTAGTACAGCAGAAACAGACATACTCAAAATAAGGAATGCTCTCTTCATTGGAACTTTTTCCTAGAAATAGATATTTAGAAATTGGTTTACATTAAATATGTAAGAGTTAGCATCATCTATCATTTTTTTTGACCTTTTGCTAACATGTCCCTCAATATGTTAGGGTCTAAAATGTTGATTTTCTTCCTAAGTGTTTCAGCAAACTTGATTTCTAGTAATAAAATTTACAAATATTAAACTTTCCTTTACTGATATATATATATATAACTGATACCAATCAATAAAATGGCTATAATATTTTAACTGAAAGTGAAGGGGAGATTCATATAATCTTCAGTTTTATAGAAGCTATCCACCAAAGTTTTTAAAATAAATTCTTAATATCTCTTTAGTCAAAGTAATTGTTACAGGTAAAAGGTGGAAGGTATCAAAATACAATAGTAATGGTATATCCTTTAGAGCAGGAAAGTGTTAATTTTAATAATGCTGACTCTGTCAAAGAAGAGCAGGAACAAATTTATGTCAAAAAATGTACAGATAAATGGGAAGCTATCTTTTTCCAAAAATGTTCAAGGGAAACTTTGGGGGAAAAAAAGATTAGGAAAAATTGTCAGACTTAATAGGCAATCTAGTGGAGAAGGTGGGGGCAGAATGAAGAGAGATGCTCAGATTTAAATACATTTTCCTTATTTGACAAATTAAGAAGCAGAGACATTAGTCAAGGCATTGTCAACCTGTACAAAGCATGACTGTGCTCGGGCATGGAGGGCTCCTTGAGGGGAGAGGGTTAAGTGTGGAATTTAACATTTCACAGATGTCTCCAAAGTTCAACTCTTGGAAAGAAATGTCTAATGTTACATGCTGTGGTTTGGATGCTGTTGGAGGCGTGGTTCTCAGGTAGAGGCACTGGGGAGACCTTGTGGGAGGTCCTGGGGCTACTGGGGGCATGCTCCCTGGGGGACAGTGGGATGCCGGGTCCTTTCTCTCTCTTTTGCTGCCTGGCTCCTAATGTTAATGGATTTGTTCTGCTGCATACTTCTGCCATGATATAGGCCCATGATGACGGGCCAGTTGATCATGGAATGGAACCTTCAAACTGTGAGCCAAAGTAAACCTCCACACTTATAAGTTAACTATCTCAGGTTGTTCATTGTGGTGATGGAAAACTAACATCCTGCAGTTCTACAGAATACATAAATTTTTAAATTTACCTGATCTTCACTTGGAAAATACTGAATAAAAACTCCGAAAACAGTTCCTACCAGCACACCAACAAGTACGTCCCATAAAGTTGTTAGGACGTTATGAAGTATGCTACCTGTGAGAGCACATAGAAAAAGATACTTTTCACAGAGAAATATTTGCACATCAGAAAATCAAATCTATGTAGTTTATGAAGAAAAGTAACATTGTGTAGAACAAATAAATAAATTGGACCTTTAACAGTGATACATATAAAAATGTATTGGGATCTAATTGAAATTAAATGCCTACTCTCAAATAATTTAAAATATACACAAAACTCAGAAATTCCCATTGTTTGGGTCAGAAAACAAGTAAGTGACAAGCCACAGTGTACACCTCTTGCACGCTCACCTGTGAGACCAAGTGGGGTGGAAAATGGGGAGAAAACGACAGGGAAGACCATGGCTCTTGACATGTAGCCAGTAGGGCTATATGAACAGTTCTTCGCTGATGTGCTACTGTGCAAAATAACAACAATAACAGCAGAGTAAGATAATTTTACTCCAGGGTTGAGCCTAGAAAGAGCCAAGGAGCAACTGAGTTTCCAATACCTATTTTATCTATAGCTATTAGGTATTCATATTTGTAGTTCACAGTAGTAAGTAAAAAAATGACAAACAACTCTGATCCTCAGTTACAAAAAAAAAGTTCATTTCTGCTCTGGGTATCGGACTCGCCGAGGCAGCAGTGGCAGATCTATGGCTCAATGGCACAGGGGGCACCCACAGCCCTCTCTGCACTTGAGCCAAATTGCCCCAGTATTGTCCCTGCAGCCTAACATTCAGGTTTAATCGCAGTGTTGGCACTTTGATAAAAAAAGTAGGTTTTGGGTTGCAGTTTGGGCACTCGTATCTAAAAGGTTCACCATCACTACCCTAAAGGATGTATACATTTTAGGATTTTTTTCATTAAAAATCATAGAAAGAGTGGTGTCAGCAAGATGGTGGAATGAGAAGCCCAAACCCTGACCACCTACAGACTAGAGCAAGCACCAGCATGCGGTCCAAAGGCTCAGGGCAGCACCGCAGGCCACGGAGACGTGCAGCAGTCCAGGTGCGTGCAAGGCCAGGACGTGTGACATGGACGGTGGGAGCAGCTGCTACATGGTGCCTGTCAGGGTCCTTCCCTAAGCTGGCACAGGCTGGCAAAACTGAGGAGAACACCGGACCTGCCACTTCTCCATCAGGAGGAGACCAGGAGAAAGGAGCACTTTTTGGAAGTTCCCCAAGGCACTAGTCTCTCCATCCCCGTCTCCCAACCTGTGTACTGTGAATACCAGAGAGCTGCTGAGAACAAACAATAGGTCAGAGACGGCTCCAAACTCAGGGAGCCTGCAGTGTACAGACAACAGGGAGCAAAAGCTCCACAGAAAGGCCCTGAGAAACCTATCTGAATGGAGTGCATGCATGAGCCTGGAGCGGTCACAACTACAGCACCCAGAGGCTGGCCATGGTCAGTCAATAGCACAGCATCAGCCAGTAAAGACTGGCAGGAGAGGCAGTCTTCTTAAATGCCAAACCCCCGAATAAAGAGTCATAGCACACACACAGAAACAGGACACAGGACCAATGCAAAGGAGCAACTAACTCTCCAGAAACTGACCCTAAGGAAATGGACACTTGTGAAATTGACGAAGATTTCAAAATAAGGCTAAAGGAGGTAGCTTAGTTGTAGAGCTGTCTACCATACCTTAGGCCCTGGCTTCAAGCCTTAGCACTGTAAAACAAACAAACAATAAAACAAATAAATAAAAATATCTTAAGCCCTGTATGAACAAGAAGGTCAACTATATAAAATCAGGGAATGACACATGAACAAAATGAGAATATCAACAGAGATGGTAACTCCATATAAAAAATACAGAAACTCTAAAACTGACAAGTACAATATTAAAGTTGAAAATTTCAGCAGAGGAAATTGATAGTAGGCTGCATTAAGCACAAGACAGATGCAGTGAAATGGAAGATAGTTTATTTGTGCAGAGCCTCGGGCCTTACAGGCTGCCATTGGGCAGACCAGTGTATGCATGGTGGTACGTCAGAAGGGAAGAGAGACGAAGAATGGCCCCATGCTTCCCAAATGTGAGGAAGAAACGGACATGGAAGAAACCTCAAAGAAACTAACTGGGATAAACCAAGAGACCTAAAAACAAGGCACTGGCACCAAACCGTCAAAGTCAAAGGCGAACAGGGTTCTTGAAGGCAGCAGAACAAAGCACCTTGCTTCACATGGGAACTTCCACGAGATGGCTGCAGAGTTAGCAGACAATGCCCTACAGGCCTCATGGGGTGGGTAATGTACCCAGGGTCCTGGACAAAGATAACCCTGCCAACCAAGAGCAAGACACTCAGCAAATCCAATCCATCTTCCAGAAACAAAAGGGAAACAAAGTCTTCCACAGATTCGTGAAAGCTGAATGAGTTCAGCACTGGGCCTGCCTTCCAGGTGTGAGGCAGTACTTATGGGACAACACACACAAGTGTACAAAACACAAGCTTTTATTTTAAAGGTAAACATACAGACAATTATAGAATTTTGCAATACTTTTAGGGTGGTAAGTGAAGAACTTTTAATGCAAGTATGGAATTTATTTCTTTTTAAGTTTTTGTTTTTTGTTTGTTTTTTTTTGTACTGGGGATTGAACTCAGGACCTTGTGCTTCACAGGCAGGCTCTCTGAGCTATATTGCCAGCCCACAAGTATGGAATTTAAAAGATAAAGTAAAAATAAATTTAACCAAGTGAGCAAATATACAATATAAAAGATGCAATTTGTGACACTAGAGCAAAGGGCAGAGAAAAAAATGTAAAGGAGTAGTGTTATGGTTTGTATTTGGAAGTCACCCCAAAGCCTCGTGTGGTCATGGGAGGCAGGCTTTTTGGAGGTAGCTGAATCTAGAGTTTGTGATTGGTTCATTGTCTAGTGCTGGGATTGGCAAAGTGAGTGCTACACCTGCCCTAGGGCGGGTAGCTTGTATACAATGTAAGGGAGGAAGAAAGGCTTGCTTTCCCCTTTTCACCCTTGTTGCTTTTGCTGTCTTCCGCTGCCATGAACTGTTGCCCCTTTGCCATGCACCACCCTGCCTCAGAGCCAGCGAGTTGTGGACTGAAACCTCCACAAACTGTGAACTAAATAAAACTTTCCTTGCTTAGTTTTGGGCATCAGGTATTTTGTTTCAGCAACGAGAGAAAAGTAACCAAGACAAGTAGAGGTTGAAGTTAAGTGTTACTGGTTTAAAACAAACTGTTGTAATCATAAGGTATTCTATGTAATTCTGTGAAACTATAAATAAAAGACCTATGGAAGATACAGAAATAAAAATGACAAAGGAATCAAAGTGTGTGTCTATAAGAAGTTAAAAAAACACAGAAGGAGGCAGGAGGAGAGAAAAAGGGAGAAAATAGGAATTAGACATAAGCAAAATGGCAAGCATAAGCCATTCTTTTTCAGTAATTACTGTAGATGCTCCACAGATTAGTTCCCTAGCCAAATGACACAGATGAGCTGAACGGATTAAAAAGCAAGATTCAAGCCACAGTATGTGCTCTGTATAAGAAACTCACTTTAGAGCTAAGGACACACAGAGACTAAAAGTGAAAGGATGGAAAAAGACATTCCACACAAATGGTGACCAAAAGAGAGCAAGACTAAGAAAAAATAAATCTGAAGTCACATACTGTCACAAGACACAAGGACATTCGATAATGACGGAAGGTGAATTGATGATACATACCTAGCAGCAGAGCACCCACACATGTGCCTTTAACACAAGAAAAAGCAGAATTGTGAAAAGTAGAATCAAACTAACTTAGTATACAAAGTCTACCAAAAAATGTATACACACTTCAGGAAAAGAAAAACTTGTATTAATACTTTAATACTAAATTTATTGAGACATCTTGAGTTTAATACAAGCTATGTTTGGCCTCTGCAATTATAAGAGTTGCTAAAAGGGGTGGCCATTAGCTTCCAGACATTTAATATTTTTCTTTTCCTGAGGTGTGTATGCATTTTTTGGGCAGACTCTGTATTTAGGAATTTCAGTTTAATAAAGGTGATGTTACAGAGATGTAATATCCAACAACAAAGCTGAAAGTACTTTAGTTACCTAAAAGTGAAGTTAGATCTCAAAATAGGCCATGTTCCAAAATAAAGATGTATGGAAGATATACTGCACAACATAAAGTCTTAAAATTTTACATGGAAGTTTACAGAATCAGGAGGTAGGAAAGGAATTTTAAGATGTAATCTTGCTTGGTTTTTCAATTCCTTTGGGTCACCACAAATTAGGCTTGATGTCACCCTCTGCTATAGGTTACTCATCCTATTTGAAATTGCTTGACATAAGCTTTGTGAAAACACAGGCTATCTGGACTTGTCCATCTGCTGTGTTGAGGGGCAGTATAAAACGTCATCACACATGCAGCTCTGGGGTAGACTGCCACATTTACATTCTGGTTCTCCTACCTACAGCATCTATGGCTTTGACCAAGTTACTTGACTTCTATTTCTCACTTTCCTCATCTGCAAATGAAGGGAAACATTCATGGAACTTAGAGCAAGTCCTCTAAGATGATCACATTGTTCACTGTTTATCCTCAGTGCTTGGCACAGAACCTGGCATAATGAAGAGGACTACAAAAATACTTCTGAAGGAATGAATGATACCACTCATGGAAAACCATGGCCAGAATTCACACGAAAAATTAAACTTTCTGAATGGCAAAAATAGAAAACTAGAAGGCAAATTACAAATAGGAAAATCTATAGTACGTAAAACAAAGAGTTATTACTCTTAATTTTATGCAGAATCCTAACACATCAAAAAGAACAGAAAACAAACACATCTATAATAGGAAAAAGACTTTGAAGAGAAGCAATTCACCAAATATTCCAAAATACCAATGGCAACACATATGAATAGCTGTTTAACACCACCAGGACTCATTCATTTTAATGCTTTAATAATACAGAAGACTGAATTTCAAACACTGCAGATAAAGCATTAGTACCTGTGAAAATGCCTACTTTCCCGATGTCTTCAAGACCAGATTGCACCTGAGAATCAAACTAGTGTGCTTGGATCCTGCTCTATCACAACTCAAAGAGGCACATGGTTATCCCCGCTTTGCATGTTTATATTGTCTTAATGTAGAGCAACAAGTTATTCATTAGGATGGCCAAAAAAGAATATTTCAAAATCCCTATTAAAGTATTAGCAGTACTAATAATACTGATGCTCAACATTCTCTTAGTGAAAACTGAAAAAATCCCAAAGCACCATGAACAGATAAACAGTAATGATATGGATTATCAAATTAATCAAAATGTTTCCTCTTAAAATAAAACCACTTTGTTAAGTGTTTTCTTAACCCACTGAAATTTTTTCCTTGGCCTGGGATGAGCTTTCTATCAAGAATAAAAAGATGTGATGCTGAGAAGTCTTGGTTCATAAGTGGAGAAGTAAAGCCTGAAACCTTGCTTGAAGAGCTACAAAGGTCATGAGTGATCTGGTAGTTTGGAATTTCATGCTCACCTTGGGAGAAGATGAGGTTCAAGAACGTATTGAACCCCGTAATAGCCACGATGTCATCCATACTGCTGGCAGCGATCAGCACGGTGGGAATGCCCTTCTCTACGCCGTACCCTGCCTCCTGCAAGCGCAGCATGGATGGGACCACAACTGCAGGAGAGACAGCACCTAGCACAAACCTGAAGAAAGACACCTTCGTCACCAGTGCTGCACCGTGCACTTTACTATCGATGTTCTTATCATTTTAACAACTCCATGTGCAGAAGTTCTGCTTTCAAGTGAGAGCATTCAATGGTGGGAAAGTTTTCCATGCATTCTTTAGCACTGGTTACGATTTACAGACTTGTGGGTCAAGATCAGGGACTGAGCACAAATTTCAGCCTCTCCTTCTTTCACTAAATCCTTTGAAATAAAGATAGAAAAATTAATGGGAAATTCTATAACTTGACTAGAAAATAAAAGGAAAACCCTAGACAAAAAGTGAAGTGTGGTCTTCAAGGTGAAATATAGACAGTGTAGTACTTAAAAAGGAAACCATAAACTAAAAAAAAGATTGCTACGGAAGATGCAGCAAGTGCTCCATGCCCAGAAAGGGGAGGTTGCAGAGAGAGATCTGGAGAACCAAGGGACTGTCACTCCCAGTACCACTGTTAGAAAGGCCCCTTCCATGGCACTCCTACTTCTTGAGTAGCTCACCAAGGAATGGGATGTAAGGCCCCTCCTAGCTATGCTCATGTGGGGAAGGGTCCCTGGCTCCCCTACCCGCATTAAGTTGAGGCACCTGCCAAGGTCAGGGTGGAACTAGAGCATTCTGCAGCTTGGTGCATTTCTTTAGCTGGGCTGGGAGTGCTGCTTAGTGGCAGAAGCACCCACCCAACATGTATAAAGTCCCAGGCCCAATCCCCATACCACAGAACAGTAAATATGCAATGACAAATTACAAACAAAAATCCTTCTGCCTTAGCTTTCCAGATAGCTGGGACTGTAGGCCATATCACTGAGCCTGGGCCTTATATATTATTTTTCAACCTAAAAGATATTTTAATGCTTTAATAATACACAAGACTGAACTTCAAATACTGCAGATAATGAAAGTATTAGTAAATATGGAAATGCCTCTTTTCACAATATCCCTCTAAAATTAACAGAGAAGAGGGACATCGAATGAAATAAAAGAATAAAAAAGAAGAAATCAGAAGAAATGTGAAAAGAAAAAAATGTTCTCCCTCATTGCTGAGATGCTTGAATGAGGGGGACGGGTGGATCAGTATGAGCTACACTGGTGAGTGTCTCTCTGGGTCCTTCTAGGCTGTGTGCCCCGTGGACAGAGCCAAGGCAAAGAGTCATTAATGCTCAGTTCTGCTGTGGTGCCCGCCAGGGGCCTGGCAGCAGCGATGGTGGCTGAGGCTGTTGAACCTCTCAGTAGCTCCGCATGCTGATGTGAACTCGCGTGGGACACAGCACTCAGAACATTCCCTCTGGAGCTTTCCCGGCAACTCTCCACAACCAGGGCAAAAGTTGGCACCGTGGCGTATCGCCGAACACCTGTGCAGACAGGGAGCCCAGGGCCTCACCAAGTCCTGGGTTGGAGCAGGGCTGGTGGGATGTGGGGCCTACAGGACCCTGGGGGGCTGTATGTTCCGACGCCACAGCATACACAGCATCAGGGTGTGTGTCAGGGGCTTCTAACTCCTGAAACTGAAGCTCAGATACAGGTCACCTCTCAGGATGGCTCTTGGTTCTCCACCCAGGAGAACACGCAGGAATTACTCCTCCAGAGCCAGCTCACTATGCAGACCCAGGTCTTTTCTCTATTTTGAGGGTGTGTTCGTGGGGCTCTCTGAGTCACTCTCACCCACACTTCTGCTGATGGGGTATTCCCAGCCCCATTGTACCTCTGGGCCACCATGTGTCAGGGCTGGCACAGTCTGTCCCTCTTACTCTTACTACCTGTTGTCCACACTCTGTGGGCCCCACCATCCCTCTGCTGTTGAGTTCCGTGCTCCCCATGGTGCTCACCTCAGCATGCAATTGCACACCGAGCAGGAGTGCTGGGTGCCTCTGTATGCCATCTTGAGTCTGTTCCCCATGCCCTTTGTAAGGGCTTGACTGTGCCATGTAGAGATGCCCCTGGTGCTCTGCCAGGCCAGTGCACATTTGCCTGAGCCACTGCACACTGGCTACTACCACTGCTACCTGCAGGTTCCTAAGAGGTATGCCTGCGGAGGAGACTACCTTGGGATGCTAGGAGGTCTTGCCACCACCTATGCACCGCAAGAGCTCTCACCAATGTGAGGGTCTACAAGTATAGTCTCCCTGCTGCTCTGATGCAGTTTATGCTCCAGACTTCCCGGTGGCCTCCAGAAAAGACTTCTCAGAAACCGTGGGGTTTCCAAGTTCAGTGTGCTTGGCTGCTGCACACTGGAATCACCCATTGTATTATTTATTTCTTTTTGCTTAACAAATTTTTGAACACTATCTCACTTTTTCTCTGGGTTAGGAATCTAGGTAGGGCCTAGCTGTATACCTTGGACTCAAGACCTCTCATGAAATGAATAAGAGAAGGTCAGCTTTCAAGTTTACATGATGGTTGATGGGCTTTTGTCTCTTCCCAACAAAGCTACCCCAGGGCAGGGCAGCTGGCATCCTCTGGGACCAACCACCACAAAGAATGCAAGACAGAAACCACAGTCTTGTTATAGCCTAATTTCAGAAGTGACATCCCATTACTTCTTCTGTATTCTCTTCATCAGAAGCAAGTTAGTAAGCCCATTCCACACTTGAGAATAGGCTCTTGCCCAAAGGTGTAAATATAGGAAAGCAGGGATCACAGGACGTGATCTTAGAGGCTGAGCATGCACTAAGAAAGCACTGAACAGTGAGGGTGCCCGGCTCCCATTCTAAGACACTCTGATCTTATGGAAATGGAGTGTGACCTGAGGGCTCGGATATTTTTAAAAATTATGGTAGAAAATATAAATATTTACTCTTGTAACTACTTTTAAGCATATGTCAGTAGTGTTAACTGTATTCCCATGGTTATATAAAAGATATCTAAATAAGTACTCATTATGCAAAACTGAAACTACATCCATCAAACAACTCCCTTTTCCCTTCTTTCTCCTCTCTGGAAACTACCACTCTGCTTTCTGTTTCTGTGCTCCTGACTACTCTTGATAGCTTATGTAAGTAAAATCATACAGTATTTGACATTTTATGACTGGCTTATTTCAATTGCCATAATGTTCTAAAGTTCAACCACGTTGTACTATGTGATAAGATTTCTTATGGCTCAGTGATAGTCCAGTATATGTCTATATCCCATCTTCTTTATCCACTCATCTTTTAATGAACATTTGGGCTGTTCCACCCTTGGCTCTAGTTAATAATGCTGCAAAGAAAATGAGTATCTCTTCAACTATCTGCAAATATCTCTTCAAGATGTTTATCTCAATTCCTTTGGGTGAATATCCAGAAGTGGGATTGCTGGATCACATGGTAATTCTGCTTTTGTTATGGAGGAATCTTCAAACTGT
Source organism: Chinchilla lanigera (assembly GCF_000276665.1). Lineage (NCBI taxonomy): Eukaryota > Metazoa > Chordata > Mammalia > Rodentia > Chinchillidae > Chinchilla > Chinchilla lanigera. Next base: position 5,613,461 of record NW_004955496.1, on the reverse strand, counting down.
TTTACATAGTGGCACAGCATTTTTACATCCCACCAGCAATGTACAAGGATCCAGTTTCTCCATATTACAGACAACATTTTTATTTTGTAAGTATTGTTTGTGGCAATATTTTATTTTTGATTTGCATTTTTCTAGTGGTTATAGATGTTGAACATTTCTCATATATTCATTGGCTATTTGTATATTTTCTTTGGAGAAATGTCTATTCAAGTTACTTGTCCAATTATACTTGGGGAATTTTTTTATGTTATTGAGTTGTAGGAATTCTTCATATATTATAGTTACTAATCCTTAGCTTATAATTATTTTTCCCATTACAAAGGCTACCTTTTTATTGTTTCCTTTGCTGTGTGAAAGTTTCAAAGTTTGATGTAGTCCTAGTTGTCTATGTTTGCTTTTGTTGCCTGTGGTTTTGTTGTCATATCCAAGATATCATTACCAAATTCAGTCCCCAAAGCTTTTTGCCCCAATTTCATTCTTTTATATGTGGATATCCAATTTCACCTCCAGTGTTTGTGGAAGAAATGTCCTTCCTCAACTGTGTGATACTGGCCTTTGTCACATATCAGCTGACCATATAAGTGAGGGTTTAAGTCTGACTCTGTATTTTATTCCATTGATTTCAGTGTCTGTCTTTATGTCATTACCACACTGTTTTTATTATTGCAGCTTTCTAATACTTTACAGCATTTTATAAGTCCTTGAGTTGCTCTTCATTTTTCTTTTTGTTCCTCTAACTTGGTAATTTCAAATGGTCTGTGTTCAAGTTCACCAATTCTTCTGCTTGGTTCAGTCTGCTATGGATACCCTCTAGGGAACTTTTCAATTCAGTTATTGTTTCTTCAGCTCCAAAGTTTCTGCCATATACATAATACAAAATAGTAAAGGGTAGCTGAAAATGTAGATGATCATTGAATTCGGTTTATTTCATGAATGAAAGTTTAGTTTACATTGGAAAAATCAATCAATGGCACTCACTATAATAAAATAAAGCAGAAAATTTATAATAGAAACAAAAAATTGATGAAAGTTTACACACATTTGTGATAAAGAAATCTTTTAGAAACCTAAGAGGGGAACTTTCTGATTTGAATAAAAGGCAGCTATAAAAACTTCTGAAAAATAGAAGCTCAAGACAATCACCAAAGGTTGCTGTCAAAGATGCCTGCTATCACAGTTCCATTCTTCTGTCCCCTCTTGCTCACGAGGATCTTGCTATGTAGTCCAAGCTGGTCTTGAACTCCCTATATAGCCCAAGCTGGCCTTGAACTTGCAATCTTCTTGCTTCAGCTTCCCAAATACTAAGATTACAGCATATACCCCTGCAGTTGGCTAGCTACTTCCAATGAACATATGGAACCGGAAAGAAAACTACATGCCATGCATATTGTAAAGGAAGCAGTAAAGCTCTCATTATCTGTAAGTGACATGGCTGTACAGGTAGAAAATCTGAAGAAACAAATCTAAAGTAATGTAAAGATAAATTGTTTGTATTAATAAGTGAGTATAGCCAAATGTTATGGTTTGGATAAAAATGTCCTGTAACAGGCTCATGTGTTCAGAGGTGGGGCTTTTGGAAGATGAATAGATCATGGGGGTGCTAACCTTAGAAATGGATTAATCCACTGATAAGCTCATAGCTGAATGTGCTTGTTGGGAGCCATGGGAGCTGGAAATTGTCATAAGTGTGAGGGCAAGACAGAGCCAGAGTGCCTCAAGCAGTCAAACTACCTCCGTCTTCAGAAAGACATCCTGCCTGGACAATTACAGTCATAAGTTGCAAAGCAACATTACCTCTTGTGATACTAACTTTGCAAGAGTATAAAATAAATCCCCTACTGTTGAAGTCAGTCCTCTTGCCTATCAGGTAAGAGGTAACTCCACCTGACCCCAGCTATTGTCTCTTGTCTTTATTTCTAAAACTTCTCACCATTTTTTCCCAGGGACCACCGAGAGACCACCAAGTCCCACATGTGCTGTTAGGAGGTGGGATGGTTTTGATAGAGGAGGGTCACTGGGGGCATGTCTTTGGAGGGCATCTGTCTCTCTCTGGTTCTTCCTTGCTCTATGCTTCCTGGATCCCATGGGGTGAATGAGCATCCTTTCTCCACTCTTCCGCCAGGCTATTTCTGCCTTGGAGTCATCAGACCACATATGCACTGAAGCCTCTGAAACCATGAGCCAAAATAAACCTCTCTTCCTCAAATTGTGGGTGTTGGGTATTTTGTCTCAGGGAGGAAAGTGACTATTACAGTTTGTCACAAAAAGATTCAGATTGGCAATAATTTTGGTGAAAGTACTCCAATAAGAGGATAAAGACATCCAGAAGTTGCTGGAAGAGAGACACAAATTATTCAAATATCTTGGTAATGCCTATTTTTCTTTATTTTAAAAGGAAAGAAATAAAGCTAAGATGAAAGGAAATAAAGGTGATATTATTAAACCAGCATTAAAATGCTAAGTACTGCAAGATGAAGGATTTTGAGGCAATGACAGCAAAATATAGTAAACATGACAAAGCGATAAGAAAAACAACCACAATTCAATCTCATTTGCGATCTTAATGATAAAATTCTAAGTATGAACACATTGAATCTATTTATTAAAAGAATAAAAAAGCTGTCACACAGGTAAATACATGGATGGTTCTACACTAGGAAACTGCCAATATAATTTGTTACATTATCAGATTAAAAGGATGAAATTGTACCAAATTTAAAAAATGAAAACAGACCCTCTTGGCAAACAAGTACAAAAAACATTGCTTAAGCTATTAAAGAATGCCTATCTCCACATGTTAAGAGTTTAGATCTAGAGTAGGTGGGGCTTTGGGGAAGTGAATGGATCACAGGGGTGTGATACTCACCAGGGGTTATAGCTAAATATCATGTTGGGAGGTGAAGCCTGATTGGAGGAGATGGGTTGCTGGGGGCAAGGCCTGGCAAGTTGATCTCTCTTCCTCTACCCTTACTGGCTTTCCACTTCCTGCCACCATGCCATGAACTGTTTCCCTTTGCCATGCTGCCCTCTCTGGGAGCCAGCTGACTATGGACTGAAATCTCTGCATACTGTGATCCAAAATAAACTTCTTCTCCTTAGAGTTTTGGGTGTCAGGTATTATATCGCTTAGAAAGTAACTAAGATACCACCCTCCAGTACACAGAGCTATAGACAGCACAGACCTGTTGGAAAAAGAGCGGTTGGCACATAGGAAATCCTAAAAATGTTAATGACTGTTGTGTAATGAAATGTAAAATGCAACATTAACAAAATTTTACATGAACATTTTATTTTGAGGCTAGGACTTCCACACTTCCCTCCTGGAATTTGGCCACCTGCATGAATGTGATATTACTACCTGTAGAACTTGTTATCGTTTCCTGTGCTAACAGAACACGGTAGACTTGGATCACACATATATCTGGCTTGTAGGTAGAACTTGAAACCATTAGAATGTAGAGAACAGTGAGGGCCAAAATGAGGAAGAATAAAAACAAACAAAGCCTGATATCATGCCCTAAAGTATTCCTCTTTTTAAGGGACAGAAAAAAAAGAACTGTGAAAAAAGATTGGAAGAGACGTTTCCTGGGTTAAAAACTGTCATGCACTGAACTATGTCCCCTTCCTTGCCAAATCCTATGTGGAAAGTCAGCATCAATGGGACTGTATTTGATGACACAACCTTAAGAGAACTGACTATAGGCTGGGCATGGCGGCCCAAGCCTGTAATCCTAGCTACTGAGAAGGCTGAGGCAATAGGATTATAAATTTGGCCAATCTAAGTGACATAGTGCAACCTTCTTTCAAAATAAAATAAAAAGAGCTGCGGATGTACCTGAGTGGTAGAGCACTTGCCTAGCATGCGTGAGACCCTAGGTTCAATCCCTAGTACCGCAATAAAAAAGGAACCAATTAAAAATCAGGTCATAAGAGTGGGGCTCTAATCAAAAAGGACTTGAGTCCCTCTAAGGACAGAGACACTCAGAATGCCTGTGAGAGAACAGGCCAAAGAGGACACAGCAACAAAATGGCTATCTGCAGGCCAAGCAGAGAACTCAGGAAAAACCAAAGCTGCCACCATTTTGATCTTGACCCTCCAGCATCCAGAACTGTGTGAAATAAATGCCAGCTGGTTTAGCCACTGTTATGGCTTGTGTCTAGATGTCCCCCCAAAGCCTCATGCAGTCATAGGTAGAGCTTTTTCAGAGGTGGCTGGATCTAGAGTGTGTGATTCAGGGTACAATGCTGGGATTAAGGGTATGTGACTACTAAGTTGATCTACTGATTGGTTTGCCACTGTCCTAATTCTAGTAGCCTAGATAGTGTATAAAAAGGGAAGAAAGAAACTGTTAAGATCCCTTGTTGCTTTTCTAACTTCTGCCTGCCATAAATTGCTCTCTCTGCAAAGCCACCCTGTCTTGGAGCCAGCCAATTATGGACTGAAACCTCTACAAACTGTGAGCTAAATAAACCTTTCCTCTTTTAACTTTGGGTCTCGGGTATTTTGTCTCAGCAACAAGAAAAGTAACTAAGATAGCCACTAGGTAAAAAAATATGTAGATAAACATAGGGATAAATAAGTTAAGTGAATATAGTACAAAATTAGAATAACATTTGGGGACAGCAGGGTAGCAATAAAGAAGATTTTAAGATGAGATGTGTTTTATTGGCTCATTTTATATTATTTTTTGCTTGAAAGTTCTTTCTCATAGCTCTTACAAAAAAAAAAAGCCAAGTGACACACCTGAAGAATAATCATAATACATATATTGGACAAAAACCTTGGGTCTAGGATATAAAGATAATTTAAAACGTAAGAACTCAATTTTAAAAACTGGTAAAAGATTTGAAGTGGCACTTCATCAAAGAAGATCTACAAATAGTTCCGGCACACAAAAAAGCACTCAGTGTCTGTGATTATCAGGAAAATGTAAATCAAATCCATGACAGGATTCTCTAAATTTTCTACATTCTCTAAAAGTGCTACATTGAAATCTATACTCATATGGAAGAGGCTGTGGATGCCTTAGAGTCCCACCTACTGGAGGCATCATAAAGAGAACATCGCCTTTATCTATAAAGCTCTGCTATTTCACAAGGTAAACTCAGGGCTGAAGGTGCCATGGTGCAGCTCTGGGCTCAACACCTCAGAAATGTAACAGTATAAAATGGTAATGCATTTGAGTAATGTACAACAAAAATTAATTTAAAATCCATTGGCTATGACAATAGGTATCCAGAAAGTGAACTTGCTACAAACTTCACGGGAATGGACAAGCAGAGGCAAAAGTTAATTGAAAGTGAAAAGGACTTCATGTCTAGAGATAGTGATTGCAGACTTATGTTGAAGAATTTGGACATAAGGGAAAGGATGGTGGGAAAGACAGTTGGGGCTCTGATTACAGGGAAAGAATTTTCTTTGTTTGTCTTCAGAAAATGAGAGTTTCTATTTATATATCTATATTAAAAATCTCTTCTAGGGCTGGGGATATAGCTCAGTGGCATTAAGTGCCTGCCTGGCAAGCGCAAGGTCCTGAGTTCGATTCCCGGTACCAAAAAATAAATAAATAAATAAAATATAAAAATCTCTTCTATACCTTCATACACACATACAGTGACCAAGGGACCATTTGATAGGATAAGACAGACACATGCATTACAACATGGTAGGGAAGGGACAGGCTGAGCATGTGCGCTTCTTAGCAGTGCACACTGAGAAACTATGAATGCTTGTCAAGGATAGGGTACATTTGGGACATGGCTCTGCTTTTGATCAACTGATTTCCAAGGTTTCCCACAGCTGTGAAAAAAATGTCAGTGAAAAGCTGTTTCTTCATTAACTGTGTATTTTCATAGTGGAAAAAAAGCAAAAATAATTACCCTAGTAGAAACCCCCACTGCCAAGGGAAATCCATGATGAAGTGGGAAAAAACAGCAGCGCTGCATGCCTCTATGATGCATGGGCCAAAAGACAGCCGGAAGCAGACTCTCTTCATCTGCCGCAGAACCTGAGGACAGAGTCACACACACAGCAGGAAAACCACCTAAGCACATGCTGAAGTGCAGTGTCTCTTCAGTACTCAGCTTTTGCTAACCCGAGTCTCATGTGGCCACCAGTCCCAGTGGGTTTGAAACTCCCCGAGTTCACTTTATATATAGTCATCACACAACGGCTTACAATTTCACACTTTGTAAAATATGTTCTCATACTAAGAAGATTCACCTCTGTAGGATTAAGTAACTATTTTTACATTTTCCTAACACATAGTGTAATGAGAATATCCTATAGGTTTTCTTCCCTATAAATTTTTAGCAATTAACTGTTCATTAACTCAATACTTATAAGTAGAAAATATCAATATACCAAAAAAGAAAATAACTTACAATTATATTAGTAATTTAAAAAGGGAGAACTTTTCAATTTCTCCAATGGTTCAAATTTTTTACCCAAGACTCTAGCAAATTATTGCTAGCTACAACTGTCTGTGCTCTCAGGATGGTATTCCCATCAAACCCATACATTTGCCACATTGACTTGCATAGCTGTTATATTCATAAACACTCATCTTCTTAAAAGCCAAATAGATTTATGACCCCTAGGTTGTAATACTTTAAGAAATATTCTTTTTTTTCATGATGCTGATGCTAAGCACTTTAAAAATAGCTTTTAGTATAATGCAAAGATAATCAGGAACATAATTCCATGAAGAAAAAGTTATGAAACTTTTCAATCTCTTTTAAAAATTAGAAACAAAAAAAAAGAGAGAAAACTTTGCCTTTTAGCCAGGTGTAGGGACATACACCTATAACCCCAGCATTAGGGAGGCCGAGGCAAGAGGATCACAAATTCAAGTGCTCCCCAGGCAACTTAGTGAGATCCTTCTCAAAATTTAAGAATAAAGAATAAAGGCTGGAGATACAGTTCTGTAGTACAACAACCTTGGGTTTGATCCCCGTACTGAAAAAGAAATAAAGAGAAAGAAAGAAAGAAGATAAAAGAAGGAAGAGGAGGAGGAGGAGGAAGATGAGAAGAAGGAAGAGAAGAAGGGGAAAGAAGAGAAGGAGGAAGAGGGGGGAGAAGAGGAAAGAGGACATGGATATATAGATATAGATAGATATAGATATATAGATGGAGAGAGAAAAGTGGGGGAGAGACCTTATACTGTGCTAATTGGAAAGGAAATAGTCTCCATAAAAGAGCTTCCCAAACAATACAGGTACATGAGGGACACTGATCGCTATCCAAAGATGAGAGATGATCACAAATAGATACCTTACATCATAGCAACTTCTCTTCGTCCAGGTAACAATGACAGCTAGACACAGAAAGTAAGGTGCCAGTATTTTTTCAGTCTTAGTTTTGCTTACAGACTCCACTTAGAATAGCTAGAACAAAAATTCTGCCTCTTTTTTTCTTTCCTACCTGCCTCTGCTGTTTGAAAGAGCTCAAGATATAAGTGGAAGTCTACCTCAGGATCGAGTCCAAGCCCTGCTCGTATTAGGATGATGGTAAGGGCAGTGCTTCTTAGAGCTGAAGACCACTTCATAGGAACTTTAATATGCTCACTGATGGATGGAATATTCCTGATGATAAAACCAGCCAGTAACATCCCTTAAAAATAAAAAGTAAAAAAAAAAAAAAAAAAGAAAAGAAAGCATGTTTGGTTTAGTTTATTTTTCAGAGAGAAAGAAAAACAAGGGCAGCTTACATAGGAGTACAAGCAGAGGAAGCAGCAGGAGTGAAGGATGAAAAGAAAAAACACATCCAAATTTGGTGCAGTGTGTAACTCAGTTGTTACCTAAAAGAGGACACCTATGATGGCTGATTCATTGTGTCAACTTGAGAAGTTTAGAAATTTAACTAAATAACTCAGCTGGGGGCCAGGGTCTTCACTTTGTAAACATCCTCATCCTGTGCAAGAGGAGATGGTATGAGTGCTACACCTGCCCCAGGACGGGTACCATGAATACATATAAGGGAGGAAAAGAAGCTTGTGCCACCTCCCCGCCCACACACCCTTTTGCTCTTGCTAGTTTTGCTGTCTTCTGCTGCCATGAACTGTTGCCCCTCACCATGCCACCCTTTCTTGAGGTCAACCAACTATGGACTGAAACCTCTATAAACTGTGAGCTAAATAAACTTTTCCTCTATTAACTTTGGGTGTTAGGTATTTTGTTCCAGCAATGAGAGAAAAGTAACTAGGACAATACCCTAGATAGAAATTCCTCCACTAATTTTCCTCTATGTAGCTGGAGAGTTATAAAATAATGGTGATAAAGAACAGTGTATCATGCAGGTGAGCCAGTGCACTGTGAATATACACAGTAAAGATGCACAAACAGCTTACGTGACAATCACAGAACTGCTGGATGCACTAATCACTAATATAACATAATATATATATCTGTTTTTGGAACCAGGAATCAAACTCAGGGCATTGCACTTGCCAAGGCAGGCGCTGTGCTGCTGAGCTATATCCCTAGCCCTAATATATAAATCTTGTAATTGTATTCAAGTTATGTGGTCTACACAAAACTCAGTCTCTCCTAAATTTTTCTTTTTGTGAAAAATGCAAACTTAAAATTAAGTAAAAATGTCTTATTCAAAGATAAAGCAACAAGAATCATGTATTGAGTATATTCAAATTATTTTAAAAATAGGTTTTTAAAAATCTATATATACAAAGAGAATAAATACATCCACAAAAGCTACATGAACATTATGTGGTAATGCATATACAAAAATTACATAGATCATTGAAATATTTCTGAGTTGTATCTATTCCAACCAGAAACTGTTCAAAATATACAAACAGTCTACAACAAAGAAAAGAAAGCTTACCCTATACTTACCAAGAAGAGGTGGAAGTGGGGGCACTGCAGGTATTCTAATGAGTTGCAAAAGTGTCCCCCCAAGAATGGCACTATAAAAAATAATTACTAGTCCAAATAATTTTCCATCAGGGAGAACTTCAGGGCCTAAGAATACCCAGAGTGTACACCAACTCATAAAGAATATAACTCCTGAAATATAAAAAAAAATCTATATATCCACATAAACGTAAGTATATACCAACAAAAGAAGAATTTTATCTCATAGCCAGGCCTGTATAATTATATATAGTATAGGCTAACACTACTAACTAATATGGCTAAAGAGAAACTTCTTAAGATGTATTCCAAAGACTCTTGTTTTACGTGACAAGTTTTAAACAAACTTTTAAAAAATTCAGTATTAAGGATTGAACCCAGGACTTTGTGTATACTAGCTCTATCACTGAGCTATATCCTAGGCCTTTTGAAAATTTATATATAAATTAAACCTCATCTAATTTATGTTTGGGGTTCAAAGTTACATGATTCTCATGGGTTAGGAATATCCAAAGTTCTAAACCTAGCTAAAAAGTATCCTCTCATGAAATTATTCATATGGAACTTAGCTGATACTAATTTAAAACATCTCAAAGTTTAAATAATTCCCCAAAATACAAATTCTATTGTTTAAAAAGTTTCAATATATGTGCTAATTGGTTTCATTTATACTATTAATTTATCTTAGTTTACTGAAAAGAAAGTTTTGTGTTATTGTTTGTTTCTTTTTTTCAGTATATGTGCTGGCCAAGCCAGCACTGTTTCTTTTTTACAAGAACCTTTTTGGTTTCTGTCTTATATTCTGAGTAACCAGGTGATAACAATATGCAATGTAATGACTACTGTTATTTTCTTATTATTTGATTATGAAATTTTGTTTTGTTGTTTCTTAAAGTAAAAAATATCTCAATGGACACTACTGATTCCAGACTGCATAAAGTCTCAAAAGCAAAGCCCCACTGAAAGTGAACTTAAAATAACAAGTAATACCTCATGAGCCAAAGTCCATAGGTGTGACAAGGAAGGGGATTAGGTGGGTTTTAAATAAAAATCCTTAGTGCTGCTTTCAATCCCCAAAATTGAACATAAAATTCACAGAGAAGATTAAATCTATTAAGCAATATTTTTGGCTTTGAAAGGTTCAGGGAAATATTTTCTCTTTCTCCAGTTATTGCTTATCACAAAACTAATAATCCAATCAATACAGATTAAGCAGCAGTTTTGTTGCTTTTTGTTTTATTATCCACTACATATATTTTCTCCATTTAAATTTCTGATTTCACATACCGTTTGTCATTATTTTATTGACTATTCCTTGTGGAGGACAAGAAAAATATATCCTCTTTTTTGTCTGTGGCATTGTTTCCTCTGTGTTTAACAGGACAGTTTCCTTAATTCCTTTATGCTCACCACTACCAGGATCCCTGAAGGTCTGAAGGAGAACAATGAAATATTTTAAGAATTATCCTTCCCATACATTTTTATGAATGTACTAAGCCACTACATCTTGTCAACATGGCGAACACACGTAAGTATTTAGGGTGTCCTGTCAGTGCATTTTGCAAGGTGCCATAATGCAGACTTTAATATACTCGAGTCCCCAAGTTTCATTTAACATTTATGTATACTGAAAAGCGAGCCTCTAATGTGGTCATAGTAATAAACGTGTCTTACCTTCTGTCTACCTCAGTTTGATCTCCAAAACTTTTCTGAAATGCAAAGTACAACTAAATTGGGAATTAAGTGAAATATAACTTTATAACTCAGGACTCATTTGATAAATTATATGGCTCCAAGATAAATGAGAAAAGTATAGGTCAAGTCTTCTGAAATTCAGGCATGCTTCCATTAGTATTTATAATGTATTTATCTCTGATTTTTTTTTTTTTCTGGTACCGGGAATTGAACTCATGACGTTGCGCTTGCCAGGCAGGCGCTGTGCCACTGAGCTAAATCCCCAGCCCCTTACAATGTATTTAAATAGCATATATGTTTATTTTAATCTTCTAATGCTCTAAATGAATCTCCAACAATGAAACTGTGGATTTAGAAAATCTTTGGTTTGTGATAATATTGAGACACTTCTCCCAATATAAAAAGCAGAAATAGAAACAATTACATCAACAACAATAAACCCCGAGGTCTGTTTGTGCTGGAGTAGAGATGTTCAAGTCTGCTCTGTGGTCACTGCGCTGGAAGGATGTGCACACATGCACACCACTATGTGGAGTGGATTGCTAATATTTTGAGAATAACAAAAAAGAGAACAGGAAATGTACCAAAGGCTGGAGTGACTGACAGATTAAGGAAAGGGATGGCTAGCATTAATGACAGGGAAGTCGAAGGCATTACAACACCTGCTGGTAGAAAAGGAACTACATGGCTCTTTAAGACCAAAATTTCCAAAACTGATGATCAGTCTGTTTGATTTCCGGTATTAAGGCACTTCCTGCAGTTTCTGCCACTGTAGCGAGGGACTAAAAACGTAATGGTGAGGGCTGTGACAAGTCATATAGAATAACACCACAGTATTTTAAGGTTTATAATTTAAGAATTTTTAATAAATGGACATAGACTGGGGAGAGTTTCTCTCAGATAAAGTAATAAGAAGCAAGGGTGAGTGTTTAAAATATAATGTAAAGACTTATCTTTACTTCTATTACTTTAAATTACTAAATTTTCCTGGCTATGACAAGAAATAATAGGCCATGTTTTTCTTATTCCTAAAATCTATGCTATTTATTTCCAAAATACTCTGTACTAATCACGTTCCATCTGTTTTGTTCTTTCTGGTCATTGCCTAGGTCCCATTAAGTAGCGCTTTCAATATTACTACTTTTCACATTTAACCAAACATATGGAAGAAATCAAACAGTAAATTTTAGAAACAGACTTAAAAATGAGATTTTATATCATAAACTGCAATGTAGATTTAATTTTTTACCTGACCAGATGGAGCTGATTGGAAACTTGTATCTTTCTCATCTTTACTTTCTAATATTTCAGTGTGCATGCTAAGATTTAAATGAAAAATATTTGAAAGAAAACCAGGACTATAAATCAATGTGAAAACAAATATGATTAAGTGACATTATTTTAAGATGACTCTTTGTGGTCAATTTATATCATAGTTCACTGAGATATTTTTAGAGTTAAAAAACCTAAATATTCATTTAAACCTGTTTTAAAAAATTATGTAGAAATTTAATACTTTTCACTGATTCATAATGATGACCCATATCTTAAAAGTACATATGAGAAAATTCTGTTCTTTTTCTCATGCACTGAGGTTGTTTGTACAAAATAATCTGCACCACTGATTTACTCTGTCTTCAGTCATAATCCTCTGAAACTCAAAGAAATTTAAAGTGAAATATATAAGATGGCTGGCCAGAGGTGCTGGCCATGGTTGCATTCACAATGAAGCCCCCATCCCAAACAAAAAGAATGCTAACTGCTGTCCAGTTAGAATAACTGGGGAGACTGCTGGAGTATAGTGTGATTGAAGCAGCTGAGGACACCAAACCAGGATAACATTGTGAAAGGAATGAGACACTGTGTTCCAACTGCCTTGTCACCTCAGTCTGGATCAGCTTGAAATGAGACAGTCTTCCAAGACAAGAAAAAGGCAAATGGGAGGGTTCTGGCTACTCTTTTGATGCCACAGATACCTGCAGATTTTGCTTCTGGGGAATCATGCAGTTCTCAGGGACCCTAAACCTGGTTCAGGGAGTTGCCAGAGAATATGCCCCACTGCACTGCTCTGGAAAGGGAGGTCAATTCATGTTGTACTTTCCTCAACCCAGGATGTCACTGAACAGTGCTATTCTGGGACCAAACCTAGCTGCAACTAGCTCAGACGGACCTCCTGCAGTGGCTGCAGCCCCTGTTGCCCAGTGAAACTTAAGAAGGCCCACTCTTGTGCAGTGCCTGGTAGAGTACCCTACTAAGTCTGACGAGAGCTCTGTGCCTCCACTCTTATACCAACAATGCCTTGCCTGCCTGCAAAGTGGTGGACATCCCACACTCACAGATGTGTAAGTCACACCCAGGGTCCTCAGCAAACTTGCCACTCAGCAAACTTGCCACTATAGGCAACTATTTGCCACTGTGTTGATGAAAGCTCAAGAAGCTATAGAAAGACCACACTCCTGTACCCATCTGGAGCCAAAGCCAACACAGTTTTGTCAACTAACACCTTATGTTCAAAGTCTTTTATGATGAAGCCATTCTATAAAATTGCTAGAGATAATAGGTTCATCAGATGTGCAGATATTAACAGAGTGACACAAGAAACATGAAAAAGCAAGGTAACCTTATGTCTTAATAGGAATACATCATATTCTCTAGTAACAGGACCAAAGAAAGGAAAACTGATGAAATGCCTTAAAAAAATTCAAAGTAATGATCCTAAGGAATGAGTCATGACAGAAAACAGACTGATAACAGAAATTAGGAAAATAATTCATAATATGAATGAGAAATTTAGCAAAGAAAGATAATAAAAAAGAATCAAACAGAATGAATAATGCTAAAGAACTCAAAAAGTAAAATAAAAAACAGAGCTGAGAGCCTCAATAATCAATTAGGTCAAAGAGAATTTCTGACTTTGACAAGGCCTTTCAAATAACCCAGACAGACCAAAACACAAGAAAACAACAATAATGACTCAATCAACCAACTGACCAGCACAACAAAGCAAAACAACCAAAATGAAAATAAAAAATCTATACAACTATTTGCATTATGTGTGGTTGAGAAGACAAGAAAAAAGAAAGATGTAGAAAAACAATTCAGTGAAATAATAGCTGAAACAAATCTTGAGGAAGCCATGGATATCCAGATCAAGGAAGTTCAATTCAGTTTGCCTAACAAGGTGAGAGAAGAGCCTTTTCCATGGCATATTATAGTCAAGCTATCAAAAGTCAAAGAAAAGAAACAATTCTAAAAGCAGCAAGTGAGAAACAGCAGCCACATTTAAGCAAGCTCCCTCTTCCTATTACATGAACTGCAGATTTCTCAGTAGAAAGCATATAGGCCAACAGAGAATGACACAATATATCCCAAGCCTTGAAAAAAAAGTTGCAAACCAAGAATATTATACCCAGTGAAAGTATCTTTCAGAAATATTGTCTTTCCAAGACAAGCAAAAACTGGGGAAAATTCATCCTCCCTTGACAGGTCTTACCTAAAAATGCATCAGCCAGTTTTAGAAATAGAAATGAAAGGAAGATGCCTACAACCATAAAAACAAGCACATCAAAGCATTGCCTTAGTCACTGTCGTGCTGCTAGGACAAAACACCAGAAACCCACCATTTAAAAGAGGAAGAGTTTATTTTGACTCACAGTTTTAGTCCATGGTCAGCAGAAACAAGATGGCAGAGGAAAAGGTGTTCAACCTATGGCGACCAGGAAGAGAAGGGAGGAGCCAGGTTGGAAGACATACCTTTCCAGGTTACACCTCTAGGGGTCTGCCTCTTCTTACCAGGCCCCACTTCCTAGAAGCACATCCAGCTGTGAATTCATTACTGCGTTAATCCACTATTGAGTGTAGCACCCCTATAAGACAATCATCTTCCAAAAGCCCAAACTTTGAATATATGAGACTTTTGGGTGACATTCTCAATCTAAACCATAGCAATCTACTTCTGGCCCCTAAAAGGCTCAGGTCCAGTTAGTGCATCCCTAAAACTGCTAAGGTTTTAACATTTCCAGAATTGCTAAGACGTTCAAGTTGAAAGTTGTCTCTAAAACTCAAGGTAAACTCTTAGCTGTGAGAGGGCCTATAAAACTAAGTAAGAAAGTTAAACATTTCCAACATATAATGGTGCATTTCCATTCCAAAAGGGAAAAATATGGGCATAGAAAAGAATGGAACAAAAGCAAGACCAAAATTTAGTAGCTGCAAAATTAAAACCAGTAGTTCCATATCCAGTAGCCGGGGCAGGTTGATGAGAATTGATCTCCAAAAGGCTTGGGTAGCTCCACCTTTATGGCCTTGCTGGCTACAACCTACATGGCCTCTTTCTCGTGGCAGCTCTGCTCACTACCTATGGCTTTCCTCAGCCAGACATTCCACGTTCCTAGCATCTCCAATTTCCTAGGGTCTCCATTTCACTTTTGACTTCACTCTTACAGCTTCACCCATTGCTCCATCAGGGCCACACTGTATGGCCTTCTTTCTGAAATCTGGGTGAAAGTCTTTATAACCCCCTAACTTTTGCATTTTGCATGTCTGTAAAACCAGCACCATGTGGATACAAAGGTCTGCATTCCTGAACAAGCAGAACCAATATCATTATAAAAACTGATATATAAATTTAATGTAATTTCTATTACAATACCAATAATATTCTTCACAAAACTAGAAAAAAATCCTAAAATTTATATTGTACCAGAAGAGTACCAGAATACCCACAGCAATCTCGAATCTCTTTAATAAATGGTGCAGGGAAACTGGTTATCAAAAATGGTGCAGGAAAAACTGGTTATCAAGAGGAATAAAACTAGACCTACCTCTCTTACCCTGTACTAAAATCAAATAAAAATGGATCAAAGACAGTATAAAATAGAAAATTTGAAACTATCAGAAGATAATCACATAGGGGAAACACTTGTAGCCACTTTGCAATTCAGAAAAGGAAACAATCAAGAGAATGAAGAGACAACCAACAGAATGGGAAAAAAATTTTGCCAGCTTCTCTTCTAATAGATAACCAAAGTCTAAAAAACTTAAAAGAACTTAAAAAAAACACGAATACCTTGCAACAAATGAACCAATCAGAAAAAGGGCAAATGAATTAAAGACACTTCTCTAAAGAAGTACAAGTGGCCAATAAAGACATAAAAATGTTCATCATCTTTAGCCATTAAAGAAATGCAAATCAAAAGAACTCTAAGATTCCTTGTCTTCTTTGTTGTTTTGATTTTGTTTTTGTGGTATCAGGAATTGAACTCACGACCTTTTGCTTTCCAGGTAGGCCCCGTGCCCCTGAGCTAAATCCCCAGCCCTAAGAGTCTTTCTTATTTCAAAAAGAATGACTACCATTAAGAAACCAAAAATCAACAAGTGCTGACCAGGATGTAAGGAAAAGGAACCCTTCTACACTGTTGGTAGAAATGTAGGATAGCAAAATCACTATGGGAATCAGGACAGAGATTCCCCCCAAAACAAAATAGAAATTTTACTGGACCCAGCTGTACCTCCTCTTTGGGGTATGATCATGTTTATAGCAGTATAATTCATGACAGCTAACCTCTTGAAACAGCCTGTATGTCCATCAACAGACAAATGAATAAAGAGAACATGGTACGTATACACAGTGGAATTTTAGCCATAAAAAAGAATGAATTCATATAATTTCCTGGAAAATGGGTGGATCTTGAGCCCATAATGTTAAGCAAAATAAGAGTAAGGGAAAGGAAAGATGGTAGGAAACAGGGAGGCAAACTTTGATAATGAGTAAGACAACAGAAAGGGAGGGGGATTCTGCGGGGGAAGGGAATTGAAATAATCAAGAAAAAAATATAAATGCCAAAAAATAAATGTTAATATTATGTATCAAACATATATCAAAAAGAAAACTCTATCAACCATGTACTTTTTTTGCCTTTTTATTTCAGAAAAGGAACTATTAAAATAACATCCTTAGGAAATAAAGAAAGAGCCTTAAGATAAACTTGAAAACAGAACACAAAAAACCAAGTAAGTCATGGAAGGTTAACTCATTTAGAAAGAGCTCACTGGAAATCAAGTATGAAGGTGCCAAGTAAGAGCCACACAATACCTCATATGTGCACCATTTGAGGTGCCCAACACCCTGGGCTGGGATTGCATACAGTATTAGGGAGCCTCTCTTCAGCCTTCTCCTGTCTTAAAGGCATCTCTCCCTCTCCTCCATCACACACTAGCTCTCAGGGCATCCTTTCCTGGTTTCTCTGGCCATAAGATGAGGTTTTTTTTCCCTGAGTTTTAGCTATTTTTAATGCATAAACAGGGCCTGCCCTTAAGGAAAATCCATTAAAAGGTAAAAACCAACAACAAAAGTCACTACTAACAGGGCTTCCTCATATTTTCTTTGGCCCACTTTCTAGATCTTCAGGCCACACGAGTACATTTTGTGTTGTAGTTTTGGTCTCCTGTGTTACCCTCACACACTGGGAGATTTGAGGCCTATCTTAGTTCAAAAACGATAAGAGCAACAAAATTCACTTCTGTAGTTTGTCTGTCTTTCACAATCCACCTTATATGCTTATTTTTCAGTCATCAGGTACTTGTGCTTCATATTTTATTCAGAGCTTTTGGTTATAAGCAGCAGAAGAGGTAAGCTGTGGTGGGCCTATTCCATCTCAGATGGCACTGGGAATCTTTGGGCTTCATGGAAGGAAGGACCATACCTAGCTTTACTCCTGATTGACAATGCCTGGCAGATATTGATACTCTAAATATCTGGAGTAAGCACTGACTAGATGGAGAATTTAAAAATGCCAGATACATGATATAAGAAAATAACTTCCACATAATTAACAAGAAAGCCAGAGTAAGTGATCCCCAAATGGATTCATCTCCCCATGCCTGGCCGACAAGGCACTCAAGAGGCTTCTGCATCATTGCTTCAAAGTGGGCCCACACACAGCTCATGCCAGCAGCAGACCTTACTTTCATTCACATGATACAGTGTGGCAGGCAAGGAGTATGTGAAACTCAGAAAGTCACGGAAGCCTCACTAAGCTTTCAAAGGATGGGCTGGAAGGTTAGGCATTGTATGGCAGGGCTGGGGTCTTTGTAGACAGTCCTCGGCAGAACAATACATAGTGAAGTGGTGACGGTGAAGTTGAAGCTGCAGTGGAGACACCCAGACCATGGGACCCCTGCAGAGGGAAGCTCAGGAAGAAAGCAAAGCAAGCCCCAGAGTGGTCATGAAGGAGGAGCTGCCTGGTCATGAAGGAGCAGGAGCCAAAATGAACCTTTCCACTTCATGACAACGAGGGAGTGGAAAAAGAGATGTAGGATTTCATGTTTGTTCTATTTCTGGTCTTGCTTTAGTCTAATCCTTCATTTCTCTGCCCACAGTCTTGCCTTTTTGAATATGAATGTTGACCCTGTGCTTGTCCCACCACCATATGTTAGAAGCATGAAACTTTTTTATTTGTACAAGTGCTAAGAGCTGAGCTTGCCTTAAGTCTTGGGGGAGACTTTGGACTTGGGACTTTCTGGAAATGCTGAAGAGGTTAAAACTTTGGAGATTCTCAGAGGTAGACTAAATAACTGCATTTTTCTTGGTGAGACAGACAGAAGCCTTTAGGAAACAGGATAAATGCTACAGTCTGGATGTGGAGTGTCCCCCAGAGGCCGTGGATTAAGGAAAGGCTTGGTCTCAGCCAGTGGCACTGTTGGGAGGGCTTGGAATCTGTGCGTGTGGCCCAGCATTAAGTCTTGGGCCACTGGGCGCTGACCTCAAAGGAGAATGGGAGGCCAGTCTGTCCTCCAAGTGAGGGTTTCCCCTGCTGTGTGCTTGCCACCGTGACACAGTGCCCTGCCAGAGGTCCACAAGCAGGACATCAAATGTCTGGCAACTGACCAAACTGAGCCAAAATGAACCTTTCCACTTCATGACAAAGAAGGAGGGAGGGGGAGATAGAGTGGGGGAGAGGGAGAGAAAGAGGGAGAGGAGGAGACAGGGAGAAGGAAGAGAGAGAGGAAGGGAGGGAGAGAGAATGAGTAAGTTTTTCAAATGAATTTAAAAAAGGAAACAAATTATATGGCAAGATACTTAAAAACTGTGTAGCAAAAGCAGATAAGGAATCAACAGGACAATTTAATATATATATATATATTTAAAAATACATATATATAGAGAGAACAAAAATCTAAAGAGTAGAAAGTATAAAGAACTAGGACACTGACTGGAATATATAAGTATAATTTTAAATGGAAGGAGCTGAAGAAAAACTAAATATCTGAGTGAGGTAAGGATGAAGGCAGGACAGGTAGAGTATATCATGTCTTACATCTCTCTCCACTGCCCAGGTCCCTCTTTCTAAATACTGTACCTGTCCCCCTTCCTCTTTGCTTTAGATATGTTTATATTTCCTTGGAATTATTTCTTTCCCTGGATATCTCTTTAATTTATTTGAACAATTTTCAAAATTAGTATTACCTTGATGTAAATTTTGTAATTTAGCAGGGTATGGTGGTGCACAACTATAATTCCAGCACTTGAGAGGCTGAGGTAGAAGAATCACTGTGAGTCTGAGGCCAGCCTGGGCTACACAGTGAGTTCAAGACCAGCCTGAACTATATAGCGAGACCCGCATCTCATTAAAAAAAAATTGTAATTTAAAATGTAAACTACAGAGTTTATTAATTTTGCTTTTTAATAACTGCTTTTTAAATAGTCAATATCTTAGAAGAACACTTTGGCAACATACCTGAGCAACTGTTTAAAAAATTTTGATGTTAACAAAAGCCTATCTGTATATTTGAGAAGTATTCATGATGATCTGCTGTCTATGGGTTACAGAGGCTGCATCTTGTTAGGTCTTCCCATTAGATGTGTAGCTAGCTGGCACAAATGAAAGAATGAGGGGTCTGAAATCAGAAATATACTAGTTGTATGATCTTAGCTAAATTATAATCTCTTGTCATCTTTTAATGGGTACAGTGCTGTCTACTTTTGTTAGTTTATGATGACACATAGGGAGAGCAGAACCAAACTCAAAAACAGACAACTAAATATGAGTTTACTGGTTAAGCTTACTAGAAATCATGGAACGCTTTCTGAATATCAACAAAAATAAGTTTTCATACTGGTTTACAGGACGTCAATTTTTGTTTATTTATTACTATCTTTATTTCAGTAAGTTTCTCAAAATCCTTTTCGGGGTGAGGCAGAATATAATACATACACCCATCTATAGATATGGGGACAGAGTGAGATGTCTGTGGAAGTTCTAGCAAAAGCCTTGGTATGCCAAATGTTTACCAGGATGTGCTGCCAACATTGCACTGCTGGGCTTTGCTTTTAAAGTAGTGGTAAATTTTGATGGATTTAGAAGTTCTGTTTTTACCTTGTTTTATTAGAATGTCTGTTTGATTATACATACTAGTAACAGACACAGTGTGGTGCTGTGAAAACAACTGGACAATGTAAACTCTCCATTTTTGATTTGCTACATAGTACAGCGTACATTTCTTGCCACTTCACCTACTTGTACCTCAATTCCAAACCTATAAAATGGTTTACAGAAGGTAGATTTTAGACAATCCAAGGACTTAATCAGCTTTAAGTTTGTGATTTATATTCTCTGATGGGCCAACTGAGAAACAGAGTGACAGAATACCAATACTTGCTGCTTGGGAACTTCACTTTTTTTTTTTGGTGGCAGGGTACCAGGAATCAAACTCAGGATCTCACGCTTGCTAGGCAGGTACTGGGCTGCTGAGCTATATTCCCAGCCCCATCATTTCTTAAATAAATACTACATATGTTGTATTTTCCCAGGTATTCATATGCAATACCATGGATTTATCTGGGCATTTATATGTAACACTATGGATTTATCCTTTCAGAGCAGTGTTGTAAATAGTGACATCTAGTGACTAAACAACAGATCATTTGGCAAAAGTTCACAGCCAATTCATTAGTTTTCTAAATATAGATAATTAACTTTGTGGTTTAGCTAAATAAATTAAGATTGTTTCTCACCTATCCCTTCTATGTATTTAAGAAAAACAAATCAAATTTTACAGTAGCTTAATGATTAGATACATAAGAATGTAAATTTCCCTTGAGTCATACTGTATACAGAGTTCAGTATTAATTATAAATGAGACTTCCCATGCTTTTATTTGTCCTCTCTTATTTGGTTGGCATATCTTCACTGAATCTCTTTTTAAATCATGCCCATTGGTTTAGAGTTATTTCAAACAAACTTTCTGCACACCACAACACAAAACCGGATGTCATTTTTACTTCTTGAATTGTCATACTTCATTTTTTCACTTGCTCTATCCTTTTTCTACATCTCTGGTTATCTTTTCTGGGTCTTCTTTACTAGCTTCTTCCATTTATTTCTTAAGTACTGGGGTTCCTCAGAATTCTCCCCTATGCCTTATTCTCTTCCCACTCTATACACACATCTAGAAAAATATTCTATTCCTATGGCTTTGATTATGACTAATCCACTGATATGTTGGCCTACAGACACTCTCTTGAGATTCTAACTAGTATATCTCACTACTTATTGCATATATCTACTTTAAGTTGCACCTCTTTGCACTTCAATTCCAAACCTATAAAATAGGTTAGAAAGGGAGGATTTTAAACAATCCAAGGACACAGATACAACTGAACTAAATATCTTTTCCCATCAAATCTATCACTTCTTAAGAGAATTGCCTATCTTAGGAAAAGAAACCACCATCTACCTAGTTGCTGAAATTACAAACTGAGAAATCAGTCTTTCTCCCCCTACTAAATCACTATGTTGTCTACTGCTCTCCAGATAAATTACCACTACTACAGTCCAGACCATAAGTTTCTTTTTTCTTAGATATTGTAATAGCCTTCCAACTGTCCTCCCCACCTCTAGCACTGTTCCTCCTCAATGTAATTTCTACAGTGCAGAACAACCTCCTGAAATGCATGATTAAGAAAACTCTCTGCTTAATATTTTTTAGTAGTTAACCATGGAAGAAAAACAAACTCCTTAAACCGCCATATAGGGCTCTTGTATCTATTTATCTCTTTGTTCTTTCATTTGACAGTCTAAACTTTAGCCATACTAAATTTCAGTTCTTCTATTTGCCATGTCTCACATCTCAAAACTACACACCCAAAGCCCACTCTTGTCCATACCCCCAAAACCTACATTTGTACATATTCCCGTTATCCAATCTCCTCTTGTGTTTTCGAAGACCACATTCTTAAAGTATATGTACTCTCTGCTATGGTTTGGAGCTAAAATGTCCCCCAAAGTCTCATGTGTTCAGAGGTGGGGCTTTTGGAAGGTGACTGAATCACAAGGGCACTATATTTATCAATGGATTAATCCACTGATGAGTTCAGAGCTCAATGGGTTAATGGGAAGATAGAGCACCATTGAATGAGACAGGTCACCGGGGTGTGGCTTTGTGGAGTATACGTTGTCCCTAGCCCCTTTCCCCCTCTATTTCTACCCCCTGCTTGTGGCAGCCATGAGATGAGCAACTATGCTCCACCATACCTTTCTGCTATGACGTTCTTGGCATAGGCCCCGCAATGGAACTAGGCAACCATGACTTATTGTTAAGGTTTGGATCTAGAACGTTCCCCAGAAGTCTTGTATGTTCAGAGGTTAGGTTTTTGGATGATGATTGGATCATGGCAGGTGTCATATTCCAGTGAGGAGTTCACAGTTAAATGTACTGTCAGGTGACGAGGACTGGTTGGAAGAGGCAGGTCTCTGGGGGTGTGACCTAGAAGGGTTTATCTGCATCCTTGGCTCGATCCCACTTTCCCTCCTTCCCTCTCTTCTCCTCCCTCTTTCTCTCTGTCTCTGACCTTCCTTCCTAGCCATCATAACATGAGCAGTCTAGCAGGCCACTCTGCCATGCTGTTTCTGCCTTGGAGCCAGCCTACCATGGACTGAAAGTGTGAGCCAAAATAACCTCTGCTACTTTAAGTTGTGAGTGTTGGGTATCGTATCTCAGAGATAAGTGACTAAGACAGATTTTGGTACCAGAGAAGCGGGGTTGTTCCTGTGACTACACCTGACCATGTCATTTGGAACTGACTATTGGGATGACTTAGGAAAGGTGTAGTGATGCTGGCTAGAGAAGTCCTAAGCTGGATGAGAGATTCTGGTCAAAGATCAGAAGAATGTTCACAGAAATGCAGACAGTAAAGATAAGGCTTGGAGGTTTTAGTTGGGAACAAGCAGCCCATTGGCAGTTGGACTGAAGGCCATGTATGTTATGCTCTGGCAGAAAATTTGTCTACATTTTGCCCATATCCTGAGACTTCAAGGGAGACTGAGATTATGGGGAGCAGACTAATTAATTTGGTGGAGAAAATGTCAGTGTCCAGGGTGTGGCATGGGTACTGTTGACTGTTCTTTCGTCAGATGTACAGTGAATATCAGGAATAAACAGCAAAACTAGTGTGAAAAATCTAAAAAGTTTATTATTGCCAGAAAGAAAAAAACTGTGAAGTTGAGTCAAAGAAAGATTATGGTTCTGACAAGATTAGTGTCTTTTTTTAAAAAAAAGACAAGTACTTTGCTTCAAGAAAATGAAAAAGATGGCTTGAGGGCATCTCAGAAATTGTCCAGGCCCTATCTTTTCCAGGATGAAAGATATAAAGCTTTCATTTGAGGAGAGAACCCCTGAGCTCCCCATTTGAGAAGGACTTCTTAGGGAATTGGTTTACTGGGATTTATTTCACAGTGATCAGCTATCCAGGTACTCAGAGGTCTCTAGGGCAATGGTCAAGAGGGTCTGGCTCCTGCTTGAGTGGGGAGCAGACCTCGACATCATCCATGCGGTGCTGGCTTCACAGGTAGGCAGAATGTAAGTTATAAGGTCATGAAGGCTTCCACCAAGATTTCAGAAGGCCTGGGATGCCAAGCAGTGTGCCTCTGAAGGGGCAATTTATAAAGCTATGAGAGTAAAGCCAAAAGCACAGTGGTGAATCCAGGAAGCTGGAGATGCTAGGAACCTGGAATGTATGCTAAGGAATGAGGTGGACAGTCAGTGGGGCCACCCCTACGAGAGAGGCCACAGGAGCTGCAACAGTTGATACCAAAGGGGTGCAGCCACCCAAGCCCTTTGGAGCCCACATCTTGTCATAACTGCACTGGGTGTTGGACATGGAACTACAGGATATATCTGCCCTCCTGGGTTTTGGCCTCATCCCTTTTTATCCCATTATTTTTCTCTTTTGGAATGAAAATGTTTACTTTGAGCCATTGTATATCACAAGTATTTCACTTTCTTATTTTTATAGGGGTCCACAGATAGTTTGCCTTGATTATCAGAGGAGACATTTGACTTAGACTTTTTAGTATGTTGGAACTGTTAAGAACTCCTAGAGATGGATTAAATTCATTCTGCATAAAGAAACAGATGCGATCTTTTGAGGGCCAGAGGCAGATTATTAAGGTTTAAATCTAGAATTTTCCCCCAAAAGGCTCATGCATTTAGAGTTGGAGCTTTTAGAAGATGGATTATGGTGGCACTAGATTAATCCACTGATGAGTTACAGATAACTATGGTCTTAGAAAATTGGGATTGGTCAAAGATGTAGGTCACTGGTGTGTGTGTGCGTGCGTGTGCACATGTGTATGACCTGGAAGGGTTTTTCTTTCTCCTTGGCTCTCCTTTCTTTCTCTTCCTCCTGGATATTATGATATGAATAGCTTTTCATCTGCCATGCCATTTCTGCCCTGGCGCTGGCTGACCCTGGACTGCAACAGTAAGCCAACATAAACATTTCCTCCTTTAAATTGTGGATGTTGGTATTATGTCTCAGTGACAAAGTGACTAATACACTTACTAAATAAACCAAAGATTTATTTTGGCTTACCTCTTAAACTATGAGCCAAAGTAACTCTTTCTTCCTTTAAGGTATTTATTTTATCATAGCACATGCATACACACACACGCACACACACACACACACAAAAACTGATGGACACTCTCTCTTATATCAAATTCATTTTGCTTAAACGCTATTAGACCACATGCTTTAGTATCTTTGTCTTTAAGAACTCTTTATTTCGGTGGACATGGTGGCACATGCCTGTAATCCCAGCACTTGGGAGGCTGAGGCAGGAGGATCATTGCCAAATTCAAGACCAGCCTAGGCTATAAAGTGAGCTCAAGGCCAGGCTGAACTGCATAGCGAGACCCTGTCTCAAAAAAAAAAAAAAAGACTGTTTCTCTCATCTTACATCTTTCTCTAATCAGCTCTCCGTAGTAAAATATTATCTTGGGATATCTACAGTGCTATATGCACTGCTTCTCACCACATCTCTCTTCATTGTACTTGTCAAAGCACATAACTACTATGTGTTGACAAAATCCAGCATGCAGGTATCTTCATTTTAATTGACCTCTCTGTACCATTTAGTACCATCGACCCTGTTTCATTGTCTTGCTTTTTATATCACAATCCTGTTTGGAGTTTCCTCCTAATTCACTGGCTATTCCTCCCTCTGTTTTGCTTACTTTCTCCCTGCTTTAATCACTGGAATGTTCTCAATGAGGATACTTATTCTAGGTAGTTTTTTCCTACATGCTAGTGACTCGCAATTTTTAATTTCTTGTCTTTTGCTCTCTTCACAAAACTCAAGATTCTGAACTTACCCAATCAGCATTTAAAAATTAAGGTAAGCAAAATAAAACCCCTCCCCTCTTTCTTTGCCAGTCTTTTCCATTTCGCAAACGGCACAACCACCTATTCACACTCAAGCAAAAACCTAGAAGCTAGGAGCAACTCTTGCTGTTTCCTCACCCCCACATTCAAAATATCACAAAATCTGCAAGCTCTGCCTGCAAAATGTATGTCATGCGCTTCTACTTTTTGGTTACTTTATCTCAAACTTCTGTCATGGCCTCTTGAATTTCACCATTGTCTTCCGCCAGGAATCTTGCTCCCTGCCCCTGTGATCCATTTGCTGCGAAACAACCTTTTTTAAAAAAAGCTAAAGCAATCATATCACTCCCTTCGTCAAAATTCACTACTGGATTAACAATTTTTCACTTAGTCACTGCATTTACCGTTATGCAAAACTCCTTGTTCATATACTGCTTATCAGTTTATTTTCTATCTTCCCTAACTAGAATTTAAGCACCATGAGAACAGAGATCTTTTTAGTCTTTCTTGGCATTGTACTCAAAATACCTAAAACATTTGGAAAAGTACGATTTTCTAAAAATTTTCCACCAATGCCTGTTTCGAAGAACATCACTCAACTTCTGTATTTGACTAACATCTGCAGTGACCACCGCCAGACTTAGCTCTGGTCCAGTGAATGCCGCCGTGGATAGGCTTGGCTCCTTCACAAGCGCGTCCCTTCCTTCCATCAATCATAGGTACTGAGTGTATACTGTACTATTTTCAGGTACAGTTTACTTCTAGTGTTTAGTTTCTGTGGCGGTTCAGATCTGGGGTATGAATCCACCGCTAAACGTGCTGTTAGGCGATGCGGCCTGGTGGGAAGAGGCTGGGGACATGACCTGGGTTTATCTCCTCCCTTCTCTCTCTGCCCACAGGATGAGCATGAAAACAATCTACGAAAGGAGAAGCGCTATAAAATGGTACAGTACTCCTTCCTCTCTGCACCTGCCTGTCTGGTAGTGGGCAGGGGCTCACGACCGCGGAGCACCGAGAAACAGTAGTGCACACTCTGCAGCTCAAGGAGGGATACACACTAACGTCTCCTCCCCGCCCACAGTGACGGGGAAAGGAATTCCCTCGGCGACAGCCTGGGTGCCCTTCTCGCACTCTCACTAGCAGCAATCCTGACTGCGGCCCGTGGGCCAGCCCCCGCCAGGGCTCAGCCTGCCCCTTGCTGTCCCCCGGCCCGGTGTGGGTGTGAGGCGCCGACACCCTCGTGTGCCCCGCACAGACCCTGTGTGTACACCACCGGCGCTCAGGGAAGGACAGACCCGAGCCGCTGCCTCACTTGCACGTCCCGGACGGTGCGCGCGGGAAGCCCGGCAGGAAGGCAGAGGACGAGGGGCGTGCGACGGGCGGGGAGGAGGTGCTGGAGGCTGCAGGGAGGACGCGTGCCGAGCCTAGAAATCAAAGAAAGCGGGAGCACGTAGGACTCCCACAGCGACCCTCCGCGGCGCCCACAACCGACAGCAAGCCACGCGCTCCGCGGCGCGCCAGGGCGTCTGGGGCGGGGCTGCGCCACGGCGGGGAACCAATGGCGGTAGAGAGGCGGGGCGTCGGAGCGGGCCAATTATGGGAAAGGGGCGGATCAGGCGACCGGCGCAGTTTTGTTTAGTCGGTCGCTGTGCTGCGCGTGTAAGTGACGTCACTCTGCCGCATTTATAGGTGCGGTGGCACTGGGTTCTCCCGGTGGTTTGACTTTATTCGAACCATTTCTTCCAGTGTCTCTTCTGAATATCGACCTATCGGATTGTAAAAGCCTGCTGGATATTTTAACTAGGAAGCAATGCCTTGGGTTGCAGGTGTCGGAAGTAACTTCTCAAAACTCATGAGGTGTTTTCTTGAAATCAGTTTAAATACAGCCAGATAGTGGAAAATCAAGGTCTCCGAGTCAGGACTGCCGGGGTTCAGCGCTGCCGCTCAGTGTCCCTGGGACCTCGGCGAATGCAGGCTCCCAGAGCTGGTTCCTTCCTGCGAGAACGAAGGACACTTGCCAAGTTAACGCCACAGGGCTTGGTAGGAAGAAAACACTTGGTAGAGGGTTACCAGTATAAACCCTTTTATGTTTTGCTCATGAAGTCTTCTGTTCCAAGTTTCATAGGAGGCAAAGTAGAGCTGTTGCAGTTGAAGGTGGTTCCAAAGGTGTCCGTCAAGTTCCTCTCAAGGAATCCCCATGCTTTCTAAAACAGTACATGGAAAACAACTGTTTTTGGGAGTGTGGGGAATTGCTCAGACTGTTTCAAAGCTAAGGACACCTGAGGACGTGACCTTGCTTGTCAAGCGCAAGGCACAATGGGATACAATTATGTAACTATGACTTTGCACAGGTAAACATGCATGCGCTGCTTACAGCACTATGTAAGAATGTAAACATGAGATAACAACCTGTACAAGAATTATACAATAAAAACAGGCGGCTCTGGCGCTGCAGCTTTGCTTTGCTCCATGCTGCCTGCTGTTATTGATGTCTTGCATACGTGCATTCTTTAACCTTGGGACTTCCACTGCGAAAATCTCCCTTGGGCCCCCTGAGCAGGCCGACAAGGTACAAGCCCAAACTTCTTAGGAAGGCAAACTGCATTTTCCTGACGCTCAAAACAACTTTTACTTAAAAACCCTATGTTCCTTTTGCCTCAGTGTTTTATCTAAATTGATTTTGTCTGCTGAGGACGTTCTCTTTTCTCTTCTTCCAGTGTAAGGTCTGGTTGCTTTGGATATTAAATGTCCCCCAAAGCACATGTGCTACAAGCTCAGTCTCCAGCTTGTGGCACCTTCAAGAAGTAGTGCTTCGTGGAAGTTAGGTCACTAGGGGTGGGGACACGGGGACTCCAGCCCCTTTCCTCTGCTTTTGTTCCCCGGCCATGAGATTAGCAGCTTTGCTCCACTACACATTCCCTGTCATGATGTAATACCTTGCTGCAGGCCCCAAAACAACGGGACCAACTGACTATGGATTGAAACCATGAGCTGAAATAAGTATTTCCTCCTTAGAAGTTGATTGTCTTGGGTGTTTTGTGATAGCAACGTAAAGCTGACTTACCCAAGATCTGATTCAAATTACACCTCTTTCTTGAGTTTCCATAAGAACTCACTGTAACACCTTCCCACTTTCACCATGTTGTAGATATCTCAGCAAAGGAGAGAGGTTATTTGCTTTCTGGTTTTAGGAGAGTAGCTAGTGTCTTTGTGATAGGGTTTATAAAATGTTTTGTTCTCATTGGGAAAATCAGTTAGACCCTCCAGGGATACAGGGAAGAAGGACAAGGGTTCCAGCTGAGAAGGAGGACTTGCTAGGAATCCAGTGGCCTGTTTCAGAAGCAATGGAATACTGGAGAGTTAAGTGCTTTGGGGTCCCTGTAAGGAAGATGAAGCGTACATTCAAAAAAGTTTAGAAATTCTCACCAGGTCAGAGGGCTGAGGCTAGAATTAATTTGAGTTAGTCACTAAAAAAAAACGTGATGCCACTTGTTCCTAAAGTGGCAAGAAGCATTTTCCACCTGTTACATATTACTACATAAACGATTCATTTAGAAATAGGACATTCTCAACACTTAAAAAATTATGTCCACTTATTTAAAGACAACATAATGAAAATAACAGTGATTTTAAATAACTTTATACAGCTGATACCTTTTATATAAATAATAGCTATTTAAAATAAGTCAATTTGCAACAATGCCAAAAGCAAGAAACTTGAGTAACAAAGTCTTACTTATGGCAATCTATTGTTTTTACTATACCCGATATGATAGAAGTTATTTTAAAAATATCTTCCACATTAGTACCTTTGTACTTCTGAAAGGCCTTCATTAAACATACTTAGTCCTTGATCTGTTTGGTGTTTCAGTGCCTTCTTTCCTGGTCTTATATCTATTTGTCACTCTCAAGTGCCTGTCATTATGCTCCAGGCTTTATTGTTTTCCAACTCTTCTAATATGCCAGCCTTTCCCTGTGCTGTTCCCATCTTCACCTACTCCCTAATACCTACGCATGTATCCGGAGCCTCTCCACTTGAGGTCCAGTTCAAGTAACACCTTCTCTGAGAAGCCTTCCTCAGTTTCCCCACTGAGAACAAGTTTTGAATTATTCTGTGGCTTACAGCTCTTTGTACATATTTCATTGCCTTGTAAGGTTCCTGAAGTGAACTAGTATGTCCGATTCATATTTGTATTCTCCAAAGTGTCAGGCTCCCTCTAGAAACCAAGTTCCCTTAAAAGCAGAGCCCTTGGACAGCTTGTTCGTTGCTGTATTCCCTGGTGTTGCACACAATGCCTGGCACAGTGGCATGTAGTAAGTGTGTTTTCAGTGAGGTAATGAGTGCATTTTGAAATAGAAGTTCCACAAAGGCAGGAATTTTATTTATTAAAAATAAATACATGAATGAACACCTGATTGTGAAAGCTCAGCATTTACTGTATATAATAAAATATTCAAATTATGTATCTTGATAAAATTAAATATATTTATGTTGTCTTTCACTCAACTAATTCAGTAGATAATATAACTTCCTAAAAATAAGACATCCTCCAAAATGGTATGAGTAAAATTTAGAAGACTCAAACTGAAGAATATTTATATTAAAGCCAGTTTCAATTTTCTTCCTTGCCCTTTTTTGTGTTCTGTCTTCGACAATGAAAATGTATTATTTTATAATCAGAAAAATTATTTTTAAAATAATGTAACAGATGAGACTATTTGTAAACGAATGTATGACAGGAAATCTAGAGGACATCCAACTTCAGTCAAGGTTATTGAAGTTAATGCCAGAGAAAAATATTAGATTGTTGCAATAACAAAGAGCTGAAACTTAACTATTTGTCTGGAAACATAAACTCTCAGTAGAGAGGTGGACGTTACTGACTCTAGGAAAGAAGGTGTTTGAAGAGCAAGAATGCACAGTGTCAGTTTGCATTGTCTTTGGGAAAATGACACTCCTGTGAATTACAAACAATTATATTCTCCCATCTCTAATTCATGTGTTGAAGCCCTAACAATCCAACGTGATGGTATATGGATGGGATGTGAGGAGGTAATGCAGTTATAACAACCCAAGTAAGTAAACTGGACTAAGCAGACAAAGAATGGAACTGTTGTAAGGCAAGAAGTTACCTGAAACTAGATGTGGCCCCCCTCTCAGATTCAATAAATGTTTATTAAGTGCCTACTATGTTCTATACTCTAAAATGGTTCAAAGATGACTAAAACAAGTCTTCTAAACCCAAGGAACCAAGTTAATAGCAGACAAACATATAAACAACCTGAAAAGGTCAGATAGATGTGTTCTGGTGGACTGGAGATCAAAGGAATTGTTCTTATCCCTGACTGGTGGGGCTAAGTTTGGTTGGTCAGTTTGTGAACAAACTAACTCTGATTTCACCAGCTGAGTCACTGAGAGAAGAGTTGTGGCTTTTGGGCTGGAGATGTAGCTCAGCTGTAGCTCAGTGGTACAGAGCTTGCCTGGAACATGTAAGACTCTAGGTTTGACCCCCTGGCACCTTAAAAAAAAATGAAGAAACAGAAGCAAAAAGAAAAGCTATGACTTTAAATGTGGTGATAAAACCAAGGCTTCACGCAGGGAGCCCATTGGCCTTTTCATTCTGACTTTAATATTACCTAGCAATAAATAAATTCCTCCCAAGACTTTTCAGTCATAAGCATAAGGTTTCAGAGATCATGGAAGAGATGGAAACTTAGATGGTGGCTGCCACAGTGATCACAAATCACGAAACTGATGAAAGTTAACGTAAGTTTAAGCAAGCTACTGGGCAGCTGAAGAGATACTGGAATTGCTGTTTCCCTTGCTAACTTTGAATTGTAGGTATGTCCTTATACGAATTAACCCATTTATGCCAAACACTGAAATTTTTCCAATGTTTGTATGAAATTCATATATGTTACCCAGAAAAATTCAAGGAACAAGAATTTGAAAAGAACACATTTCATTATGTTCCATTGTTATGGGCATCCCCAAAACGGATCACTAAACATTGAAGGGTAACAATATAAAATGAAGAAGTGTTTGGAAAAAGAAGATAGATCAGACATAGAATACAACACACAGTGTGCTAAGGACAAGGGCTCAAACTGCTGCATAAAGATATAGGCACACTTTTCACTCTATCATAGTTTAAACATTACACATTTCAAAATACATCTTGCTAGAATTAGCCTGTGGTAACAGCTTTCTGATCATTATGTTCAGCATTTTGCTCTTTTCACCTCTAAAGCTGCACAGAAGTCTGTTGAGGAACTTCGTCTTCATTTTGATGTTCAAGCTTCTGGAGAAACCCGGGGCCCAGCAAACCAATAAGTAGGGCTCCAATGGGGGCTGTGATAAGAATGGCCAAAAAGGCCACTGTCAACACATCCATTCCATAGCGTTCTAACTGCTCCTCTCCATGGGACCGTGCTGTGTCCAAAGCCACCGATCCTATTGCAGCCTAAAGTTGAAGATAAGAGAAGCACACATTTGCAAAAAATAATCTGCTGTTTCTTTAGCCTAAGAAAGTTGTGTTAGTCTTCTTTCAAAGTGTACTGCAGTTGGCTTTGACTACTTCTTCCTGCCCTTGCATGGGGACAAACTGATGACACATATGTACCTATTTGTAAGGTTCTTAAGTATCAGGCACATACATCTCAAGATGTAAGGAAAATACAGGTGTCAATGTTAATCAAAAGCATGTATAGCATAAGTTCTACATACTAAATGTTTTCTTGTTCTTTCTATTTTTGTCTTTAAGAATGTGGAATTAAGAAAAAAAAAGAGCTAAGCATGGTGCATGCCTACAATCCTACCACTCTGTAAACTTTTTGTTTGTTTGTTTGGCACCGGGAATTGAACTCATGACCTCATGCTTGCTGGGCAGGTGCTGTACCGCTGAGCTAAATCCCCAGCCCAATCCTACCACTCTGGAAGACTGAGGCAGGAGGACTGGAAGTTGAAGCCCAGCCTGGGCAGCTTGGTAAGATCCTGTCTCAAAAACAAACAACAAACAAACTAAAAAGAGATGAGATTGTAGCTCAGTGAGAAAGCCCTGGGTTCATTACCCAGTACTACACTGGGGAGGGGGAGAGATAGAGATAGAGAGAGAGAGAGACAGAGAGAGGAGAGAGAGAGAATTTATTGGATTCTAATGTGTTATTTTTGAGCTTAAACTAACTTTGAAACAACATGAACCATGAAAGTGTTCATGTCTGAAACAAGATGTTAATATAGTTCGGTGTTTAGATAACTCTGGCTCCAAAGTTGGTAGTATGTTTTATTTACAATGTACTACTGGAAAGTTTTATGAAAATTCTCATTTTTTTCAGAGGTAAAATGTAACGTTCTGAGAGCACATAGGGAACAGTCTATTAGTCAATGTGATTATCTCAGAACAGAGCAACATTTGCCTCTAAGATGATGAAGCTGAAGGGGAAAAACTGCGCATCAGACAGCATGGCAGAGACTGACAGCTGCCCACAAACATCTTAAGTCCCATGTCTTTCTACAAGAAGGCTGCCGAGTTGTAGCTGGTCACACTGCTGTGCGCAAAACTTCCATTTCCCCAGCCCTTTGGCCACTAGATGTCGCTGTTCATCGAAATTGTGGCCACTAAGAGGTGCGTGCGGGGGATCAGAGCCACCCGTAGGTGCTCCCGGGAAGGAACGGCTGCGTTTTCCGTGAGGCTCCCTGTTCCAAACCCCGGGCTGCATGTGGCGACTATGACTCGTGGGTGGGCGGCATCTGCTGAGGATGGCAATCACCAGGCCTCTGATGGAAAGGCGGACAGTGATCTCTCGTGCAGTCCCTGCGCCGAGGCTCTGTGTTACTGTGGGGTTCCCTGTGCCAGAACTAACCTGACAGTTTATGAGTTCCTTGCAAGAACTTCACATATTACACTACAGTGTATGTTTCTCGTTCAGTTCTCTGCGTCTGTGTGCGTGTGTGTGTGCACGCGCATGTACCTACCTTTTGGGATTTGTATGTATGCCATACTGCGATTTAAAATAGATTTCTTATAACGGAAGATCACGGGAAAGGAACTTTTAAACACTAATACAGAGTGAATCTCTATATGAAAGTCTTGTTTCTTGTGTAAGATCCACAGAAGTAAACAGAAGATTCTATACGATCCAGTCAGCCCTGCATGTCCCTGCTCTCCATCTATAAATTTAACCAACTACAGACTGAAAGTATTAAATTAAGTTGCATCTGTACTGAATACGTACAGACTTTTTCCTTGATGTTATTCACCAATGAGGTAACAGCTATTCACATAGTACTTACACTGTAGTAGGCTTTATGAGTAATCTAGAGATGATTTCGAGGCCAGGAGAGGATGTGCATAACTTACATACTCGGGGATGTGGCAGAGTGGGCCAGTGGATACCCCAGAGGGTACCGAGGGATGCCTTCTACAACACACACAGAATCCAACACATCCTCGGTAATTTCTCCATATTTTAAAATACTGCTTTGATGGTAGGAGGATGGTATCTTTGAAGTAGGAGCGTCTAGAAACACATCTTCCATACGCAGAATCACTATTTTGATATTTACCTACTGATGTTACTATAAATAGTGTTAACCACTATGTAGCAGTCTGGTGGACAAAAAGAAAAAACCCTGGGATAAAGCCCAAGCCCAAACCACATACAGTCTGGAAAATAATTACAGAACATACGCATCTTTCAAAGCCTTCTAAATTAAGAACATCTGATTTTCACTGCATGAAAATAAGTCTGCGAATATCAATAAACTGCAAATTAATCAGACAGAATAGTTAAGTCTCTCGTAAGTAATCCCAAATATACAATACTATGTATTTACTATATAAGTCATTGCATACTTGCAACACGTTATAATTATACAATTCTAATTTAATTAACAATTACAGGTATTCTAACAAAGGCACAATCAACATCTGAAGCACGGATCCATAAGTGCTCTCTTTGTTATCTGTTCATTAGAGTACACAGATTTTTGGGTCAAGAGAGTGAGACATTTCTTAGGAGTTTGAGCCAGTTGTGAATAATAATAGCAATTAACAATCTTGAAAATCAAAATCAATACACTAGTCCCCCTTATCCTTGGGGATGTGTCCCAAGATTCCCAGTGCGCCTATGAAACAGACAGTAGCAAAGAATATCTATCTAACTATCTATCTATCTATCTATCTATCTATCTATCTATCCATCTTTCTATCTATATCTATATCTATCTATCTATCTATCTATCATCTATCTATCTATCTATCTATCTATGATTTGCTACATGTTTTTCCCTTATTAAGCTAAGAGTTTGCACCTTTTAACCTACAGGAAGCAACTGATGTCTCCTCTTTGGCATATGCAAATCACAGGCACCGCCATGCCCCATGCTCTGGGCCATTATTGTGTAAAACAAGGATCACCTGAACACAGCCCTGCCACACTGCAACAGGTGACTTGATACCTGAGACTAACAGGTGTGCACAGCATGGACGTGCCAGACAAAGGGAAGATTTGTGTCCCCAGGCGGACACTGCAGGATGGAGTAGGACAGTGTAATGTTTCATCCTGCTCTTCAAACAGCAAGCAGCGTGAAACTTATGAACTGCTTCCTTCTGGAATTTTCCACTTAGTATTGTTGGATTGTGACCAGACACGGGGAACACACAAGCCACAGAAAGCGAAACTGTGGATAAAGGAGGACTATTGTAAAACATTTACTGAGTTTTTTCAATAAATCTTTTCTTCATTGTGTATCCTGGAGTCAACAGTAATACTGACATGGAAGTACTTCCAAACATCAGAATAGGCGATGCCATTTCTGTTGTACTCTCTTTTGGAAGATATTGAAATAAAAAGAGTTCATATTGCTTTAATTAAAGAGTTCCGAATAAATAAAAATTCAAACAAATCCCTCCTGTTGCTACTGCTTTTTACTCATGCAGGGGTTTACAGGACTTATTCTGATGGTGTAAAGGTATTTTAATGAGTCGTAACATTTTAAAACAAATATACTAAAAGCAAGGTTTTCATTTTGGCCTCTCTCATGCTAGGTGTAATTGTATCACTGAACACCTTCCCCAGACTTCTATGTTATTTTTTGATATTTTAAAAACTTTGAGACAGGGTCTCAGTCAGTTGTTTAGGCTGGCCCAGACTTTCAACCGTCCTGGCTTCAGCCTCCCACGTAGCTGCAGAGTGCAGGTGTGCGCCACCTCACCTGGCCCCAGATCAGACTTTTAAAGAGTAGATTCACGTAACTCTTTATAAAGCCCACTGGAATTACTTATTGTCACTACATTGCAATAAGCCTTTTTATTCACTGTTTTAAGGGATCATACAGAATCAGCAGTTGAAATGGTAAGCTATCTTGCCCATCATTACCTGGACTGTTGCCTTCGGAAGCCAAGCAAAAGAAATAAATAACTTTTCCTTTATGTTAAAACCAGCAAAACACACCATGAGAAATGTGGTCAAAATTCGTATGAGCACTGCAATGCACAAGGTGGCAACACAGAAGCCTGGAAGAAAGATTTGATTTTTAGAAATAATGAAATACTAGTGGAGACATTACAAATCATGTATAACTACTGATCCAAAATACTACCAATAGGAATAATGTAAAACCATTAAAACATTAAAATATGAAAATGTTTAGTCATGACTTATCAAAAAATCAGTATTAAGCATCAATTTGTTTAAAATGTTTTCTCTAGATTAAACCCAGAAATTAAACATTTGAATTCTTACAAAGGAGATTTAAATGTTTTATCCCTTATACTATACAGCAAGATCCACGCTTTCTTCCATGTGCTTACTTAATAAGAAGCAATTAATATGTGCAATAAGCTTTAAACCCGGTACCAGTATATAAAAATGTAAAACATAGTGTTTCCTTCTCTGCAGTTGTAAATTGGAGGGAGGCAGAAGCAGGTATACTGTGTGGTGAGTGAAGCTTGTGCATGAGAATAGAAGAGGCAAAACTATTTTGCCAAAGTAGACGAGCATCTTTTGCAGAAGGAAGGACTAGAGGTGGCATTTGTACTTATCAGACACTATGGGGTGGGGAGCATGGCAATCAGAAAGGGCTTGGACTGCTACCATCTTAAACACAGAGCCACAAAATCCTTCCATGAAGGGACACAGAGCAGCCTCACAACAGACTCTCCCACACTGTGTGTCTGGAGTTCAGAAGGGATAAACCAGCTTCTCAATGTCGAAGTGTAGCTACTGCAGGGGTATCTGCGATGAATCTGCAATGTGGCAGTTTATGTGGAAACTTCTGGAAAGTTTCTGTGGTTTTGTTGAAGAGTGCTTCGCCAAGTTGGGGTGTTCAGAAGCTTCTGTTGCCTGCTGGATGGGACACAAGAGAGTTGCTTTGGTACTATGCAGTTTGTACTTGATGTCTCTGGTGCAGGTGAGGCCAAAGGGGTGACACACAGGGATACCACGGACAGCGCTGGAAACAGCGACAAGGAGCAGCATTTGAGCTACGTTTGGTGTGGAGGAGACAAAGGGCTCCACAACACAGCAGGATTCAGTGAAGAGTGTTTTAAAGATGCAGTAACACCAAATGTTGCTAAGAGATGAAATAAAACAAAGACTGGATTCATTGAAATATCTTGGGAGCGCATGGACTGAGGAAAAGAACCGGTGCTTAAGTCGAAAGGTGAAATGGAGCTGTTTAGCTATTGGTTTTTTTTCTTTTTTTTCTTTAATTTGGGAAGAAAGAAGAAAGTGCAGTAGGAAAGGGGTAAAGGGAAATGGAGAAAGTACATCTATTATCTCTCCTATTTTAACATACGTTATTTTACATTGTGGTATGATACATATTTACCATCCTAACCATTCTTACGTGTACAGTTCAGTAGCATTAAGTATATTCATACTATTGTACAACTAATCTTCAGAACATTTTCTCCTTGAAAAACTTAAATGCCCTTCTCGTCTGAGATGAATACACACTTCTCACATGAAGAAATACAAATGGCAAATAAATACATCAAAAAATGTTCAATGTCATTAGTCATTTGAGATGCAAATTAAAACACCACTGAGATTCCATCTCACCCCAGAAAGAATGGCTATCATCAAGAAATCATCCCATAAAAAATTCTGGAGGGGATGTGGGGAAAAAGGAATTCTTCACTGTTGGTGGGAGTGTAGACTGGTGCAACCACTATGGAAATCAGTCTGGAGATTCCTCAGTAAACTATGACTAGAGGTCCCATTCAACCCAGCTATTTCCTTCCTGGGTATTTTTCCAGAAGAACAGAAAACATCACAGCGATATATGTGCACCCATGTTTATAGCAGCACAATTTGTAATAGTTAAATCTTGGAAACAACTCAAATGTCCATCAACTGAGGAATGGATAAAAAAGATGTGGTATTTTTATACAATGAAGTATTACTCAGTTATAAAGAAAGATAAACTAGAGGCTTTTATGGGTAAATGGATGCAACTAGAAACCATACTCATTAGTGAAATAAATCCGATTCACATGTGTAAACATCATATTTCCTCCCTACTATAAGAACCTGAAAGAGTAAATGAAATCTGAAAGGTACAAGAGATATTGTGAAAGGGAAAAGAAACTGCTCAGGTAGGAAGGGGAAACTGGGATGAAGGAGGGGAGAGGAAAAAGAAAGAAGGAAGACGAAAAAAATATGTGTGTGTATATATATATATATATATATATATATATATATATATATATATATATACACCCACACACACCCACACACAGGATAGCCAGGATAATTGTACTCCTAATATCTGTTGGTTTATTGAAAGGAATGGTTAATGTGTAATTGTTTGATCAATTTTGCATGCCTGTATCTGGTTATATGTGCAACCATTTTGAAGTTGACATTATCTAATATAACAACCAATATTAATATCCTATCACCATGTTTTGCAATTCTGTATCATTTTTATTGCTCTCTCTGCTGTTTTGTTTATGTATTTGTTTTTGTTATTTTGGGTTTTTTAATGAAAAACCAAATTTATATGTATATATAAGGATAGCTGGAATAGGTGTATTGCTGATGTCTGTGGTTTATTGAAAGGAACAGTCAATGCTTCAAATTTTCTTTTTTCTTGACCAA
Organism: Chinchilla lanigera; assembly: GCF_000276665.1. Classification (NCBI taxonomy): domain Eukaryota; kingdom Metazoa; phylum Chordata; class Mammalia; order Rodentia; family Chinchillidae; genus Chinchilla; species Chinchilla lanigera. Next base: position 5,575,123 of record NW_004955496.1, on the reverse strand, counting down.
TTTTGCACACTTGAGTTTGGTAATCAGAATGACTGGTCTGAAAACAATATGCAGTATAAGAACCATTGTTGAACTCTTACCATCTTGTACGGTGAAACTCTGCATCGTTTCCAAGGTTTTTTTTTAATTTTTATTTATTTATTTTTGGTTTTTACTTGTCACTGTCTTGGATTGTTAGGTTAAGCTTGCATTCTCATGTCTAGTGGACCGAGCAACTTCACTGAAGATAACAGTATGTGATCTGTTATCACTGTAAATTTGTATCATTTTGTTTTGAGGTCATGTATCATTTTGGTTGTTTTTGTGTTGTTTTGATTTTGTCTTCATTGTTGTTTTGTCAGTTTTTAAAATTTTAAAATAAAAGAAAGCCTTAAATGCCCTTCTCGTTAAACAATTATCCATTCCCCCTGCCCCAGTGCCTGAGAAGCACAGTTATACTCTGTGTCTATGAACTCAGCTGCTCTGGGAACACCCTGGAAGCGGCATCATGCAGGGTTAGTGCTTTTGTGTCTGGCTTATCTCACGTAGCATGAAGCACTCGAGGTCCGTCAGTGTTCCAGCATGTGTCCAAATGGAAGGATGCCTTCTTTAGGATAAGAGATTAAAAGCATTTAAATTCTAAAGAGGAAACAACTAAAAGGATGTTTGGATGTGGAGGAGGAAAAGGGAAGAATCTATATTTGTAACTGAAGGAGGTAGCAAGAGATGGGACTCTCACATGGGGTAAGGACACTGCGATGGAAGAAGAGGAGAAAGGAATGGATACAGGTACACGAGTCAACAGAAGCGCAGTGTTGAGAATCAAGACAGTGTTCCTCTGACGGCTTTTGAGTGTATGAGGGACTAGAAGAAGAAAAAACAAACATTTCTACTCCGGGTGTATGTATTACAGAACTAACAAATTATCTTCAAAAATTCTGGGCCATGATCAGAATAAGGCTTCATGAACATTCTTATCCTTAGGGAAAAATAAAGGGTTAAATAGTCACTGTTTTAGGTAAGCAAGCATTACTGTCTAACTAACCACTTTAAAGTCTTAGGTCATAATTAACTTTTTATAGAAGTGAAACAATAGGAACCCCAAACATAGAACTACTGACGATATCTCAACTGAATATATATATATATATATATATATATATATATATATATAGAGAGAGAGAGAGAGAGAGAGAGAGAGAGAGAGAGAGATCAGATTTATCAAAAAAACCACTTTGAAATTCTTACCAACAGCTTCTGGTCTGAGAGATGCAACAGATACCTCTGCTCCAATCAGGCCAAAAAGAAGTGGCTGGAAAATGTTCCAGGCGATGGCAATTATCTTTTCAACCTCACCCTAAGAGAAAAGCAGAACACATACAGACATTTTTATTATGGTAAATGACAAACTTTAAGAATCTTACTAATTTGAAATCTAAGTTATTTGATCTGAGGACACAGCTTTCTGACATGTGTGAAGGAAAATATTCAGAAAAAGGAGGCCCCGACAGGGCTGCAGCTTGAGGCAGAGTGCTTGCCTTCTGTGTGCAAGGCCCTGGGTTTCATCACTGGGACTCAGGAAAACAAGGAAGGAAAAGAAGGAAGCCAGGGAGAAAGGTGCCTATATTCTACCACAGGGCAGCCCGCCCGCCAGAGAGTCACAGTGTGGCCCAGGGGAGGGGAGATCCACAGGGTCTTTCCCTGTGACCCTGCCCAATCAGTGCAAAAGATTAGGAACTGCTGGTCCGAAATGTTTGAGTCAAAGTGTGGTGACTTCTCATCCAAAGAACGAGTGAAAGCAATACAAATCAGTATTGAGTGTGGTCGCCAGACTGGCAGCATCAGGATTGTCAGGAAATTCATTGGAAGCACAAATTCTCAAGTCCCAGTGAAGTCTGCCTAAATCAGAAACTGGGGTATAGAGTCCAGCAAACGTAATTTCAGCCTTCCAGATAATTCTGAATCATTTCAAAGTCTGGGAAACATCATTCTGAGCTGATGAAGTACTTCATGTATTACTGGTGGAAAAGTAGACATATACAATTCTAGAAAGCAGTTTGATACTATGCATCAAAGCCCTCAAAATGATTATATTACTGAACACCCCCCCCCAAATTTCAGGAACCTACCATAAGGAAATGATCACAAACTTTCAGCTTGATTTAAATAGCACAATATGGAATGGAACAACAAATATGGTACTCCATGCATGTTCACATATCCATGTGTGTGTAGATAAAGAGATAAAACGCATAGGAGAGCAACTGCTGCTACGAATGGAAGAAAGATGCAGTTTTCTTCTGGGTGGTGGATTACACTGCACACCTGTGTAGGAGCTGGGCCGCAGGCAGCTCAGGCCAAGTCATGGCGAATGCAGACAAGGAGAGTGATGGTCTGGCTGTTACAGTCTCCCTGTGAGACCCGCATCCTAGTTTTCCTGCAGCCTGATGTGGTGAGAAGGAGCTGGCCCCTCCCTATTTCCCCTTCCTTTAGGAAGCTCAAGTTTCTTTCCTTGGAAGAGGCCTCAAGCTCCCTGGGTTTCCCAGGGGCTGAAGCCCCTCTTGGACACCATCCCAAATCCTGTGGCTCATCTGGGGCTTACTCTTTCCTAGCTCATTACTTACGAGTTTAGAGGCTTAATTTTGAATTACAAGGTTTAGAATCACAATGTTTATAAAGCACTTGGTATGTGTCAATGAAATACATATAAAAAAATGAAACGTGTCCTGCATAATAATGCTACTATCATAGGGTAGTACAAGTCACTTTTGGAGTCAGATCAATCTGACTGAAAAGTATTTTAAAAGAAAATAAAAATAAATAAATAGAGGATATCGGGATATGAGTGTGATATAAACTTAGGACAAATATGATCGTGAATCACCTCATTTTATATAAGTACTGCGCTGACCAATTGCACCACTGGGCTTTAATCATCTCATTTTAGAGGAGGGATGCCTTAGTAGAGGCTGCTGAAGGAAAGTGGAATTTGTGTCACAGTGTAATTGATGTAAACGCTATTTGTCTTGGCATAAAACCAGAACAAACTAAATGTCCATTAGCAGGAGTTTGGCTACCTACAGTGTGGCCCCACTGCAGTGCGACAGTCTGCAGCCCTGGCCACCGTGTAGATGAGGCCCTCAACTCCAGACTGACAAGAGACCGGGAAGATATAGGTACGTGCATTGGGGAACATCTGTGTATGTGCAGAAAACACCTCCCACGGTAAAAATGTGATTAAGGGTTGGCACCTGCACATAAAAGATTAGTCATAAAAACATCAGAGTAGAAGTTGAGCTGAAAGTCACCTTTTCGTCGCTCCATCCCAAGCCTGCCAGGAAGGCAGTGACCAGCGTGCAGAGCCCACCTGAGCCCGGGACACCGAAGCGCACGCTGCTGAACACGGCCAGCACGGACAGGCCCAGCAGCAGGGAGGCACGGGTCAGCGTCAGGGCGGCCTGTGGGACAGAGGGACAGCACATGAGGCATCTGCTATGATGGGCTGCCCAATGCAGGGTTCAGAGGAAAACGAAAATGTCCCTCGTGAGCATGAGCACAGCAGCTACTTCCTCTTCCTTCAAAGAGCAGAGGTATGTGCATGCAAACCTAGCCCTGCTGTAGGAAGCCTGTTCTCCGCCTCTGCAGTTAGTGCAGACTTAGCCTGGGGGAGCAGCAGAGAGGGCAGGGTTACAAGGCCAGCCTTTCAGCATTCTTGCTTCGCCTCTCCAAGCTGTGACCTCCTCTCTCTGAAAGGACTTAGGCCACAGGGTTTGGTGAAGGTTAAAGCTGTGTCACTAAGCAGGTGTGGCGGTGCGCCTGGCATCCCAGCACTCTGGGAGGCTGAGGGAGGAGAATGACAAGTTCCAGCTGAGCCTGTACAACTTCGTGACCCTGTCTCAAAATTCTAAAAAATCTTAGAAAAGCCTGGGGATGTAGCTCAGTGCAAAGTCTCTGGGTATAATTTCCAGTACTCCTCTCCCAAAAGAAAGAAAAATATATCTATTCTTTGCAGACACCTGGTCTTTCTCTCTTTTGACACCTGGTCTTTCTTTCCAAGTTCTTGAATACCAGGAAAGTTTTTAAGAGGTTAGAGCAGTTGTTTGCTGTTGTCCTATCGCCTAGGCCCTGTCCTTCCCTTTTGACTTTTCCCTCTTAAATCCCTGATCGTGGAAGTAGCCTCAACAGTGCCTGCCTTGGGGGCACTCAGTCCAGGGTGAATCACCTCCCTCCCTGCAGCCTTGCTGCTTTCTAGCCAGTGACTGTGCAAGCCCCTTGTCCCATGAGCCTAAGTTTCCCTGTGGGTTCCAGGGTGATGGGAACAGTAGATTGTGTGTGGATTGCACCAGACAGACTTCCCATGGGACATTCAGCGGTGGTGGAAACACCTGTCCGCTGCTGCTACATCAGCTGGTGGCTGGCGACTGAGCAGAGGGCCGCCGTTTAGCAGTAAGAAACATAACTGAGCTATTGTATTTCTGTCTGTTATACTGTATAATTAGAGTAATCCTATAATTTTTTCCTTCTTTCTTCCTTTTTTTTTGATACAGGGTTTCCTTATATACACAGTCCAACCTGGCCTTGAACTTGCTTTGTAGTCTAAGCAGGCCTTGAATTTGTGATCCTCCTGCCTCAGCCTCCTAAGAGCTCCCATGTACCACCAAGCCTGGCTCTATAATTTTCTTTTACACATTCATAAAATCTTTTCAGATGTTTTTACTTGGAGGGTTTTGAAGCACAATAAAAATTCAAATCAACATATAGTTTGCTAATAGAAATGTTAAAAGTTCTTTAGTTAAGTTTTTAATGGCATTCAAAATGTCCTGAAATTTCAGAATAATACCAGTTTTACCAAAAGAAAACATTTTCATGTGTTTATCTACCTTGAAAGACTTAGCAGAGTAAAGGAAAATAAAACTTTGCTTTTCATTACAAGATCATTGTGTACCATAAAGAACCTGGCTTTCCCTATAGAGAAACATTTTGCTATATTATAATGAAATGTTAAGATTTATCCATTTGATAATATTAAAATCTAACAAAAACAAAGGCCAAAAGCCATATCCCTTAATTCAGCTGAGTATTATGAAATTTTAAAAAACTTGCATAGCCTATTACTTTGGAATTAATATTATTTGTTTTAGAATGAAATATGAAATGTTCAGAATGGAAATTAGAGATAATAATACCAGGATTGCACTAAAATCTTATATACTTAGCCCTATGCATAAATCTCATAAATAATACTGATATAGCAGTGAGCAATTTTAAAACAGGGACTCATTCTCCAAACACATTCTTCATATCCAGCTTTGAGGGACGTGTTCTAGAATGTTCTTCCAGTGACATTCTAGAGCATGACATTCCCACAGATGACTTCCTTCACCTGGTCATGGCTTGGAAAGTACCGAATAAAAAATCCAAGAAGAACTCCAGCTGCCACACCAATCACCACCTCCAGAATACCTTTGAGGACATTAAACATGGTGGAGCCTGGAAAACATACCCAAACAAAACTTCAGACAGAATCGTACACCCATTAACTTGCAAGCATTGGTCTGTAGTCATCAGCATGAAGAACCTAAGTATGTGAAAGGCTGTCCTCATGAGCATCTTCTCATTTCCACAGCCGTAAATATAAGTGACTTAGCCGGGTATGGTGGCACCCGCATGTATTACCAGCACTTGGGAGGCTGAGGCAGGAGGATCACTTCAAATTGGAGGCCACTCTGGGCTACATAGTAATTCAACTATGGCCAACCTGAACTACATATTGAGACCCTGTCTCAAAAAAAAAAAGGTAATTTAAAATGTCTAATGAAATGGGCATTTCTTACAAGAAGAGTACAGTGGTTCCTTGGTTCACAAACTTAATTGTTTCCACAACTCTGGCTGCAAAGTGAATTGGATAAGAGCCAAAACAAATTTCCTTAAGGTCAACATTAAACCTGACTATTGACATTTGTTCTACTATTATATACGAGGTTAGTAGATAGATCTAGCTAAGTTTTCAAATTACCATTTAAGAGCTTGTTTTTGTACAAAGTTATAAATAAACATTGACTTTAATAGCTCTGATATGTACAAAATAAAGTAATTTGAGAATCTGGCAATGAAAATTAAGAATCTTCCTATTCCTTCTTAAAGGTCTATTATAACAGTAAATCTAAAAAAATACTTTTGAAATGTCTCTGGATGCTCCTCTGTTTGTTGCTTAACTCTTTTGAAATATTATAACCCTAAGGGAGGCCCATATTGTCCTTTGCACCACACAAGATTAAGGAAACTTTAATTTAAAAAAATTTCTGAGCACGTGTACTGAAAATTCCACTGAAATTGCTTCCCTGAAGAAAGCCATTCTTCAAGATGGCCCTGAGGGAAAAGGTACTCCCGTTACTGTGGTTTCTCACTGTTACGGCAATTACCCCTTTATTTAAAATGACTGCTTGGAGTAATTTTTCTTAGCTAGCATTGCTCTATTAGGTAAATGGTGCTACTGTCAAAAGCACTGAGCTGTGATAGGAGCTTTCCACTCAGCTAGTGAACAGAAGTAGCTAATTAGTTCCAATTTCTTGCTTGATGTGGTTGTTTGTAAAACCTCTTGAGTTCCACTCTTAAAAATTCTAATTGAGTGAAGCCAGCAGGGCTCAGGTCCACAAGGTCTCAGGACAAGCAAGGTGAGGAGACAGAGCCCACCAGGCAGGTTCTTCAAGTTGTCACCTTCCGAGCGCATTGGTTTCCATTCTCAAAGGTTCTGATTTCATTGGTGGAAGGGATGTGTACATTTTTCTTAACTCCCCAGGTAATTCTAACGTGCAGCTAAGACTGAGACCCACTGTTTCACACATGTATATGTCAGAACACAGTGAGAGAACAAGTTTACACAGGTTCCATAGCATTAAAAGGAACACATGTGTGGTGACTGGACTCAGTAGGTAAACCCGGAATCTTTGCTAGTTCCTAGACTAGAAAGTGACACGATGAAAACTGCTTTGGGAAGACAAATTTCCCAGGGCCTGGGTGGAGGGCACCTGCTGGAGCCAAGTGGTGGGATGAGACCACTTCCTCAGCAAACCAGTGTGGAATTAGCACGTAGGAGCCCACATTTAGAAGAGGGCTGGCAGGAATGGGGGAGTAGGGACTTCCCCGGACACTGTGCTTCCAAGGAAGAATCTAAGGCTGAACTCAGGCTACAATTACACTCTGTCAATAACAAGAAGTGCGAAGTTTATTTCCCAGTTTTGGATGAAAGATAAAGGAACAAAGTGAAATTGGTGCTGTGCCAAGGAACAATAAAGGCATGGAATCTCTTCTCAGCCTTTTGCCCATATCTGCTTAACAAAGGTATTGAAGCATGGTGTGTGTGCCTGAGTGTGGGGTGCTGGGAGGGTGTGCCTTAAATTCCTTTTCTATTACTACTTGCAAAACACACAAATCAGAACCTTACTGAGCAATGATAAGGCACCCATTAAACATCACAGCTGTTCTTGCCCATCAAATATTGACAAGGAGAGAGCACAAACATTCCTGTTTTAGAAGCGCGCTGCTCCTCCCAGCAGGGCTGCTCTCTGTACTGCGTGCCCACTGAGAAGCCCACTCGTCCTTTGTCTGAAGTCTTCATGGTTAAACTTGCCCAGATCTCTGCAAACCACAACTTGAGCACCTAGGCTTGTGGCATGTGACTCGCACACCCTGCACTGAGAGGAGGGAAGGGAGTATGGATCCGTAGCTCCTGTCCCTCCTTAGGTCCACAATTCTTGCTGCTGGTTTCCATATTTTTAACCTGCCTTAAGCGAACAAGCCATGCTTATAACATTTAAGTGATGTCTCCAAAGGAAAAGAGCAGCGTGTGGTACACAGATTAGTTTACCTGTGGAAAAGGCTATGCCCAGGCACGTGTTGAAGCCGGTGATGGCCAGGATGTCATCGAAGCTGCCCGCAGCCATGAGTAAGGTGGGGACCCCCTTCTCCACCCCATAGCCTCCCTCCTGCAGAAGGAGCATAGAAGGCACCACCACAGCTGGGGACACAGCGCCTAGGACGAAACTGACACACAGAACTTCAGACATAGGACAGAATCTCCTTCTATTATCATGTTAAAATCCAGAAGAGCCTCTAATTTTTAACCTCCACTCTTTTAAAGGTTAGACTTTGGACAACGATAGTCTTTCAAATGGAGGAATGCCAGTCCAGATACACATGGACAGGGGTGTTCTCTAGAACACTCCACTCCAAAGTCTACCATGGGTAACCTATTTGGGAACCAGATCACCTAAAATAAATATTTTATATTTATGAATGGCATGGAGGAACTAATAGGGTGTTTGGTCCAGGAAGCTGTGTTTGAAACAAAATGTTCGTGTTAGGGCTTTTGAAAACTTGCCATGGACATCTGAACTGGAACCCAGTGACACCGGACCTTCCGTTAGGGCTCTGTATGTGAAATAAGATGCAGGTCCCAGGGAGAAGGCCATGGTGACTGGAAGTGGCACTAGGGACAGCAGCAGCTGTAAGTGAAAGCACCTGAAGGGCTTCCTGCGCACCACCCCTTTGGAACACTTCCAATGAGCTAATTTCACTCTCCCCACAACCTTGTCAGAGAGAGGCTGTGTGTCTTCCTATTACAAGCAAGGACACTGAGGCACAGTGGCACTAACTGCCATGCTAAAGACTCCACCCTGGGAATGGCAGAGCTGGGTGGAGCCCATGCAGCAGAGCTCCCGACTTGTCACCATGAGAAGTGGGAAGTCCTTACTTCCTGCCTCATATCAGTTCCAAACTCCTACTAAGGACTTGTTCATACCCTTGCTGCTTCCCACGGCTTGTCACCACTGGAAGTGAAAAGCTGAGCCGGGAGGAAGGGACAGAAGAACCATGGAGGCAGAGGAAGGCTCTGGTCACTGCTGAATGTGTGGCATCCTTTGTGCAGACTCTGGGGTGTGACCCAGCACCTGTCATAGGCATGGGGTTGGGTGCAGTCCAAAGCCCATGGCCTCCTCGATGGGCTGAATGACCGCATTCTGCAGAAAAGCACTTGCAGAGAGCAGACCCTACCTGGGAGAGGAATACTGAGGCCATGCTGGATTGGCCAGGTCAAGTTTTTTAGTGTCCTTTAAAAAACACTCATATATACACTGTGGTGTGGAATCAGGGAAAGTCCCAAGTGTCACTGCATATCAAAATGACAGAGAAAAGAATCCTTACCCCAGTATAAATCCCCACTGCCATGGCAAACCCATCAGGAAGTGGGAAAGAATGGCGGCTGCACATGCCTCCACGATGCAGGGACCCAGGGATAGACGCACACAGACACCTTTCAGCTTCTGCAGGGCCTGGAGTGTAAGCAGACATCCTGATATGACACCCTCTGTACCCTCACAGAGCATGCGGTGCTCAGCAGCCCCTGCAGCCTTCCAACCACACTCGGCTACAGTGAATTTTCTGGGTACTGTTTCACTTAACAAACATTTCTGCATTCTAAGCATTTTGGAGGCAGCTTGCGTTGTCTTCACAATGACCCAGTGAGATAGGTAATATGATTATCCTCACTGTTTTGGAGGCTCTCCTTTCGAGTTAAGTCATTTACCTAAAGTCATGAAGCTGGTGAGTAGCGGAGCCAGGTCTGCACCCAGCCATGGTTTGCGGCATCTGCTCCGAGGCCACACACTTGCTGACTTAATCGCTCAGCATTAGTTCACTTATGGTGTAGGCCAGGAATGAGGCTCCTGGGGTGAGGAGCATCATTCTCCAAGAATATACATTCCTAGGGCCAGGGATAGCTCAGCAGCACAAGTGCCTGCATGGCCAGTGCAAGGTCCTGAGTTCGATTCCCGATACCCCCGCCCCCCAAAAAAAGAATGTACATTCCTGAACTCAGAGATGTGCATGCAAAGGGCATCAGGAGGAGCCTATTCTGGATGTCCGGCAGTGCGGTCAGCCTCCCGCACTCACACACAGCTTTGCACAACCATCACCTGAAGCATAGCTTGTATCTCCATCAAGGGAACAGCAGCTTTTTTACTGACATTAAGTCCACCTTTCTCTGAGAAAGAATATGGAGACATTGTCTTGCTTCCTGTGAAACACAAGGTGCTCCCTGCAGAACAGCCCTGCAGGAGATGCATCCTGTTTTCTTCTCAAGAATGTCACACAGTGTCCATGTCCTTTCCTGAAGCTAGGGGACCCCAGATGTTTGGGACAGTGGAGGAACACAGTCCCTGCTTAGTAATTAGAGATGCATGCATCTTACCTTTGAGTCCAGCCCAAGGCCAGCGCGCACCAGTATGATAGACAGTGCGATGCTTCTCAGGGAGGAAGACCACCTGTGCTCGATCTGCACATTGTCACAGATGACTGGGATGTTCCTGAGCAGAAACCCAGCCAGCAGCATGCCTGGAACAGCAAAGCCCAATGGGACCAGGGGGTTTTAACAAGAGTTTCCAGCCCTTCACATGTAAAAAGAATGGCTGTAGAATCTTCCCCTATGCTTAGCCTTTGGATGAAATTAAGTTAAACTTTTAATTAACAAGATTAAATAATTCAATGACTTGGAGGAGCAAAGAAATAATTTACAATGCATATAAAAGGAAACATCAGAATAATTAATATTTCCTAAAAAACTGACCATAAAAGGGAGAGACAAGACAGGTCAAGAGAACGATCAAATCCTATACAGAAAATGTTCTCAATGTGAGTTCCACCCCTCCCTTGCACACAAGAGAGACTGGCGACCAGCTCCTGAAATTCCGTGCTTTGCAGGATTTCCTAAAACCTCAGTGAGTGCTTAGCATAGCAGGTGCTTCAGTTCACCCTCACAACCACAGCACTTTACAAGAGATGCACAGCTTACTTTGCAAACACTTTAGAAGTGAATTCCGATCAAATGCACACCATCCTGTTGTGTCAGCTGTGACTTATCCTTTATTCTGTCACTGAGCACTGGCTGATGCCTTCAGGATTTTATTTATTTATTTATCTTTGGTACTGGGAATTGAACTCAGGACCTTGCGCTTGCCAGGCAGGTGCTTGTGCCGCTGAGCTATATCCCCAGCCCTGCCTTCAGGATTTTAGACTCCACAGAGTACTAGAACTCAGTCGACAGACAGCAGGACTGCACCTCAACAAGCTTTCAGCCTCTAGGGCAACAAGACAAGGGAACAACCCCAGTGTATGACAGCACAAGGGTGCTGTATGAATTAAGAAGGGGCAGGGTGGTTGAGGGTAAGGGCAGTTGCAGTGGAAGATGCAGTGGATGGAAGAAAAAGCAACAGCTTTAGGCACTGCAAGCAGGAGCTGAGAGTAAGTGATGGGCATGGTTTGGGAGGGCTCTGCCCTCCTGGTGCCAGCTGCCCACCCCAAGGAGTGTTGTGTCAGAGACCGTGCGGCCCTGTCCTCCACTCTTCTCAGCAGGACCAACTACACCTGTGTCTCGTCAATGCCTCAATCCACATCTTAAAGCTGGACCTGCGTGAGGACAGACACAAAGAATAAGCACAGCCGGGTGTGGTGGCGCACGCCTGTAATCCCAGCACTCGGGAGGCTGAGGCAGGTGGATCGTTGCGAGTTCGAGATCAGCCTGGCCTACAAAGTGAGTTCAAGGCCAGCCTGAACTGCATAGCAAGAGACCCTGTCTCAGAAAGACAAAAAGCAAAAACAAAAAACAACAAAAAAAACACAACAAAGAATAAGCACAGCTTTTCATGCCTTGCTGCAGATGCAGGGCGCATGGAGCCTTGTTTTCAGACAGCTCTCATCACTCCCTTCATCTAGACAAAAGCTTGGAAGGTCTCAGTTCTGCAACCTGGGCTTTCTACAGTGTCTGCTGGGGAACAGTATGAACAGGGCTACAGTTCCTGTTTCTGAAAGGAAAAATGAAAAGAGTAATGTGAGGAGTGAGCAAACCATGATGGTAATTTAAATTAAACTTTTATTATAGTAAATGATACATTGCCACAAATCCCCCTCAAAGTCCTCCCCCTCACTTTAAACACACTTATCCCAGCGTTCTTGCCACTTTCTCCTTCTTCCTTTTTAATTTTTTTCTTTTTGCCACTTTCTGAAGCAGTTCTGGAGTCCTCTTTCCTGAGTGTGTTTATGCGGTGTGATCAAAAATAAGGTGAATGCTGCTGCTTAGTACCACCCAACACAAAGGCAGGCTCACAATAGCATCCCAGCATGGCCTCATCCAGCTCATTCTCCAGATCTTGCATGAAGTGACTTCTCCTTCTTCCCCAAAGTCAAAATGACCATGAAAAGAAAATGTTTTAAATCGATTCAGGACATCAAGGCAGCCACAACAACACATTCAGGAAAGAGGACTCCAGACCTGCTGCAGAAAGTGGCAAGAACAGTGGGGTAAGGGTGTTTGAAGTGAGGGTAAGTATTGTGAGGGCGATTCATGGCAATGTGCTTTTCACGATAATAAATGTTTTAATTTAAACATTCCCCATATTTTCCAAAGAAGTTATAAGCACCCGGTCATATCCCCAGCTGCAAACTCCCGTCTCAGTCCCCTGTGAATCCTCACAGATTGCTTTGTTACTACTTGCCAAATTCCTGTGTCCACAACCACAAAACTGTCTGCAGTTCAATGAGATTTAAGGGGTAGGGGATATAGCATGGCACTTTGGCTGGCAAGCATAAGGTCCTGAGTTCGATTCCTGGTACCAAAACAAACAACAGCAACAACGACAAAGAAGAGATTTAACACAGCTGGACTGAAAATAAATGGGTGTCTACTCCCTGATTCAGCAAAGAAGTCACTCATATTTGTGATGAGCCAGTCACTGTGAATGTAGACCTGTATTTTTCTTTATGTTAATGAGTAAGGTAAAAATGTACCAATGAGAACATATGTCAACATGTCACTCTTGGTCAACAGTATGACTTATAATAAGCAAGGCCTCATTTATACATTCACCAATTTCTGTGTTACAGATACTTCCATCAGAGGTGATTTTAAGGTACTAACATGATGTCTCTGAGTGTGGAACTGGGATAGATGGTCAGTGGCCGCCATGACATGGTGTTCCCATAATCTCAAGGGCATACATAAGGGAAACACGGTAAAATAATGAGGAAGTGATCAGTTTCCAGTATTGATCACTCTTGTCCTTTAATGTAAGTTACTTATTTCTAAGTTTACATAATTTATTTTTTATACATCACTTTTAACAACTAGCTCACAAAATCCCTCAAACTGGACATTTTGCTTTTGTTTCCAGCACAGCAAATATGGAAATATTTCATTTCTTTTTTTCCCCAAAGCTTTCCAAACTACTATTTTAAAAAAATATTACTTACTTTGAAGGAAAGAAAACGTGCTTCTGCACTTACCAAGAAGAGGAGGCAGTGGAGGGAGTGTTGGTAACTTAACAAGCCCCAAAAGTCTTCCTCCAGTGACAGCACAGTAGAACAGAATGATGATTCCAAATAGGTTTCCTCCTGGGAGACATTCACTGCCAGTGATGGACCAAACTACAGCCCACAGAAGGACTGCCATGATGACTGGAATAAACCAAGAAAACCAGTTCCTGTCAAAAACTTGTCAAATACATGTTTCAACATTATCTAAAATAATTCTTAAACACTGAACCCACTGCCTATGAGCAACAGAACATTATGTACTGCAAACATATACCAATAAAAAGAAAAATTTAATAAAAATAAAATGAACATTGCATAGATAAACATTTGTAACTGTGTATAAAGCAGAAGCATCAAGAATATGAACAAATGGGTAATCACCAAGCATTTTAAGAAATAAGGTATCACCAGTCCTTTAAATCTGCCTGTGTGCCCCACCTCACCCCCACCTCCCTTCCTATTGCCAGAAGGAACCGCTACTTTGATTTCTCTTATTTTTCTTTACAATTTTATGACATATTGGCAGTTCATATGAGAAAGTGAAACAACCATTATCGTTACCCTTTTCACAGAAATATGACAATACTTGAACTCCAATCATGCTTCAGTCTTTTAGTTCTAAGACAGATATGATCGCGTTGGGCAAAGGGCAGGTGAATTCCTGGGGCCTTAACCTGTTACTCATTAAAAGCCTGAAGTGTAATTTCTTCTGAGGTGGGCAGGAACCTAAAAGCTGCTTTTGCTAAAACAAACAACAACCACCAGTGATACTTCACGTGGGCTACAGATGCTCAAGGCTATCTGAAAGCGGAATGAAGCTTGACCTTCATTTTGCAGCTGTCTCCTACACCTTCCATCTCTGGATCAGATTCCTGCTCAGATCTTCATGCAGGTGTCGTGGTCACTGAGAGAGCACCTGCTTAAAAGCTGGTAGTACAAGGCTGATTAGCCCAAAATTTATATAATCTATCTCATCCCCTTCAAGACTGAAGGACTCAGGATAAGAAATTTACAGGGACACTGAGTTTCCAGGCGGCATCTAGAAGTCTCTCGTCACTGCCTTAATCTATGGTCATCTTGGATTCCAGCAGTCTCTGCAAAACAGGCTGCCCTGAGCAGAAACAATCATTTCATGGAGCCTGGACCCCCTCCTCCCAAGCAATAGGGACTCACACAGCCTTCCTGCAAACCCAGAACTGACCTCCTGCTTAACTGTACTGGAACCACCTCAGCCATTAGAAGGACTGGCTTCTCTCCTTCGTCCATTGGCCAGGCTGCTCTGCAGTAGAGCTGTACCTCTTCCAGACCCCAGGCTGAGTTCTGTCCCAAGCTTTCTTATTTCTAATTCTGCCTAACAAATCTGCCAGTGCCTCTCTCTGACGGGTCCGGAAATGCTTTTCTGCAATGACACCTCAGGAACCTGCGTGGGCCAGGTTGATGTTCCCATCTCCTTTTTTTAAACTGGTGCATATTAGTGATACAGAATAACAGGATTCATTTTGATATACTGGTACACGTCTACAACATATTTTGATTAGTTTTTATCTCCATTTCTTCCTTCTTTCTTTTCTCCCCTCTCCCCCTAGTCCCCTTACCACTTCCAAAAGTCTACTTTCTAGTTTCGTATTATCTTTTAATTAATTAATTAATTAATTTATTTATTTATATTGCTCACATAAGAGAAAACATGAGCTGTTTAACTAAGACTGGCTTATTCACTTAACATGATAGTCTCTAGGTCCATCCATTTTCCTGTAAATGATTTGATGTCATTCTTCTTTATGGCTGAATAACACCCCATTGTGTATGTATAACACATTTTATTTACCCGTTCATCTGTTGATGGGCATCTAGGTTATTTCCACAGCTTAGATATTGTGAATTATCTTCTCCAAACATGGGTATGCATGCATCGCTAGTGTGCTGTTTTAAATTCTTTCAGGAATATATCAAGAAGTAGTATAGCTGGGTCAAGTGGAATTTTTATTTTTAGTCTTTTGAGGAATCTCCCTACTCATTCCCATAATGATAGTTTATATTCCCATGAGCAGTCCAGGAGGGTTTCTTTTTCCCTACATCCTCACCAGCATTTACTGTTTTTTGTGTTCTTGATAATTCTCACCCTTCTGACGGGGATGAGATGGAATCTTGGTGTGCTTTTGCTTTGCATTTCTCTAATGGCTAAAGATGTAGGACATTTTTTTGCATGCATTTATGGTCATTTATACTTCTTTTGAGAAGTGTCTATTCAACTCATTTGCCAATTTGTTGACTGGATTATTCATTGGGGGTAGTGGCGAATATTTTGTTCTTTATATATTCTAGATATTAATCCTCCGCCTGACGAGCAGCTGGCTAAGAGCTCATCCCATCTGTAGGTTGTCTCTGTTGATTGTCTTTCAGACTCCGTCTCTTCTTTAGGGGGACCTCTTTGGATCCCTTCAGGTAAACACTATCTTTACTTCTTTTTTACAGCGAATGTTTTCTTAAAATTATCCACATACTTAACTTTTTATTTTTGCTTTTTTAAACTTTAATTTTTTTTTTTTTTTTTTTGTCTTTTTGAGACAGGGTCTCACTATGCAGTTTAGGCTGGCCTTTGGCTCAATTTGTAGCCCATGCTGGTTCTCGAACTTGCAACAATCCTTTTGCTTCAGCCTCCTGAGTGCTGAGATTACAGGTGTGTGCCACCACAACTGGCTAAACTTTCAATAAATCATTTATTTGTAAATCAATAAATAATATACATATGCAAAAACCTAAAAATTGAGACAATCATGATTATATTAGTAATCCATAAGCATGTGAAATGAGACCCAATTTGCAGAGCTGAACACAGAATAACTTTTATTGCATTGTTGTCATTTTAATCTGTTTTTCTTTTTTTTTTGTTGTTCGTTTCTGGCACCGGGAATTGAACTCATGACTTTGCGCTTGCCAGGCAGGCGCTGTGCCGCTGAGCTAAATCCCCAGCCCCTTAATCTCAATTATTATTACAATTCTGGTTATTTTCTCTATTTCACTGAAGATTAATTATAACAAGTGGTACATTTTTACCTATATAACATAGCACCAAATATAAATAAGAACTTATGAAAGAGCAGAGAAACTAAGGATTGGTGTTTCAGAGTATCTACATTTTAAATATTAAGTCTTTCCACATTTTCTCCTTATACAAAAGCTACTAAATAAGTTACATTTAAATGTCTGACATATTTCTTGCTTTGATATATGTTCATAAAATCTGTGTTTAGGCTTACATAGCTAGATATTTAAAATATATACTTCTACGGATACGTCCGCTAGTTGAAATAAGTTAGCACAATCATTTGAGTTGGTTGTTAGTATACTGGGCAGGGCTTATTTCTTTTCTTTAGATTCTTTGCACACGTGAAACACGACATAAGAGGTCCTGTTTTGTCATGAACAATGCAACCATTTTTAGGTTGACCTTGGCAAATCACACAAGATTCAACAGCATTAAGGGGATAACTAGATTCCACAACTTTCTTCTTTGTGTTGTGTTTCTTCCTTCTCAAACTCTAACATCTTCTTGGCTGCTGTTAGGAATGTTACTGGAAGTTCATGGCTGAGAACAGTCCTCACTGCCTTGTGGGAGGCTTGTGCGACTTTGTTATTATTTTCATCAACACATGACTCTCTGGAGTCATCTACTGCAATTTTTGGGCCATCAGGCACATTCAAGCCCTCATCCACTTGTGTTAAATGTTCTAATTTAGCTTTCTCAGGAGTTTCCTCTGTATCTTTCCCTTTATCTCCCGGAAGCCAGTCCTCATGAAGGGCCCATCATCTGCTACAGTGTGATGGAAGGGGAGGATTCATTTCGCTGCATGAAGTACACTTTCAACTGTCAGTAAGGAAATTTCAGGATCTTCCTCAAATAAGTCTGCATCACCTTCCCCTGCCTGACACACAGTAACTAGATATACTTCACCATCTTCACCTGAGTTCTTGTCCTTCACTGAGACTATAATCTCCTGAATCAAGAGATTCAACTTCAAATCTACACTGAACTGATCTGAACTGAATCCTGATCCATCCATTCACCTGAATGTTCACTTGTACTACCATCCAGATCTGATCTGATGGAGTCTTTGTCAATTCACAGCTATTCTTTCACAACATATCTCTCTTATTCCACACAGAACCTGTTCCCATAACCCTGGGCCTAGGCTCAGCGATGATTCTTCTCCAGGGCCCAGGCCACTGGGGAGCTCAGACCCACTCAGGGCATCCAGGAAGGAGCCCTCGGGCAAGGAAAGCAGCCGGACCTCCACTGGGGAGGGGGTAGGCGCCAGGGGGTAGGGGCCAGGCTACGCCAAAGACTAGGCTTCTTGCTGCATCTTCCAGTAACATGGGCCACCCATACTCACCTTTTCAAAAAATCATCATTCAGTATGGCATCTCAAACCTTTCACCTAGGACAATTAACTTGATGCAAGAACGATTTCCGTTAGTAAACCTATTTTTGTCAGAATGTGAAATGTTTTTCAAATGATTCACTACTTTGTAAATTTGTCTTACAAAATGATATACTCAAAACAGAAAAGCTCGTGGGAAAGACTGTTGTGGCAAACCCTGCAAAACTCAAACCTTACAACCAAAGCACCAGTAAAAATAAACACAAGCTAGTAACAGTAACAGCACAGCTGAATCTCTGCTGACCTCTGTCTCTCACTCAAATTGTTCTTTGCAGACTTCCTACTTCAGATGCAGATTCATGCAAACATCAACCTTAAATACAGAGCAACCCCATCCAAAATGGACCCACATTACAGCCTTCTCCATCTATCAAAAAAAAAAAAAAAAAAAAAAAAGAACAGAGGGAAGATTGTTGGCAGTTTTTTTTCTTTGTAATGTCTGCTGTTTCAGCCACGTGAGTAGCTGTACTAGGAAGCTCAGTGCTGTGGGACATTCAAGAGCTCTTGATGCACCTACACCAGCTACTAAAGTCTGAAAACAAGCACCTCAATGGAGAGCTCAGTTTTAAAAAGTCGCCATGCAAGAAGGCTTCTGCTTGATT
Source organism: Chinchilla lanigera (assembly GCF_000276665.1). Lineage (NCBI taxonomy): Eukaryota > Metazoa > Chordata > Mammalia > Rodentia > Chinchillidae > Chinchilla > Chinchilla lanigera. Next base: position 5,556,738 of record NW_004955496.1, on the reverse strand, counting down.
GCAAAACAGTATACATCCAAACTTTTTTGTTTGTTTTCTATACACCTTTCCTTTTCTTGTTATTGCTTAATGCAAAATATGAATATACTAGAACAATTATGCCTCCACAGACACAGTTCCCTATCTGCCATTGCTCATGAGTTACTGTGAGCTATAGAAACGTTCTGTCAGAACTCACGACATTTCTCATGAGGACCTTTGCTACTAAATTGTTTCTTTGTTGTCTGAAATGAGTCTTTATCTTGAAAGAAGTTTTTGTAGGCACATATTAGATTTACCTCAAATGGCTGGTTAAGGATTATTTTCTCTAACTTCATTGAAACTATTATTCATTGGTCTTCTGGCTTTTATTGTTGTAAAGTCTTTTTTTTTTTTTTTTCCCAGTACCGGGAATCGAACTCATGACCTTGCGCTTGCCAGGCAGGCGCTGTGCCGCTGAGCTAAATCCCCAGCCCTATTGTTGTAAAGTCTGATTTGACCCTTTTACAGAATTTTGTTTCTTTGGCTGATGTTACAATCTTCTGTACTGGATCTGCAATTTTAGAGTGTATTTATGTGAGTCTTTTTGGTTTGCTTAGGATTTATGTTTTTAAAACCAGTTTTGGAGTTCTGCCCGTGTTTCTTCAAAGACTTCTTTCTTATTTTAAGAAGGTTGGACAGCCACTCTATTTCCAAGTTGCTAAGCCTAGTGTTCACATTTCACATTTTTGGGTACTGCATTCTGGGAAATCTCTTCAGCTCTACTTGCCAGTTTATCAATTTTATTTTCACTTCTTCTGCTGTCTACTCTGTCAATTGAGTTTTAAATTTTAATTATTGTCCTATAGGTTCTTATTCAGATCTGTAAATTTTTAACAGCTATTTCTTTTGAATTCCTATTTGTTCTTTCCTCTTTAACTTCTTTACATATATAAAAATGCTTTATGGTCTATTTTATACTAATGCAAAATTATAAAATCTCTATTTTTGTTTCTTTTGTGTGTGTTTTAAATTTTTTTCTTTTTTTGTAACAATGAGCTCTCCCTTTACCTTTATCTGTTGGTTTGAATGTGATAAAGTTCAAACTTAGGTTGAATGTGAGTTTTCCAGGTAGGGTCTGCGTTTGTCTCTACCATGTGCTTACAAGTTTACAGCCCAGGACCCCTGGAGATACACACTGGGATGGAGTTTTTTTTGTGTGAATTGAGAGTAAAAATCAGGATAAACTTACTGACTTTTAGTGGAGACTCCCCACAACAGAGACAGGCAGGTTTAGCTGCAGGCCTCCCTGCAGAGCAGGTTCATGTTCAGCTTCCCACCACCCCCGGGGCCAGGACTCAGGGCTTGAGGACTGCAGCACTTTTCCTTTTATGTTCTCACCCCAGGCAGGTGATAGCTCGCCTTTTGTGTGCTCCGATATTCTCAAAATCAGTTTCACGGTAGAAACCTCCAGGGGGAAAGCCAGCTTGTGTGTTTGTTTATCTTTCCTACTTGTATTTGTTTTGGTTTTTGATCACTGTTTTGATAGATCCACAGTACATTTAAATAGGCTTCATATATTGTTTTCAGATATTATTACTGGTTGAGGTGACAGGACTGTTGATTGAACCTCATGTCTTATTGTATTTTAGCTGTCTTATTGTATTTAGCATATCATTCATTTTTACCCTTTATGTCTGTCTTATTAGAAATATTTTGACTAGAAATGTGCCATATTTTAAAAGGTAACAGTTAAAAAATAATAAAAAGTACAGACAAGGTATTAAATTATCTGTGGTCCTAATCATCTGGTGTATATTCTGGAACCAGGTTATCACTGCATGTACTAAATAAAGTTTGAAATTTTCTTCCATGCTAGTTCAGAATCTTACTCGATTTCACTAAAAACACGTTCAGGGTGTAAAGTATAACATATTGTACTTGGCTTTTATTGTCTCAGATGGAAATGATAAAAACATTTTCTAGAGTTCCTAGCTGCAGTTTAGCGGTGAAGAATTGTGCCTCATTTTTCAGTAATAGCACATAGGAGAGACTGTATATTTATTCCAATGATATCATTTCTCAACACAATTTTTGAATTGTCTTTATAGACAATTTTCAAATCCCTTGTCCTTTTTTCTACCATATTCCCCATTCCTTAACATATAGGGGATGATCAAAATATACAATGAGTGGTTCAATTAAAAATGTATTACAATAAAAGACATACGGGCATTCATCCCCCTCAACGTACCCCCTTGGCTTTGAACACACTATCCCATTGTGCGTGCCACTTTCTGAAGCAGCTCTGAGGTCCTCTTTCGCGAGTTTGTTTATGAGGTGTGGTAAAGCATATGGTGAACGCTGCTGCCAAGTGCCACCCAACAGAAAGGCAGGCTTGTAAAAACATCGTGGTGTGCCCTCTTCCACCTTATTTACCAGGTCTGGAACTGTGTGACTTCCGGCTCTTCCCCACAGTCAGAATGACCAGGAAAGGTAAACATTTTAAATTAATTCATGACACTGAGGCAGCTATGACGGTGCAACGAAAGCCACTCACGAAGGAGGATATCGAGAACTGTCCAGACAGTGGCAAGATCGATGGGTACATGTATTGGAAGCAAGGGGAAGTATTCTGAGAAGAACCAATGGCAATGTGGCTTCTACTGTAATAATTTCTAAAAGTATGAACAGATTTTTTAACATAGCTAATACATAACACAAACACAACACACACAGACTCTTCCTTTTTGAACAAAAAGGCATCATTACGCATGAACATCCATTTATTCATCTAATTTATAACACAATAATCTTTGGGTGCCTTCCAAAGCCAAATCTATTCCCTAAAGAAAGATATAACCCAATAGTAAAATATTCAAAACAGAGCTGAGATAAAATTCCCCCCCTCAAATCTTGAAAGTGTTTTTAAAAAATGGCAGCCCTATGGCAGTAAGTTGAGCTGCAAACCAAGGTCTTTACTTGTGAAATGATAGGATCATTTTGAGATAGAAACTGAGCCCTCTTCACTAAAATATTAGTTGAATTAAACAGTAATAGCAGCTAACATGTATGTAAGTGACTTCTCAGACATTTTTTCACCACAGCCCTTAAGTAATTCTGCAGATGTACTCAGGTATACAGAAGCCACAGCCCCTTGGCTTCTATTCCGCCCCTTCTCACGGTCATCATGCAAGCCTCCGGTGAGGACGCTGGGACCCTGTTAGCTGGCCCTTGAGTGGCAGCGTGGCGCAGCTCCCCTACACAGTGTCTGTTCACCCAGTTGTTTTGATGTGAGGGAGAAGTAAAATTCCTCTTGTCCTCTGAACAATATGATTTTGGAATCTCACTGCACATCTGAAAGATCCTGTCCTGCGCCCATCCTTCCTGGTCACCTACCGTTTGTGACGCTTCTGTTCAGTAAGCCACGAGGAGGGCAGGCCAGGGCCTGTCTCAGTCTTTGCAGACAGTTTGAGTCAGGTGGAGCTTCCTGTAGCTTTTCTTCATGGCTGTTCAACAGGTTACTCCCTTCAGTGGGTTCCCTTCCATCTACGCCTCTGGGGTTCATGAATGTCTCCTGTAACTAAAGGAATTGTAAAAAAAATCTTAGAACTGTTGGTCTTCTATGCATCAGTACAGTTGCTGGTTCATCATGTGACAAAGCAAGTTGCTATTACTAGATCACACTTTATAAGGAACCTACAACTTTCATTCCTAACAAATCAGCAAGTGCTTGGAACAACAACTGCATTTGTAGTATTTAGCACCAACCTAATCACAACTTTAGAATTAGAAATGCTGGAGTCCCATACAATAAACATAACATCAGTTTTGCAGCACTGTACTGGGTTTAAGAATTGACATAGTTAACAGAGAACTCAGCATAATAGCCAGTACATAACCAAAGTGGCTCAGGAAAACATAACTCTGTGTTCAAAGCCAATTCACATTCATCCCTCTTCTTGAATAGAAGCAACAGGAAGAGGGAAGAAACTCAGAGCATCCTAGGGATTAGGCCGGGAACACCACCCAGCTCACAGGCTCTCCGTTCTGTCAGCCTTAGGTAAGAAGGTGCTGGCAGCCTTGGGTGGAAGAGCTGGAGGTCCTGAGCTAGGGGCTGAAGAGTGGGGAGAACTGTTAGTTGAGAGGAAGACAGCACAGCTGTTAAGCGTGGGAAATGATAGTAAAGGAGTGGCTATTTGGGGCATTTCACCCCAGCTTTTACCTGTGCTCCCTGATGCCCAGCGGCTGTGCAGTTCATCTCTTTGGATGGTTCCAAATCTTCACATGGCACGGGTTTAACTTCGTCCCCCATGACTTGTGATTACAAAGAAGACAATACAGGAAGTGCAGCGGGATCTGTTTTGAAGAAGAAACAATAAAGATAGAGCCATAACCTGAAAATCTTTGGAAGAAAATTGTGCTTTTTTCTTCCCTCAGAACTCTGAGTCAGGTGTAGTGGCACATCTCTGTAACTCCAGGACTCTGGAGGCTGAGGCAGGAGGGTTGCCACAAGTTGGAGTCCAGCCTGGGCTACATAGTGAGGTAAAGGCCCACCTGAACTACACAGCAAGATCATGTTTCAGAAAACCAATAAATAAATGAAAAAGAATTCTAATATTTAAAATACTTTATTATTAACTGTTTTATTCCACAATTGTGGTGTGATTAAAAAACATGGTGAATGTTTAAATTTTTAAAATTTATTATAGTAAAAGACATATTTCCATTAATCCCCCTCACTTTGAACACACTGCAACATTCTTGCTATTTTTTTTTTTTTTTTTTTTTTGTGGGTACTTGGAATTGAACTCAGGACCTTGCCAGGCAGGTGCTGTGCTGCTGAGCTATATCCCCAGCCCTCTTGTTACTTTCTGAAGCAGATTACAATTTACATTCACAGCAATTTCATTCAAATAAAAACCTTATATTGTGTTCTCATCCAATTTGGACCTGACACTGTGTGGCTTCTGGCTCTTCCCCAAAGTCAAAATGACCAAGAAAGGTAAACTGTTTTGAATCAGTTCAAGACACTGAAGGAGGCAGGACAGTGCAACTAAAGACACATAGGAAAGAGGACTCCAGAGCTGCTGCAGAAAGTAGTAAGTACCATGGGATATATGTGTTTGAAGCAAGGAGAGGATTTTGAGGGGGGTTCATAGCAGTATGTCTTTTACTATAACAAATTTTTTAAAAATTTAAGCATTCACTGTATTTTGTGATCACACTTCATATTATATTCATCTTACCTTTTCACTTGTCTTGAAAAAATCCTCATTGATGAATCATTTTTTACTTTCTTTCCCACCCTGTTTTTTGAGTCATACTCTGAAACATCTGAGCAATCTCACTACCTAACTGTCCTCTGGAGCAGCAAGGCTCCAGGGAACTTTCCAAAGCTGATGTGAGGAATGAGTCACTGAAGGGAAACCTCTAGACTCCATCATTTTCAGAGAAACCAGCATCACTAACTCCTTCCTGGTTCTTATTTCTAAATAGTGTTAAAAAAATAACACCACTGACGAATACCCACAGTATCTTAGGTCCTGTGGTAGGTGCTATGGTAGTCTCTTGCTAGGGGTCGTTATGGGCAATTTTTAGGTTGCTAAAACATGCCCTCTATATTCCATAGACTTACAGTATACCAGGAGAGAGAAACTTATACCAAGAAGGTGTAAGGCAGACTACAGGTTCACTCAATAAATGCCCATATTAACCCCTCCTCCCTTGATTCCTGTGCTGTAGAGGATGAGAAGCCAAATACTCCAATCCCTGGCCACTGCTGCAGCTTGTGGGGGCCATTTGACACAGTTCTGTATGAGATGTAGGTGGGAGTCCCTAGCAAGGCCTTTGAAAGAGCGTACTCTTCTTTCTTTGCCCTCCAGCATTTCCCTCTCTCCTTCCTGGAAGGCAGATACAGTGCCTGGAGGAGCAGCAGCCACCTTTCAACCATGAGAATGGAAATTCTATACTCAGGACAGGGGAGGGCTCAGACAGGAGGACTGGTCTCCGGGAACACCTTGGAGCAGCTGCAGCAGTCCTCCACTGCTGGACAAGGATGCAATTGTTTAAGCCACTGTTCTCATGTTTTCTTTTGGCTAGTACCCAAATTCATCCCTCGTCTCACTGGGGCAATGAACATTACGGTACAGGTAAAAGAAAAACCCTGCAAATTTGAATAATCGAATAAAAATTATAAGAGAAAAATGAATCCATGGTTAATATGTGCAGACATTATGCTAGGCCACAAAGTCAAAGATGAATTAGACAAGATCCCCTTCCTCAAGAAATCATTTACTTAGTTTAACAAAAAGTGCAAGAGGTTTGTGTTTAAGATGTCAAAGAATTCCATGACGTTATATGACCACTACTTCCTTACAAAACACAATGTTAACCAGAGCGAGATCTCACACAGCTGTCAGTTTTGATTTTAACTCTATACGAAATATAAAATGTGAGAACAAAATAACTCGAAATTTATGACCATACTGTTGTCACATGTGGCAGCAACTATTTTCTGTAAGGTGAGCAAATGAACTCCCTTTTATGAAGCTGGTGTGAGATGGTTTCACGTCACTTGTCACCAAATGAACCCTCAGTTACAACATCCACACTTGTGCTGGACCTGAAGGATAACAGACAAGAAGAAAGGTGGTTCTGAATCTTCAAGCCAATCAACAGACAAGATATGACATATGTGGACCAGCTGTGTGTCACTGGGACAACATACCTGACAAAGAACTGAAAGGAGGAAACCATAAAAGTTTCAGAGATTCCAGTCCATAGTAGGGGCCTCACTGCTTTTAGGGCTGTGGTGAGGGAGAAACATGAGGGCGGAAGGGCGTGGTGAGGGAAAGCTGCTCACTTCCTGGCAGGCAGGAAGCACAGGGAGATGGAAAGAGCCAGAGAGCGAGGGACAGACAGAGGGAGGGAGGGAGAGGGGAAGAGAGTCGGGGAGGATGAGGTTGGGGGAGGGGGAAAGGTGAGGGAAGCGGGAGGGAGAAGGGAGAGGGAGAGAGACAACACCTGAGGCCCACATACTTCTTGCCCATCCAGCGAGGAGCTCCCCAGTGGATTAACCCTTGAGCGCCCGCTGGTCCTGCCACCTAGCCAGGCTGTGCCTCTGAACACTGCTGCACTGGAAATGAAACCATTAGTACAGGAGACCTCGGGGGAGACTTCATAGCTGAATGTAACAAATGGGAACATTTTCTGTTTTAAAAGAAATGAAAATATATGATACAATATACAGATTTTCTTTACAGGAAATGTTAAAGTAAAAAATTTGGCAGTCAATAAAATAGGTGTCAGTTATTCACAAAAATTAAGTACAATGCGTGATTTTTCAATGCTGCTAATTAAATGCCATCCTGAGTTTTCCCTGTTTTCATGGAAGTTTTTAAAATCCAAACATAAACTTTTTCCTTGGGCCCAGAGAAGGTTCAAGAAAGCTGCTAGGGCTGATTGAAATGTGGTAGAAATACAGAGAAAATGGATGGTTTCCATGTAACCAAGAATCACAGGTCAATGGAGCAGTAAAATTTGAGAACACTTGTGTAAATTAGAAAGTCCTGTCCCTTTAACATTCACATGAGAAAACTAAGCTGGCTGCGCCACACTCCTCTAATCCCAGATACTTAGCAGGCTGACGCAGGAGGAATGCAAGCTTGAGGCCAGTTTGGGCAGCTCAGCCAGACCCTGTCCCAAAATAAAAAAGGGCTGGACATATAGCTCAGCACTTAGTAGCAATAAAAACAAAAAAGAAAAAACAAGCCAGCTACAGCCCACAGAAGCTAAATAGCTTTTCTCAGAAAACATAGCCAATATCAGTCATGCTTAAGAGGAGAACCATATAAACAGTTGTGAAATGAGATTTCCACCCAATCAGTGTATTATGCTTTTACAGTCTCTGCTATTTTTGTTTAAAAATCTCACTTGTCTGTATCCATATTCAATTGCAACTTTGAAAACATATTCCAAAAGCAAATATCAATAATTTTATTTTCTACTTTGTGTTATCTTCAGTTTTACTTTTTTTTGTTGTTGTTTTTTTGCCTGGTACCGGGAATTGAACTCACGACCTTGCGCATGCCAGGCAGGTGCTGTGTTAGACAGGCGCTGTGCTGCTGAGCTAAATCCCCAGTTTTACTTTAAATGGTAAGTTTATAGAAATCATAAATCCAGCCAATAACATGAATTCGATCAAATTTTCTGTTAAGCCTCTTAACAGGGAAGTGGAATTTGAGTGGTAAGAGTTTTCATTTTTCTTTTCTGTATTTCTGTATCATTGAGATTTTTATAAGACGTTCTTTTGCAATTTTAAATACATTTAATTGAGAATAGTTAATGATTATTCAATAGGTCACTCATGTATAGCTCTATTTATTTTCTTTAGAAGCCACTTGAAGATACCAAAGTATAGTACAAAAACTATTGGTAATCTCCTACCTCTTTTGTCTGTAACTCACTGTTATTTGTCTATTTGTTTTCCTGAGAAACTATCTTGTAGATAACAATATGTAAAACAATAACCATTGATAATTTCCTACCACTGTAATTTGGTAAGCATCCCCCATTATTATGTGTTATCCTTCTTTTACTCTTTAAAATAAAAAAATTAAATATATTTAAAAAGACAATCTGTGCAATTCTTAGCTTTAGAGAAAAGAAAGTGATACAGATTTCCTTGGTAATGATATTGTTCCTAGATGGATGTAGTGATTTTATTTTGGATAACATAATTCCACTTTCCACAATTTAAGATCATTTTTATTTTCTTTTTGTGGCCTTCAAAGAAGATGGGGAAACTTCCTAGAATCTTCTACAGAAGTTTTCAAACACTTTTAACCCAAAAAGTTTCCACCAATTGAAGCTTTATCTGTAAATTCAACAAGTGGGACGAAGAGAGGCAGAGCTACAGGATCTGTGCCCATTCACCCTCGTCCCCTGGCAAGGGACCCATGCCTTGGAAACCACTTCTATAAACAGTCCTCCACACAGAGAGCTGTGTTAAATCACCCTTCTCTATTTCAGTTCATTCTACCAATCTAATGGTTTAACGTGCTTTCTGAAGTAGTTCAGAGGAAATAAAAGGTCTATCAACTTACAAATGTTCATAGGCTCTTGGTCAAGTAAAATACACTCATTATTATCAATTAAAGACATTCATAGTCTTTACTGTCTCTGTTACTGTTCTCTGTTATTGCCTGGGGTATGGGCAGGCCAACATTTAACGGGGTAACCTACTGAGAATATGCATACATTGCTTGCTATCCATGAATGTATGTTCCTTCCCAACTTCAGATGTTGGAACTTGACCTCCCAGGAATAGCATGGGGGTTTGGGGTGGTTAAGTCATGAACAGTCTGCCTTCATGGATAGCATGGTTCATTCCTTCTTCCACTTCTGCAGTCAGAGAGTAAGCCCTCACCAGGCACCAAGGCACAGGCACCCTTGCCCTGGGATCAGCAGCCTCCAGAAATGAAAGAAACACACTTCTATTGCTACATTTCTAGGTTACCCACTTTGGGGTACTTGGTAACAGCAGCAGGACAGATTAAGATATTGGTGAAGCATCCACCAGCTAGGCTCATGCACTGAAAAGAGCATCACCATGACTGTTCTTCAAATATTCTGTAATGATGACACAAGCCACAGTCTCCTGCCTTTGCTCTTCACCTGCTTGTGTGCTGGATGCAACGGTTCTTGGGCTCATAGCCTGTTTCTGTGGAACAAACATTCCAGTTTCAGGACTGCTTTATCAACTCTGATCTAACGCTTATCCTTCAAAAGAAGCCCTGCCTGGCATTGAGGGATTCAGATCAGGCCAAAGAGGGCTTAGACTTCCCCTGTGATGAGGAATATTTCCCTCCTGAGAATGACCTTACCTCAAAAGTGTCGGTGTGTCACTGTGGGTGCCCAAATTACTGAAGGAAAACAACTGCTGTGCTATTTTGTTAATTATCAGATGACTGGGTTGACTCCCAGGAAGGAAAACACTATGTAATAAGATGAAAACAAGGAAATTATCCCAAGTAAGAAGCCAAATGTTTTTTTCCTCTCTTTCTTTCTTCTCATAAAGAGCAAAAGTATTTATTAAAGATTACAGTATTACTTTTAGGTATGCTGAAATGAAGATCTCAGGGACTGAAGCTCCTTGACCGTGGGAGATATGACTTTCTGCCTAGCTCAACCATTTCCTCAGGGGTGGATGATGGCAGGCCCCTTCCTCAGCTCAAAGGATAAAATCAGCACTGGCTAGACCAATCTCCATAATATCGTTCCTTGTTGGTTTGGGGCTGAGAATGATGATTTTTTTTTTTTTTTTGCCAACAGAATTTTTAGCAAGGCTACTGGGTTCCAGTGGGTTAGACTTTCCTGCCTCATAAGTGATAGAAAGACAAGAAGCAAACTTCTCCTTCTTGTGTCCTTACACCCCATGTGTGGGGCTGGGGAGCTGGGGTTTGTATGGGAACTGTATTTCTTGGAGGTCTAGCAGCCAACACTCATCCACAAAGGAAAATTCAAGATTAGCTAATCACAGAAAGCATCCTAGAGCCTTGACATCTGTCCCTGGGCTCCCGAGTAAGCCCTGGACCTGGTTACTCCCAGATGTCTCGCGTGAGAAAGTAAATTTGTACATTTGTTTTCCTGTTTAATTTTAGTAGTATATGTTTGTCACATATAATCATTACATTCATCTCGGGGAACTGATACATACATTTGTATTGCATCTTAAGAATGTGTATATTCGAAGGGACTGGGCCTAATATCCTGTTCAGGCAGCCAAAGCATCCTAACCAGGGCAACAGGTGACTGTCATCCAGCGCCAGCTCCGAGGGCCAGGGGAGGAGCAGGATGAGGAAGGTCTGCGGCGGGCTCCCTGGCTTCTGACCCAGCGCCAAGGCTCCCTAGGGGAGAAACGTTCACAACACTGCCTCTGTGTTGACATTTCTCAAAAGCTTCCAGAAAAACATTTTAGAAGCTACAAATCAGTGCCAGCTTTTACATCAATAGCAATTATAGGGATTGTAAGATTATAGGTTTCCTCTCCTTTAGCCCTGGAGTGATTATGCTATTTGAATACTAGTGGGAAAAAGTTGGGCTTATAAACACTTGACTATTTTCTAAATTGCTACTTATGAAATAAACAAAACTACAACAACCAAACACGACTACCGCTCCTGCCTGGCCTTCCACTTGTTGCTTTTTCTTTTTGTAAAATTCTAGTAGTCATTCAAAATCAAATTTGAAAGTCATCTTCTCAGTCAGCATTTCCTAACTCCACACAAACTCCTTTTTATTTTCTCTGAGGACTCACTTACTAATTTATTCATTCCTTTAACAAACATCTCCTTCACTCTTGCTCCATTCTGGGCCTTGTCTCAGGGACTTGGAAGAGAGGAGTCTCCCACAGTGCATCCACAATCGAGGCAGCAATGATCAACTCCAGGCAACCTGACGGGGTGCACTGAGCTCCTGTGGCAGGCACAGGAGCCGGAACCCTGGGCTTCTATGGTGTGTGAGGCACCAAGGTACAAAGATGAGGAAGATGCAGTGTCCGTGTGTTCAGGGAGGGATTAAGACTAGTCTGTCACTAAACCAGTTTCCTTTGCTGCCCTGGCTCTGGCAGTGTCCCCTGTCTCCCCTGTGGGTCGGTGTGGATGTGGCTGAGGTCTGGCCACCGGTTTGGGCACAGACAATGCGTGCTATTTCTATTGCTCCTCCATCAGGGGCTCCACGGTCTTGGGATGTCAATGCCATATATAAGCGGAGTTTGGGATCCTGGCCCTCAGGTGAACACTTGCCTGGACCTCACACGGTGAGAATAAGGTTTCACAGTGTGCACCCGCTGGGATTTGGGTTTACCTCTTCCAGCTGCTCATGTTGTCTTGTGGGAACTCAGTGCTGATGAAAGCAGCGTGGGAACAAACAGAGCAGGGAGAGAGCTGTCTGCTAGGCTGGGGGGAGGGGGAGGACGGTGGTCACATGACCCTGGAGTTGAATGTTGAAGAGATGAGCATTTCAGGCAGAGAAACCACATGGGCAAAGGATGCCATGTGGAAAGGAAGGCTGGTGCAGGAACTCCACCAGGTGGAGTAACTGGAATGTACCAATGCACAAGATGAGGCAATAGAGGAAGACGCTGCGTCCACCCTCGAGCCTTGGCCTTGTGGTCACAACAGCTTGGGGAGGCACTTATGCAAAGTGGACAAGCTTGTGTGGGGCACAGGGGTCTTGCTGTGTTCTCCAAATCTCAAGACAGTGTCAAACACATGAGAATCCTGGGAGAGGCACCACGCCACTCCTTAACCTTCCTTTTATTAGGAGCCAGGCCTGCACTAGAGTGAAGAGACCTAGGGCTTCTGGTAAATGCAAACTTCATATAAGACTTAGAATAAAGAAAAGAAGGGATATTTAAAAGACAATAGAGCTTTTCTGCTGACAAGACATACTGCATAGCTTTATAAGTTATTCAAACCATTCTAGAGCTTATCACAGTTGTGGTTTCCTAGCAACTGTGACATAGGACCACAGAACACTGAGAATACCTGCACACTATACTGGTACTCACCCGGGGAGCACCGCTAACACCCACATGTCTCCAGGTTTGTTTTTTTTAAATTTTAAATTTTAAATTTTTTTTTTTTGTCTTTTTGAGACACGGTCTTGCTATGAAGTTCAGGCTGGCTTTGAACTCACTTCGTAGCTGAGGCTGGCCTAGAACTCGTGGCAATCCTTCTGCCTCAGGTCTCCAGGTTTTAGATAAAGACATTTGAGTCTTTTTCTCCCAGAGGAAAAATGTCCTACCAGTGGAGTTTTTTGTACTGACCAAGAATAACAGGACTAATAGTTGGTCATGAACCAGACATTAGAGAATCTTTTATTAAAGTATTCTGTAAATGGCTTTTCTGTTTTGTAATTTTGTTAGTTTAGATTTTTGAGACTGGGTCTTGCTATACAGCTCAATCTGGCCTTAAACTTGCTAGGTAGCCCAGGCTGGTCTCAAACTCACAGCAATCCTCCTGTCTCAGCCTTCCAAGGGCTGGGATTACAGGTCTGCGACATCACACCTGGCTTGTTTTGGATTTTTGAGAGACAGCCTTGCTATTTAGTTCAGGCTGGCTTTGAACTCACTACAGAGCCAAGGATGGTCTCAAACTCATGGTGATCCTTCTGGCTCAGCCTCCCCATTGCTGGGATTATAGGAGTGTGCCATCATACCTGCTATCAGTAAATATTTTTAAATGAAGAAATGTTATATACTGTATTTGTAGAGCAAGATACTTCAGAGCTCTAGTCTATGAGTAACAAAGGCCTTCAGGGGCCAGGCAGGTAACAGACACTGTGGGGTATGGGCTCTCAGAGAGGGTCTAGCCCACCTGAAGATGGTCAAATCACTGTGGCTCCAGATTTAATGCCCTGGCTTTACTTCCCATATAAAGAACATGAAGAGAGCTGAGAAAAAATGGCAGAGTAGAGACTGGCAGCAAAATATAGCCTCTCTGGGACCTGGAATCCAGACACCTGGAAAATGAGTGAAGAAAAAAGAAGTTGATCCCCAGCCATCAAGAACAAGCTGACAGGAAAACAAGAAACTACAGAGAAAATGGAGAAACTGAACACAATGCAAAGAAATGAACAGAGCAGTCAAGAACACTAACCCTGGCTCCCTGGGAGAAGCTCCTGTATCTGCAGGCACAAGAAAGCTCAGAGGGTCACCAGCCACACGCAGAAGCAACAGACTAGGTGTGCAAGCCCCATGGATATTATAGACTGCAAAAATAGCATGGGGCTTTACTCTGAAAGTAACTGCATCCACATGGAAGGGTAGAATGGAGAAGAAATCCAGTGCAGCGCCAGTCACATTTGAGAGTGCAGCCATTTGGTGAAGGGATTAATTGTTTACAAATGAGCTACTATAGGAACCAGAAGCCAGAACAACCATAGTTCAGGGTTTCTGGGTCACCCTACCACAGGGACTGGGAAGGAGAAGGCCACAAGAGACAGTCACAGAGAGGGTACAGGGTAGAGATAGACTCCCTGAGAAGTTTAAGCTCAGACCAGGAAGGATGCAGAGGCTGTGCCCTCTGTGATGAGAAGCCAGGATGGTCAAGTGTGGTTTTCAGAAGGGGCTGGATCTGAAAGTGCTGGCATTAAGTTCAGCAAGTAGCTTCACTCTCCCACTCCCTGCTGCCTACATCCAGCAGAAAGCTCAGGTGTCTGTTTGCTTTCCCCTATTTACCAACATGAGCAGGGATACACCTCAGCTTGGATGATTGCCACAGCCTGGGGTATATGGACAGAGGGGTCTCTGGAGCAAGAGGAGCCTCTGGAGCAAGAGGAGCCTCTGGAGCAAGAAGAGCATCTCACAAACCCACAGGCCATAAAGCTAGGTAGAGAAAGTCATGACTTGGGGCACACAGAGGAACACAGACACTGGGAGTGGCTGGAGTGAATATGGCCCTAGGATGAGTACTATTGACCAATCATGCTAGCAGGACTCAGCAGGCAGGGAAGGACTCAGCACTCAAACACAAAAAACTGAGCTGGAAACAAAATAGGACATAGTAGTGACTTACTATCTCTCTCCCATATCTGGTGGGTTCCAATATTGCTGGGTGATGGGGCAACTACACTGCACCTTCTCTTCTCCAAATTAACAGAGGTGGTTGGATCTTGGGACTACAGTGAGCCATGCCCACAGCATATAACAAGAAAGCAAAAACTAACTAAAGAGATCTGCATACTAGTAACAAAGTCTTTTTATCTTAATCAACTCTCAAAGCACACACATGCACATTTGCACATGTGCACGCACACATACATACACACCAATAGAAACATGATAACACAAGACAATAAAATTGCCTCCAAAAACTCCCAACTCCCCAAAGCTGATCTGTGGGGCACTGATGGGGAGAAAAACAAAACATCAAACACTTGAATTATGTGAAGTGATAAAAGAAGGAATAAACAACAGATCAGTAAGATGCTGGGCAAGCTCAGAGATGATATAATTAAAGAGCAAAGCAGGAAGTATCACAATCCAGAATTTCCAGTTATATTACAAAGCTACCATAAGAAGAATAGCATGATACTAGCACAAAAACAGACATGAGGATCAGTGGGACAGGACAGAGGATGCCAAAACTGATCTTTGAGAAAGGGGCCAAAAACATGCACCGGAGAAAAGGCAGCATCTTCAGCAAATGACGATGGGAAAATTGGCTATCCACATGCAGAAGACTGAATCTACACCAGTATCTCTCACCATATATAAAACTGAAAATCAAAGTGGATCAAAAATCTAAAAATTAAAACAGAAACAATCTGCTGGAGGATAAAATAGGTAAAACTCTCAAGTACATAAGTGTAGGCAAGGACTTTCTGGACAGAACCCCAATTGCACAAGAAATAGCATCAAGAATCAACAAATGGGATCATGTTAAATTGAAAAGCTCCTGTCCAACAAAGGAAAAACGCAACAGAGTAAAGAAAAACCTACAGAAGGGGAAAAATTTGCTGGCTACTCCTCAGACAGAGGGCTAATATCTAGAATTAATAAAGAACTCAAAAAAATTAGATCTCCCCAAATAAAAGATCTGATAAATAATGGGCAACTGAAATGAACAGATACTTCTCAGAAGTACAAATGGCCAATAAATACATGAAAAAAACGCTCAACATCTTTGGCCATTAGAGAAATGCAGATTAAGACAACACTGAGATTCCATCTTTTTTTTTTTGGTCTTTTTGAGACAAGGTTTCTCTATGCAGTTCAGCCTGGCCTTGAACTCAGTGATCCTCCTGCCTCAGGCCACCAAGGGCTGGGATTACAGATGTGCGCTATCCCACCCAGTTCTGAGATTCCATCTTACTCAAGAATGAGTGCCTGTCATCAAGAAATCAAATAATATTAAATACTAACAAGGCTGCAGGGAAGGAACCTAGCATTGATGGTGGGAATGTAAACTAGTGCAACCACCATGGAAATCAGTATGGAAATTCCTCAAAAAGCTAAAATGAGATATTCTATTCGAGTTAGCTAGGTATCTTCCTGAAAGAGTAAATACACATATCACGTGATACATGCACACCCATGCTTATAGCAGCACAATTCATAGTAGGTAAACCTGGGAAGTGGCCTATATGTCCATCAAAAGATGAATGGGTAACAAGAATGTAGTATTTTACAAAATGTTATACAACTCTGCCATGAACAGTCATGTGTAGGAAAATGGATGCAATTCAAGAAAATAATGTTAAATGAAATAAATCAGACACAAAAGTTTAAATATGAATGATTTCTCTTACATAAGCAATTCAAAGTATAAATAATTTAATGAGCAAAATAAAAGATGGATAATAGAAAAAGATATGTAGATCTTTAGAAATGGGAAGGGGACCAAGAGACGGAGAAAAGGGAGAAGATGGAGACATAAAAAGAATTAAAATGTATCATGTACATGTACCGACTACACATGATGAATGTAAATGTTATGTACTGCCAATATGTGCCAATAATAATTTTTAAAAATATCTAAATATTAACACAGAAACACTAAATCTACTGGAAGAGAAAATATGTAGAAATCTTGAAGACATAGATGTAGGCAGAGACTTCATGAACAAAACCCAGACCACATGGGAAATACTTCAAAGGATCAACAACTGGGATCTCACCTTGTTAAAAAAAGCTTTTGCAGTGCTGGGAGTGGTGGTGCACGCCTGTAATCCCAGCACTCGGGAGACTGAGGCAGGAGGATCATTGTGAGTTTGAGACCAGCCTGGGCTACAAAGTGAGCTCAAGGGCAGCCTGAACTGCATAGTGAAACCCTGTCTCAAAAAGACAAAGAAAGAAAGAAAAGCTTTTGCACAACAAAAGAAATCACAAGTGAAAAGACAACCCACAGAGTGAGAAAAAATTTTAGCCAGTTGTCCCTCGGACAAAGGACTTATATCTAGAACATATAAAGAATTGGAAAAAATCAGACCCCTCAAATTCAAAGACCCAATCCAAACATGGGCATCTGAGATGAATACACACTTCTCAGATGAAGAAATACAGATAGCAAATAAATATATGAAAAAATGTTCAGTATCACTGGTCATTCAAGAGATGCAAAATAAAACAACACTGGGATTCCAACTCACCCTGGAAAGAATGGCTATCATCAAGAAATCAACTGATAACAAATGCTGGAGGGGCTGTGGCGAAAAAGGAACCCTTCTCCACTGTTAGTGGAAGTGCAGACTGGTGCAACCACTGTGGAAATGAGTGTGGAGACTCCTCAAAAAACTAGGATTAGAGGTCCCTTTCAAACCAGCTATTCCTCTCTAGGTACATTCCTGGAAGAATTAAAAACATCATACCACGGAGATATATGTACATTCATATTTATAGCAGCATAATTTGTAAGAGCTAAATCTTGGAAACAACCCAAATGCCCATCTGCTGGGGAGTGGATAAAAAAGATGTGCTATTTCTATACAGTGGGCTACCACTCAGCCACAAAGAAACATAAACATGAGACATATAGATAAAGGGTTGCAACTTGAGACCATACTCCTAAGTGAAGTAAATCAGACTCACGTGTGTAAACACTGTATCGTGAGAAACTGAAAGAGTAAATAAGGACCAAAATATACCACAGACATTGTGAAATGGGAAGAAACTGTTTAAAAAGAAAGAGGAACTGGGGTGGGGGAAGGGGGACGGGGAAAAGAAGGAAGGGAAAAGGGAAAAAATACAAGATAGTTATACTATTAGTTTCTTAGTTCACTGATAAGAAAGGTTTGTGCTAATACTGTTCGGAGAATTTTTCATGCCTTATCTTGTACTCTTAGTAACTATTTTGAAGATAGCAATACACAACGTATTCACTATTTCTCTTCTATTATTTTGTTCTGAAATTTTGTTTTCTTCCATAAGATAAAAAATTTAAAAGGTAAGGCTTTTATGTTGACGAGACATACTCGCTACCTTTATAGGATTATTAAAATGAATCTGGAGCTTAACATAATTGTGGTTTCTTAACACCTGAGCCAAAGGATGGCAGAGAATTCGCCCTCACTACACACAGGAAGCCCACACAGGGAGCCCCACTTCCCACACCCTGCCTCCAGGCTTTGTGTGAGAAAGATGTGAGTCCTTTTCCTCCAGAGGAAAAACTCATTCTACCAGTGAGGTTTGTGTACCGACAGAATCAACAGAACACACCTTCTCCACAGAGCTAATGCCTAGCTGATCATGAAGCAGATATCTGAGAACCTTTTGTTACAGGAAGTTTCTGCACATTTTATGAGCTGAAGACCTGCTTCACACTGTAACGTGTGGAGGGAGGGGTTTCAGAGATCGAGTCTCGCGCATCACAGTTCTGAAGCCTGACACTGGCTCCTCCTGGGCCTTCCCTGCCCGTGGGACCCAGCTGAAATCAGCAGGAAGTCGCCTCCGGCTGACCTTACCTTGGAGACCCTATCCAAGTCACCTACTTTCTGAGTCCCAATCTTAGCCGAAGGGAAGTGAGGAACGCCGCTGGGGGTGAAGTCCTCAACTCTGCTCCACTCCTACAGTGCCTTGCGCGGAGGATCTGAGAAGTCCTGGCACGAAGTCAGCGGGGTTGGCATCCTGCAGGCTTTCAGGCCTGGAAACGCCGAGACTGGCAGCCTCCTGGGGAGAGGCGCGGCGGGAGCCCGAGCCCCGAGTTGCCCGCGCGGTGGACGCTGATTGTGATCCGCTCGGCTCCGTCTTCCTTTAAGGCAGAAACCATACGCATGGAACTCGCACGCGCACCTCCTGTGTCCAGGCCTGCTCGCCACAGAGCAGATGCACGGGTGATGACACTGAGATTTCGCTCCTGACGGTGGGAAACCGAACTGCAGGGAGAACCCGGCAGCAGCAGCAGCGCGCTCCGGAGGCCCCAAGCCCGGCGGAGCCCCAGCGCCTCCGGGGCAGCCCGGAGCCCCCGCACGGGCCGCGGTGAGAAGGGGGCGGAGGCGCGCAAGGACAGCAGCAGCCCCGCAGCGCGCATCCATGCACACACCCACACCCACGCGCGCACATTCATACACGCCGCGCGTGCCACTACGCACACGCGCGCGCACACGCACCCACGCGTGCGCACACGGCGCCCGCCGCCTCCGGAGCCGCCCCCAAGGCCCATGCGAGGCCCGGCGACCCGGCCTCCTTGTCACTCACCGGCGGCGCCCTCGCCGACCTCAGGGAGCCCTGGACCCAGACCCTCACACGCCGGGGACCCGGCCGCGTGGATGCGGAGCCCGCAGCTCGGCGCCCGGGTTGGGTCGAGTCGGATCGGGTCGGTCCCCGCCGTGCCAGCGCGCCCGGGTTGTCGAGGAGTGGTAGTGGCGGCGTCTGTGTCCCCAGGCTGCCGCGCCGCCTGTGTCTCGGCCTGTGAGCCCTATCTTCCCACGCGTGCTGCTCACGAGGGTGCTGATCGGGTGACAGATGGCCGATAGTCTTGGTACAACTTTTATGCCTTCTTCAGCACGTTCCCTCGGTTTTGGATTTTAATCCTCCCCCAGGGAAGGGATTCTTTTCCACAGTTCTCACTTCCCTGTTTGCGGCTTCCTTCCCTTCCTATTTACCCTCCAAGGTGTGAGTGTGTGAGTGTATGTGATGTGTGTCTGTGTGGGTGTGTTCGCACCCCTCACCTGTGTCACTCCTTGAAGCAGGCGCGCCACGATCCTCTTTGGGAAAGGTCTTTCCTGGAGTGCGTTCCCTCACTCTCCTGGGGTCTCAGGTCCTCCCTCCTGAGCAGCCCAGGTTCTGTCACACCCGCCCCAGCTCTGAAATGACTGCTTTCCTAATCGGAAGGCTTCCACTTTGAAGCCTGCAGAAACTTGTAGTCATACCAGCTTCCTCTTCCACAGCATTAAAATACATTTTTCCTTTTCTTTCAGTCACATGGTATTAAAGGATGCAGCACCTGATTTATTTATTTTTATGTTTTGTCTTTTTGAGACAGGGTCTCGCTATGCAGTTCAGGCTGGCCTTGAGCTCACTTTATAGCCCAGGCTGGTCTTGAATTTGGAACAATCCTCCTGCCTCAGCCTCCCCAGTGCTGGGATTACAGGCCTGTACCACCACTTCCGGCGCAGCACCTGATTTAACCTGGGCTTGGAAACCATGGAATTTGGGCGTTAGACTGCACTTTATTTTCATTGCTTGTAATGTTTATAATGCTCTACTGTTAGCTCTGTGCAGACTGACTCCCGACATCTGTGGACCTGAAATTCATTTTGGAGAATTCATTGTATGTTCATTTGAATTCATTCGTGTATAGCTATACATCTCAATGTACTTTATTCTACTCACAGAATATAGTATTTCATGATATTCTTACAGGCTTCAGGATTCCATTAATACAGTAGGTAAGAAGTTACAGTGTTTTGACCATGAGGCACCAAAGGAAACCCAAGTCATTTAGCCCAACTGCCCAATTTCATAAACCAGAAGCTGAAATCCAGGATAAGTTGGGGGCCCTGGTCTAGGTCCCACACCAAGCCATCCACCGTCTAGTTGTGCAATGCCTGGCCCAGACCCCGAGTGCAAATCTTACCATCAAGGGGCTTGTCAGCAATGCTCTCAAAATATCCTTTGCTCTGAATTTTAATCATATTTGCCATCTGCAGAATGTTCTTTTGTTGTAGGCAACTGAGTTAGATAGAAATATTATAGGCAGTCAGACAGGGCTAGGCCCTCAAAGGAGCCAGAGCAGATGAGATGCCTTGCAGCTGTGGGGGACCACAAGCACCTCCTCTGTGGGCCAGATTTTAAGACAAAACAAATGCATACCTCCTGTCTTGGTTACTTTTCTCTTATTGCTAAGACAAAATACCTGACACCCAAAATGAAGGAAGGAAAGGTTTATTTAGCTTACAGTTTGTGGAGGTTTCAGTCCATACTTGGCTGGCTCCAAGGCAGAGTGGTACATGGGAGACGGCAACAGTTCATGGCGACAGAAGACAGCAAAAGCAACAAGAACAAAATGGAGGATAGCAGGCAGGAGAGCAAGCCTCTTTCCCTTCCTTATATTGTATGCAAACTATCTGCCCCAGGGGCAGGTGTAGCACTCACACCCACAATCCCAGCTTTGGAGTATGGATCAATCATAAATCTAGAAGCCTGCCCCATGACTTCATGAGGATTTAGGGGGACATGCACACACAAACCATAACACCTCCCTAAAAATAAACAACAGGGATTGGTATTCTAAATAGGTATCAGTCACTGTGAGAAAGCCAGGAAGAGCCACTGACCCAACCCCCTACAGGAAGAGCCCCTGTACTGTATTCATGCCTGGTTCCTATGTGACTTGCTTCCCTATTTGATCCTGATTTAATAAATTCTACCGGAGCACAATTATACTTGTAATCTTATTGACTGACTGTAGCTTCATCCCATCTCACACCCACCTTGCGATTTCCCATGTTTCCCACCTTGGACCTGCCTCCCACCATGGATTTGCTCTATAAAAATCCCTAGAAAAGGCAGGTTCCTTGGAAACCCATTCTAGACCCCTTCTGTCTTTCTCTGAGACTGAAGCTTTCTTTCCCTCAATAAATATATCCTGCTCTTAATCTTGTTGTTCCTCACATTCATTCTTTGATTTTAGAGAACACAAACTATCACTATTATGCTAGACTTTGGTGAAACAAATCTGTACTTAATGAAAAAAAAAAAACAACTCAAACTGACCACACTGGCACCTGAGTAGCTATATATTTCTTAGGCCCATGCTAAATATAATTGCTCACTTTAATAAACATTAGTGCAGGAAAATTGCACTTAATATGTGATAACATGTTATGTATAAATACATTTTTCTTTTACATAACAGATCAAAAACATAGTTCTAAATCTAAACTCCTTTCACTGTTATTGAAGCCAAATCCTTCCTACCTTTGGTGTTCATTTATGATGGTATAAAAATTTTAAACTAGGCTCTATATGCAGTATAGGACAGAAAAATTGCACAGAAGCTTTTAGTAGTTGGGATTTAGAAGGAAATAAATTGTTTTTCCTTTAAAAAACCCTTTTCATATTCTCATTTTAATTTCATATGCTTTTATAGACTAAATGTTTCTGCCCCAAATTCACATGTTGAGACTCTCACCTCCTATGTGGCCGCCCTGGGAGGTGAGACTTAGGGGAGGTCATGAAGCCAGAGGCAGGGCCTTCCTGTTCGGGACCAGCATTCTCACAAAGACACAGGCATGCTGTGTCACTTCTTTTCCCTTGCTGTGGGAGCCACGGTGGGTGACCACTGCACCCCCAGAATCTCCCCAAATGTGGACCGGCCTGCAGTGATCTTGGGCTCCCAGCCTCCAGACTGTCTGAACCATGTAGTTCTTTGTAATTTTCATAGCAGCCTGAACTAAGAAGTCAGATGCTTACAGATTAAAGTTTATTTTTTAAAATAACTCTCCTGCAACAATTTTAATATTTTTTATTTGATTTACTTTGCATGATTTCAGGAGAGATTCCAAAGAGATGAATGTATTTAGAGACCCAGACTCCAAGCAGTCACTAAGAGGGCTTGTTTTCAGGGATGTCATCTGCAGGAGCGGGAACACTGCAGGTTTTCTTCACACCCAGATGCGCAGTAGCAAGAAGGAAGGGCCTGCCTTCCGGGAGGGATGCTCTGCGGTCACAGGCTCCAGCCTCCGTCGATGACCATCGAGTGGCCAGTCACGTAGGCTGACTGCAGGGATGAGCGCAAGGAGACACACAGTCAACCAGGTGGGACCCAGGCTGTGTAGCTTCAGTCAGTCTATGGCTGGGATAGCTGGACCACTGACTCATCCTCACAGAAAGCACACTTACACATTGAATTTGGGAGAATCCAAATTAAATTTCAGATGCTTTGGAACTGCTGCGTGTCCTTGAGATCTGAAGATAAATGGCCTCTGGCAACTGGGCGTATGGCACATTCTAAGCAGGCTGTTAGGCTGCAGTGTTCAGAATCACAAAACTAGGGAGGTGAACTACAGCCATTCCCCAAACTAGGATAAAGTATAGTCCAAAATAGCACATCTTCACTCCTAGCCAAGTTTTAGGCCACTGCTAAAGTCTTCAATATATCAAACTGCATGAAGTGTGTTTAAAAATTTATTTGAGCAATAATTATTATCATTTCTGAAATAATATTCTGTACTAGTCCCACACATCCAAATCTATCTAAAACTGCAGGATCATAAAAATAATTATAGGTTTATACTCATAAAATGTTTCATTCTGCAAAGAACTAAAACTGAAGCAATCCTTGCAGAAGATAAAGAATGTTTTAACTAAAAACGGACAATAAAGTCTCTAATTTGAATTCTCAGGTTTAATTTGATCTAGAGTTTGAAACAGAAGGAGCAGAAGGAAAGATGTTATGAGTGAAGATGCTGTAGGAGTTCAATATATGAAAGTTGATCGTATAAATTAGACAAACTAGGGATTATTCATTATCTTACCAAAGAAACGACCCTAACCTTCCCAAGTTTTTTCAAAAACCAAGCTCCTGTTTTGGGCATGAACAGCTCTGGCTCCTCTAAGAAGCCACCAGTCTTTTTGTGGCCTATTTCAAGCCACACATTTGCAGCTGGTTGGCAGTTGGAGGTCTACCGCTCATCGCCAGTACTTCTAAACCCAGGGGCTCTTCGGAAGCTGCGGACTCGGAGCAACACCCAGGCTAATTTGCTTACTCCACTGTTTGCCTAACATCGTCCCCCGCCATTGCCAGTGCTGCTAGTGGCTCTGAGTGGTGTAACTGCCGTCACTGAAACTTCCCCACTCTGGGATCTGTCGCTTTCTCCAGCCACCCTGAGTGCACCATGTGCTAGAAAGAGGACTTGAGACCCTACCCTCCACTGCAATGGTGCGGAAGGTGGGACTCTGAGGAGGTGGCGAGGCCACACCTCCTCCCTCCCCTTCCCTTCCTTCTCTCTCCCCAAGTACACGTCTCTGTTTAATCAATATTCAGCGACTGCAACCAGGGGAAGGTGTTTTGTGCTCTAACCTTGTAACATAGGTTTTGCTTTCTCAGTGAATGTCCTTCAAAACCTACAAAGGCCAGTCAGGAAGAATCTGGTTACCAGTCAGGGGCAGTGTGGAAGAAGTACAATTAGTAATTTCCACACATGATGACAAACCAGCAAAGGAAAAAATAGCCAGTGGGCTTCTCCCGGACTGCGTCTAAAAGCCTCGCACCAATCTGCAGCCCTGAGCTCAGTGGAGTCTGGTTCACCCTCAAACCATCTACCTGAAGCTTGCATGGTCCTTAGGGGTCTGTGTGTTTGACTACCACTTAGTCAGGGCTTTGCATCTGTAATCTGAATAAAATAAAAAAAAATTGAATGCTTCAATTTTTTAGTCCTTCATTTTGCTTGCTATAAGGTTTTGAGATAAAGTTCTGTGAGGAAGAGTCAGTGGCTCAGATCAACGTGGCCTGTCTTTGAGGTCTCCCCTGTACCGTGGTGTCTCAGCACATCCCTGCCATCGACTGTATAGTGACATCACCCTGACGAACACACAGTGACCCAGAGGCCCCGGATGGGAACCCTGGGCGGGAAAGTGCTCACCTCGTCAGAAGCCAGGTACACACAGAGCAGGGCCACTTCTTCCGCTGTCGCAAATCTCCCTGTTTTCTGTCTCTTCAGGAAACCCTTCAGTGCCTGCGGACAGAGACCGTTCCACACATCAGGGATGGGAATGCACATCTGTGTTCCCTGTCACATCCTTCGGGGGATGGCCTGGTGCAGACCCCACAGAAAGGCCTCCAGTCTGCCGCCTTGATGAGTCCCAGCCGAGGCTGTGGGGACTTTTCCACCCAAGCTCAGTATCTGTGATGGCCCAAGCCACAGCTACTGTCACAACTCAGAAAGCTGATGCGAAGGAGGAAGGATTAAAAATCAGGGCCCAACACACATAGTGTAAAGTTCCCACCTTAACCACTGTGTGTAGTTCGGTAGTGTTCAGCACCGTCACACTGCTGTGCCTCTGTCACCAACCCACCCCCAGGGCCGTCTGAAGCTCTACACCCAGGAGGCACTGCCTTTCCTTTCTTTCCTCAGCCCTGGCAATCACCACGCTACTACTTCTTGTCACTCTAGGCAGGAAGAGGACGTTTTTTAACCCAAAGTTTAAAGACATGTAAAATGCTCGCTGTACCTCCTGAGGGTCTTCTCTGGCTTGTATTCTTTCTTGCAGAGATGGGGTATCAACCGTTCCTAAACCAAAGGGGGATATTTAGCTTGGTTACTTATTGAACCACAAAATGATTGGTAGCTAAACTTTAGACTTCTTTTTTATACGACACAACGATCATTGAAAGCCTTCTCCTTTAACTAGAAATGACAATTTCACTCCCACTTGCCCAACCTCCTATACTAGCTTTATAATAGCTTTAACAATAGGACTGTGATTTTTAAAAACACAGACTATGATTCTTTGTGACACTGAGACAGCAGCGAAGGGTCCGATGCTCCCCAGGAAATACTTATTTTTCTTTCTGCTGCTGCCCCAAACAGCTCTCAGCAGGCCACAGCCACATGAGATGCTCCGAGCTGCTCCTGGAGGTGTTTGCCTTGGCTGCAGCAGCTTTGGCACAGACGCAGCCCAGAGGACTTCACTCATAGCCTGTCAGGATGCTGTGCCCTCTGCAGCGCCCTCAGCCAAGCCTGTGAGGAGTCCCGCCCCATCTGTGACCAGCCGGGGAGTTGGGCACTGCATGCACAAGCTTGGCTTCTCCCTGTATCAGCAAAGCCTCCATACCTGTGGCATATTGGGCCGTGTGACGTTTAGGCACTCTTTCCTTTATGCTGTAGCGTAGCCCCAATAACGCCTCCCTCGTATGGCATATTTTTTGCCCGTTCGTGATTTCAATCTCGAGCAGGGAATGCTGGGCTGGTACACTAAGAGCTGGTGACATCACAGGCTCTTGGTGCTAAACCAACTAGGAGCCAGGGCTGCTACCACTAAACATGGCTAGAAGCCAGAGAACAGACAGCAGGGGCAAATTGCCAGGAACTGCCCCGGGGGGTGCACCAGATTGCTGAAACTCAGTAGCTGCTTACCCTGAGCAGCAAGAAGAGCTGCTGATGCTAAGGGTTAAGACCCGCTGGCACTCAAAGCCCAGAGCTGTAAATAAAGAGCTACACTTTGCCAGTTTTTGAGTTTTATACAAATTAAGGAAAAGGACCCTCCACCGGTTGGTGACATCTTGGTGGCCCGTACTGGGACCCTTCTCTTTAGAGGTCCCTGAAGAAACAGCCAGACCATGGTGATCAGCAGGAAGGGAGAAGCCTCAGAAACACCAGGCCGCCGACATTATTCCATCACACATGCAGCCTAGAGACGCTAGCTGGTGACGTCCCTAAGTAGGTCCCTAGGAGGCATGCAACCTTCTCAGGGATGTGCAATTTAGTCACAGTGCGTTTACATGGTGACTTACGGGTCCTAAGGATTTTTTTTTTTTTTTGGTTTTTCTCCGGTACCGGGAACCGAACTCACGACCTTGCGCTTGCTAGGCAGGCGCTTTTGCTGCTGAGCTAAATCCCCAGCCCCACGGGTCCTAAGGATTTTAATGTGTACTATCTGAGCGGATCTTCACAACGCTGAGACACTGAAAAAGTGCATAAGCACTTTTGCCAGTTTGAGATCCAGCTTGATGCAGTAATCTCAGAATCATTCTTTGTTGTCAGGTTCACTGTCGGGACTCGCTGGGGATGCTTCCAGAGCGGCTACAACCCCTGGGAATTTAGGTGACTCTGTATTTCCCTCATCAGTCTTCCTCTTTTCATTGGTTTCAAATTCCAGGTTTTAATCACGGTTTTAAGTTTCTAATAAAAATATAATTTAGAATTGTTTTACACTAAAATAGGAAAGTGGGAATGACATTAAAGACTTAAAGCTGCAATTGGTTCACATCCTCCAC
The DNA here is from genome assembly GCF_000276665.1 of Chinchilla lanigera. Taxonomy (NCBI): domain Eukaryota; kingdom Metazoa; phylum Chordata; class Mammalia; order Rodentia; family Chinchillidae; genus Chinchilla; species Chinchilla lanigera. The sequence goes on along the minus strand of NW_004955496.1, from coordinate 5,529,835 downwards.
AGCAGAGGGCTCTGCGGACCTGTTCGCTGCTTGCGACCTGGAACCCTCTTGAGGGGACCGCTTATTCACACAGAAGCGTAGTCTGCAGAGCCGTGTGATCTTTCTGAGGCTGTAACAAATGAATTTACACGGCATCCTCAGCTCCTCCTTCAGACCATGCTCCTGAGAATGCCACAAGTTGGATCCGGTTCACTGCAGCAACAGTGGTCCCCTTCTGTCCCGCTCCCAGCAGTCTCCTCCCTTCCCTTGTCAACTGCCTTCTTGGAATACAAACTTTCACCAAGAGTGTGCACTTTTAGCATGCATGATGCTCTCCTCAGCACGTGCCTCCTGTGGCCAAGGGGACACCCATTGCTTCCCGCTCATGACCCCAGGAGTAGCTCTTCTGGGACAGCTGCAGATGAATCCCCCCGCCACTGGCCCCAGCTGTGTCCACCACACCGCTCCACACACGGTGCCACAGCAGACACCCGTCTGACGCAGAGCCACCTGCGTCATCCCAGACACCATGTTCTTCCTCAGGGCTACTCTGTGACTGGCGCCGTGAATCACGGCTAGTTCCTTGTTCCGCAGAGCTTGAGAGCATCTTTTCCAATCTCATGAAAAAGCCAGCTGCTGAAACAGCCACATTTTCCAAATAATTTTGCCACTTATTCCATGGGGTAAGTGGCACCAAGAATAGCTAGACGCAGACCACACGAGTGTGTTCCGAACGCTTTCATGGAGCCTGCGTCCACTCCTTCCCCACACCCTGGCCAGCCTTCCAGTTTGGGAAGGTCCACAGGTCACACTCCTCCAAAACTTCCCAAACCAGCTGGGAACTACTGGAAACTCTGATTCTGGCTATGAGCTACTTCAGAGGACAGTAAGGGTCCTCATCAGGTACCCGGTACTCATTTTGTATGGGTGGAACCAGCAAAAGGGCACATTTATCAAACAGACCCACCCACAGGTGCTAAGACAACGACTCATCCACAGAAAACAAGGAAAAGTAGATTCTGTCCTTCTTTCTTTTTGTGAGGGGTTGGCATCTTCTTAATAAAGAGACAGACAGCAAGAACGTTTGGCTCTGAGAGCCCTGATCTGCTGCACCGCTGAGCTCTGTCTCTGTAGCACCGAGAGCGCGCGGGTCACCTGAAGGCAGATGGAGCATGCGCAGTGTGCTCATCCCATCGAGCGCACTGACCAGGAAGGATCAGGCAGACCCCGCCTGCTGGCCACAGTGTGGGCCCTTTTCATAGCATCAAAAAAATGAACACGACATTTTCGACTAGGAGCCACCCTGGGGCCTCCTCAGCTCTGCAGGTCTCATGTCCCGTGAGGCTCTGTCAGTTTTCTTCCCTTTTCTGTCTAAGCAGGGCCCCTTTTTCCTCTTTCCCCTAATGAGGTCACCGGGCCTTTTCCACTTGATCTCGAGCTGTCCCACAGGCCTGGGTGGCATTTGAACTCTCTGCCCCTGTGGCTTATGCCCATCAGGATGGGCCCTCCATCCTTACTGACACCTGGGCTGGCCTCGTGGGAAGGTGACTTTTCTCCTAAACCCGACAACAGAATACAGCCCAACCCTCTGGGGATGGGTCTTCTATGGCGGCCGCTCACCTGGGCACACGCAGTTGCACCTGATGCCCTGCTGGATGAAGTCCGCGGCCACTGACTTCGTGAGGCCGATCACCGCTGCCTTGGAGGCACTGTACACACAGCGGTTCTCCACGCCTAGAGGGAGCAGAGACCGGTGCCTCAGTGAGTCCCCAGGGCCACGCACACTTCCTGCCACCCTCCTCCTTTCTGTTAAGCAGACTGCTCTCAGGATATCTCCTTATTAGGTCTGTTTCCGCATCTAGGCAAACAGTGTCAGCACCGTGACTCAGCGAGCTTCGGCGCCGACACGCGGCCCTCACTGAGCAGCGGTGTCTGCTCTCCCCGCCAGTGGGGAAGTCCTTCAGGAAGAACCCAAAAGAAATAAGGGTGAACAAGAAACAAGGCTAAACCAGAGACACCTTCTGCACTCCTCCCTGCTGCCCGGTGCCCCCTTTAGACAGAGCAGTGTCACCTCTGTGGGGATTTCTTCACTTTCCACTCCCAAACCCGCCCACCGGGCTGTGGTGTCCCGTCCATCCTGTGGGGCCTTTCCACTACTGCCCTCTCAGGGCGCAGGGGGACTCTCTCTGCGAAGCCTTCACAGCCCTGCCTGAGTCTGAGTCTGCACTCTCCCCCACGCTCTCCCCGACGCCCCACCCCACAGCCGCACCCCTGCAGGACCACAGACCACTGCACGCCAGGCATCGTATGTGCCTGTCCTTGGGGGTTAATGAAGTGGCAGGTGTTGCCCTCCCCCAACTCTGTTCGTATCCACTAGAAGGAATAAAACGGAAAGCCAAGGAGGAAGAACTTTGTTTAATTTTATGATTGCCTTATGTCTACAGCAAGAGGTCTTATTGGTTAAGACACTTTATTAGTTAAGGAACTAGCACCAAGTTTTAAAACGCAGTTTTGAAATTGTAGATGGGTTTTAATGATATGGGCTGTGCTTATTCTTAAAGCACAGCTCACATGGTTGTGTGTGTGTATGTGTGTGTGTGTGTGTGTGTGTGTGTGTCTGAAAGGAGGCAGTTCCCACCTTTGATGCTGGAGGCCACTGAGGACATGTTGATAATGTTGCCGGATTTCTGAGCAAGCATCTGAAAATAAAACAAATGCTGTGAAAGGTGTCCCCTGGCAGTGCCCCCTTCACACGCCCTCTGCAAATCCCCCCAGCTGTGCTTTGTGGCCCATCCCGTCATCCTCTCCTCCCATAGTCCCAGTGGGTGTGAACACCCAGCAGCTTTCCAGCGAGCACGCCCTGCCCTCTGCCCCACCGCCGGCTGGTGCTGGTGGCACGAGTGTGCACCCTCACTGGCCTTCCCATGTGGCGCCACCTCCTGCTGTGGGGCTAGGGCATCAGGATGACTGGAAGGAATCCTGAGCTAAAGTTCCTGCTGCTGGGAAACTACTAGTGCACTGCACACGTATTTATTGTGCATGTGCAAGCTATTGTGCAAAGTCCTGCAGATTCAAAGATTCACAGTGTGGCATGTACAGTGGCTTCTGCTCTTTCCAGGCCATCTCCTTCCCAGCACCAGCTCAGCGCCAGCTATCAGGGTATAAGGCCCCCAGGTTTCCCATTCACGTGCACCTTCAGACAGGGACAACTGTAGGGCAAGGTGCCACACACAGTAGTGCAGAATATGATGTATGTCCCCCAAACTCTGGTGCAGGCTAGAAAGTCCCCTGGAGATGCCCTCTAGCTGTATCTAGTTAGTCCTACTCTGCCCAGACCTCCTGTCCTCAGTGGCTAGAGCTCAGCTCCACCCTTGGCTGATCCACGCATCTATACACAGACATAAAAGACCTTCAAATATCAGGTGCCAGGCCAACTTCACATTTTAGCACTGTGCCGGCTGTCAATCACGCTTCACCTCCAAAGCTCCAGCCCGGGGTGTGTGTCATGGTTAATGACATGCAGGGAACCCCTAGAAAATCAGGGCTGGAAGTGACAGTGCCATCCATCACTCTTGTTTTTAGACAGAAGATCTAAACACTAGGAGAGAGCCCGTGCCATGCCCCACGGCTGATCTGGGACAGAGCCAGATGTGCACAGGAACTTGATGCCAGAGTCCACGATCCTGAGCCCAGTGAGGCACAGTCACTTTAAACAGTGGCCCCGGATCCTTCTGCTCCCACAGCCTGGTCGTAAATGTCTCTGGCTATTTCACAGGTGCGTGTCAGTGCCTTGTGCGGACACTGTTACAGTAGATGCCTTAAGTTAAGGCAAGCTCAGTAATTTGCCAGTTGATATTGACACACAAAGTTCACACGAGTTTAAACCTCAGCATCTCTGTACTCCACACCTCCTTCCTTGACGAGTGTTGGAGAAACACTTCAGACCTACAGCAGGTGGATCCCTTACATGTGACGCCTTCCCCAGGGTGACCTAAGCTCTCCCCTCCTACCAGGGCCTCTGCTCCACCCACCCCCATATCCTGTCTTCAGAGAATGCATGCAAACTCCAAGTGCATTACGTCTCATAAGCTCCAAACAGGCTGAAAAACGAATTCACATATAAAAAATGGCTAGTTCAGCATTTGCTGAAGCACCCATAGATCCTTCCAGGCACAAACCGGGGTTAAACAGCTCCTTCATTATCAGATCAGTGCTAATCTCCCTGTCACTGGCTGAATATCCGAGCAAAGTATCCTCCAGCCCTGCTGTGCCGTCAGCAAAGCTCCGGTCAGTCCTGGCTCGGCGGCATTCAGAGCTGCCAGTGACCCAAGCCAGCGTGGTGGAGCAAAACCTCCTTTCTGCGGTTCACGGGGGCTCTGTTCCAGCCTGGAGCAGGGCTAATTCTAGGCTCACCCAGACAGAAGCCGGGGACATGGGTCCTAGAGGCCTGTGCCTGGATACTGGGTTCAGAGAGCTGCATATTTGGGTTCCACCCATGTGCTCATGATGAGACCTGGGTGGCCAGAGGACGTGATCAAGCAGGACTGCTCCTTGCTGTCCCCCTTTAGGAAATATTCCCTCCAGGCACGAGCCTGGAAGTGAACTGTTACTAAAGGTCATGAATGAAGCCAGCCTGCCCTTAGCTGCTGTCACTTCCAGCACACGCAGGTCCCTCCTGGGTGCCCAGCGTGGAGACGGCTGTGTGCCTACCATGGTGGAGGCTGCCTCACCTTGGGCAGGAACGCCTTGGTCATCAGGAACATGCTGCGCACGTTGAGGTTCATGGAGAAGTCCCAGTCCGTCTCCTCGCAGTCCAGGATGGTTCCGTGGTGGACGAACCTGGACGGTGAAGAAACGGCGGGGAGAAATGGCCATCAAGGGCGGGACGCAGCTCGGTGGCAGAGCGCTTGCTTGGCCCGCTTGAGGGCCTGGGCACAACCCCCAAACACTTCAGACCTACAGCAGGTGGATCCCTTGTCTGCGCCAAGCAGACAAAGAAAACACCAAAGACACAACCAAGGAACCTCAAAAACAGCAACAGAACCGCCAGAGAAAGATTTCCAACCCATCTGTCGGCCATATGTATTTCCATTATTTACCAAGCCAACGTCTTCTCCCTCAGCAAGACTTTCAGCGATTCGCAGGGAGCATCGCAGTATGCTAGTACAAATCCCAGAGACTTAAGCTAAAACTGTAATGTCCTTCTTCTAGAGACAAGGGCAAGAGTTTGGGGCCACCGAGTGTAAGAAGCACGGCGTCAGGCGCACTGGACGTGCAAGTGAAAACAGCGCAGAAGTGAGGGGACAGCCGCCCTCCTTTTTCTAGTTCAAGAGCAACAGCGCCCCCCGGTGGCGCGGAGCGAGCATTCTCCAGGAACGCAAAGCAGGCGAAGCACAGACCTAGCATCTCCGGGGTCGAGCCTCTTTGCCAGGGTCACTTCTAACACGGTGGACAGACAAGGCGGAACAGAACAAAGCCCGCCATCAGCACACGGGTGTGACTGGCTCCTCCGCACCCAGATTATGTAATGCGCCATGACCCGCCGCTTTCCGCAGGACCGCCGGCCCTCCTGCTGGCAGGACCCTCGCGCTGCCTCTATGTCCCCTCCCCGCTGCTGAGCCGTCCCGCGCGCTCTGACACTGCTGTGTCCACCACGTCCCTGGCACGCTCCTCCACGAGTCCACGCAGAGCATTTGTAAACAGATAACGAGAAACCTCTGCTTCCCGTCAGTGTCCACGCGCAGTCACGCGGGTCACAGCTGGCGGGGGCCCCGCTCGGGCCGCCCTCCGTGACTGTGCTGCTCGCTGAGCTCCTGTGACGAAAACCTGCCCCGGTCCCGCCGTATCCCCACGGAACAGATCGCGGTCCTCAGTGAACAACCTCACCGTGCTATCAAAATGATCCTAATAAGAGTAACAGAAAAGATTCCGAAAGGAAAGTGACATCAAAAGGTATACATTACCCAGCAACGTTACAGAGAACATCAACCCTGCCCACTTCCCTGGAGAACTGATCGATTTGCTTCTTCTTTGTGACATCCAGGACGCGGGTCTGAATACCTGAAGGGTAAGAGCAGGCTCTGTCACTTACAGCTCAGGGAGGCTCTCCTCCGGGGGGAGAGCTGTGGTTTACAGAATGCTACTCTGCTCAGGTAGGCTGTGGAGCACCGTTGATCACTGTGGTCTTAACCATTACATCTACTGAAATGTAGAATCTCATTAAAATGTAAAAATCTCACAGTCTCATCTTTTTTTCCGGGCACTGGGGATTGAACCTAGGGTTTTCACACTGAGCTACATCTCTAGCACACAACACCCACCCCCCACTCCACACACACACACGCTTCATTTTTATTTTGAGACAAGGTCTTGCTTGGGGGTACATGATGGACTCAAAGTTGGGCTTCTCCTGTCTCAGCCTCCCAGAGTGTTGTGATTACGTTTGTGCCACCCAGCTTTAAAATTCCAGCATGACAAGCTCAATAACACACCCATTTCTTCCCCTGCTGCTCTGCTTCGGAGTTGAGTTATAAGGGTCTTTCAAGGAGCAAGTTAGCAAGTTTACAGGGAGGTATGACTGGCCCCACCAGCTGGTTGTCTGCGGGAGCCTGGGTGTGGGTGCTGTGTCCTGAGTTCTGCAGGAGTTAGGGGTGAAGGAAGGGTGGTGGCTGCGGGGCACAACCTGTTGCTATTTATAAGCTTCACTTCTGATGTCTTTTCTGTTTTTTTTTTTTTTTTTTTTTTTTTCAGAAATAACTCTCAGTCAATTTAAAGGCTGGCTACAAGGGACCCAGCACGGGGTCTGAGAAGCAAATCCCATTCTCTAGTACAAGCAGCATTTACTTAGGGCTGGCTGTGGTCACATGTGGCTGTAACCCCAGTACTCTGGGAGGCTGAGGCAGAAGGACAGTAAGATTGAGCAAGGCCTGGGCCACTTAATAAAAGGACCAGGGAGATAGCTCAGTGTGAGGGCCCCAGGTTCAAGCCCCAGTATGCAAATAAAATTAACACATATGGTTTAAGGATTATTTTGGATATAGGAAGAAAAGATTTAAAAAAAAAGAGAGAAAAGATTAATAAAGAAAATAAGGCTGAAGTTTGGATTTAGGAGGACTTCTCTGTGCCACTCGAGCTCGGGGCTGTGTAACCGGCCCACCCCACTGCCTCCTGGGTGGGTCCTCCACCCGCAACCCTTCGGGGTCCCTGAAGGATGCGGGCCGGGGCCAGGCTGTCTGGAGCAGCTGCTCCCACACCCGGCTGGCGGCACCGGGAGCAGAGCGAGCTGGGACTGCAGTGTGTGTGCGTGGAGTGAGTGTGGGTCTGGATACTCCGGCAACACAGCTGCAGTGTTGGTCAGGGTCCGACCTTGTGGCCTACGACGGCGCAGTTGTGAAGACCCAGGCTCAGTACAGCGCTGCACATGGTGTGTACTCAGAACTGTGTACTCAGAACTGACAGGGGCAGTAAACGGTGAGGATTCTCCCTACACACAGACACTCATAGACAGGCACCCACGGGGACACACACAGAGACGCACGCAGAGACACGCAGACGCACGCAGGATTGTGTGAGGTGTATGACCCTGGCGTGGTGATTATTCACACTATACTGCACGCGTGTGTCAAACACGACTCGGGGCTGGGAGGGGGCTCAGTACGGGGCTCGCCTGGCTCGGGAAGGCCCTGGGCTTGCTCCCCAGCACCAGAAACAAAGAAAAACAAACAGGGAAAAAGAAAAAACAGCACCTGCTTACCAGGCCCGAGGCCCTGGCTTCAGTGCCTAGCACACACACACAAATATCATATACACCTTGAATACACACAATTTTTATTAACTATGTCTCAATAATTCTGAAAAAAGACAATGTTTGAAGCTCATATAGTGTAAGTAGAAATACTTAATATGAAGAAAGGTAAAATATTCTCTTAATAGTTTTTAATATCGACATGTTGAGATGATATTTTAAATATACTGGGTTAAATAAATATATTATTAAAACTAGGGCTGGGGATATAGCTCAGTGGCACAGAGCCCGCCCTGAAAGCGTGAGGTCCTGAGTTCAATTCCCTGTACCCCCCCCAAAAGACAAACTAGTTTCCACCTGTCTCTGTTTGCTTTTTTATTTGCCTACTTGGAAATCTGCAAACACACAGGAGGCACATGTCACATTCTTACTGCAGGAGGAAGGGACAGAGCAGAAAGGTGTCACTCACAGTCAACATCGCAAGTGCTCATTTTCACACATAACTTTGCAGCCAGCGAGTAAATCTCTGAAGACACTGGGTAAATAAAACACTCGAGGTCCACCTCTCTCAAACAATTAAGCACACAGAGTGTCGGGTGCTTCCCAGAACAGCCTGAGAGCAAAGGGCCGGGTCTAGCAGGGGGCCAGAGAGTCTCTCTCTGCGCATGCCCGACCCTGCCCGCCTGCAGACCTTGCTTCTCACTTACCGCGCTGCCTTGCTTACCCGGGCACTCTTCCAGCTCTTGGAGTTTGGACTCATTGATATCGGTGGCTATGACTCTGGCGCCTTCTTTTGCAAAAGCCTGAGGACAAGGAGCACAAACACATTCTTTGTTTCCCAGGGGTGAAGGCACCCTCATGAATGCGAATCACTGGTCTTCTTCTACCTTAGTTTCACTGTTGTTATAAGACGGGTGGACTCTATAAAACGGGTGGGATCTCAGACTCTCCAGTCTCACCACCCATCCCACTGTCACCTCTGTCATTCACCAGCACAATGTGGCATATACAGCACTGGTCATCTGATGTGGCCCTCGAACAAGACAGTGTTTCTTAAAAAAACTATAATTCTATTTTTAACACCTCTCAAATACTGCTAGTCTATTATCACAGCCTATATACCATTTCTGAGCAGGTAACTAAACTCCAAATAAGGGAAAATTGGCTGGGTATTGTGGTGCATGTCTGTAATCCCAGTTTCTCAGGAGGCCGAGTAAAGAGGACCGCAAATTCCACCCAGCTTGGGAAATTTAGCCAGATCCTGTCTCAAAATGAGAAAAGAAAAGGGATGGGGGTGGAGCTCAGGGACAGAGTGCTTACCTAGCATGTGCAAGGCCCTGGGTTCAACCCCTAGGACTGGAAACGAAGTGAAAAGAAACGAAAGGAGAGAAGGGGAGGGATAGGAGAGGAAAAGGGTCATTTCTCCTCCAGGGACAGCAGGAACGCTTCGTTCCACCTCCTGTTCTGCTTAGAGCATTCCAGCTCTGTGGGGATGAGGCAGGAGAGGACAAAGGTCCCCTGATGTTTATGACTCTGGAGCCCTGAGTCTGAAATGGTGATCAGAAAGCCACGCACCCGTGGCCCCTGCAGTGCTGTATGGTGCACAGAAATGCATTTCCTGGAGTCTGCGGTGGTCACAGCGAGGGCCCGTCATAAGGCAGAGGCATCCTTCCTTCCTCTAGGCCGGCAGCAGTGACATTTGTAATTTAAGACAACAGAAACCTACAAGCTAATTTAGAAAAGACAAGTCTGGGCAGCCCTTCACTCCTGTAAGAGCCCTGTCCAGCGGCCCCAGGCCCTGGCTTCCAGCCCCAGCACCAGAAAACGGGGGCAGAACAAAGGAGTCTCAGTGCTGGTACACAGGGCTCAGTCCTTCAAAGCAGGGTGGGCCGACGACTCACCAGGGCTGCTGCTCGGCCAATGCCCTGCGCGGCCGCAGTCAGGACGATGACTTTGCCGTCAAGTCTGCCCATGGGGACCTGTGGGGCAAGGAGAGGGGGTGCACTGGTGGTTGTCCCTTCGGCATGAGCCCTAAGAACTGAAGCTGGTGCCTGGCAGAAGGTCTGGTGTCTGGACCACCGCTCCTCCGGTGCCTGGTGTGCATCTCAGAAGCGGCAGCTCCACCTCGGCTGCGACAGTGCCCAGGGTGCTGGGCCTCGCCCTCCTGGCCGCTTCTGCAGAGGGGATGCTGCCAGTGAGACCGTCACCGGGTCCCCGCCCCACCCTGCCCACAGCAGTGGCTCCGAGTCCCTTCCTGGGACTCGACTCGGTGCTCCTCTCATTGTCAGAGTCTGCACTGTCAACCGAGTGTGCATATCCTGGTCCCGTGTGGAGATTTCGGATTTGGCCTCCGATCCATGAACAAAAGGACCTGGAATGAAGTCATGTCCCGCGTCCCCACTCCACAGACGCGGAAGCAGCACCTGGCCCAGGTCCCCGGGCCACTCGACGGCACAGGCAGGGCCAAGCCTTGGCAGCCTGCACGGGGCCGTCGCTGCTCTGCTGCAGGTCACCAGGCCGAGGAGACATTTCACCGGACATCGCCTGCAGGTCTGAGGGGGCAGGCCCCCTGGGGAATCCGGGCCCACGTGCGGCACGGCCATTGTGTGACAGCACCACGGTGACGGGACAGGAGTGATGGGGGTCACACGGCCTTGGCCAGGCTCCTGCTCTGACCTCATCCTAAAGCGCAATATGGCTGCTCTGGCCCAACTCATCCTCGCCTCTGAATCCCAGGCAGGGGCAAAGGGAGGAGCAAAAGCCAACGTCTTTCAGAAAGGCCTCCTTTTCTACTGGAGAAGAAAGCGCTCAGGAGTCTCCGCCCAGATTTCACCGGCCTGATCCACATAACCCATCCACATAGGAGGCCCAAGGTGGGGAAGAGGTCTCTTCCTTAGGGAACAGCAGGAGCGAAGTGAGCTGCACCTGCGCTGATGGCCCACAGAGGGTGTGCAGCAGCCTCAGGGGCTGTGGGAGCGCTCAGGCAGCCCGGCTTTCCTCTCCAATGTGTCCCTTCCTTCCAGACACCCAGGTTTCCCTGCTGGGGACACATGGAAGGCGGACAGCACCAGACAGGCCCTTTAGGAAGGTGCTGAGCCCTGACCCTAAGCCGACACGGAGGGGCTGGGGATTGGGAAGAAATCTCGGGTGTTGGGGACGCACTCAGTGAACAGTGAGCGGAGGACCTTGTTGCGCTGGGCCCAGGCCCGGGCTCTGACCAGGGCGATTTCCTCGGGAGAACAGTGCAAACCGCAGGAAGAGGGAACGGATCAGCGCCTCTCAGCAGCTCCCGGGTGAAAACCCAGAACGCTGGCTCTCTGATAAGTCCTGGGGCAAAGAGGGTAATTTTCAGTCAGCAGGCACAGAGGACATTTTCTCACAAAGTGAAATGTTCACACCGGGCAGAGACGGCAAAAGTTCCCCTCTGGCTACTTGGACACAGTCAGGGGAGAGCTTGGAGCGCGTTAAGGCTTGTTTACAACTCGTCCTCGTCTGCTAGGGTTAAACTCAAAAGAGGTACGGGGCACAGAAGCCTTCAAAGTCAAAACTCCTCCAGCCTGGAGTTCACCGGGAAACCTTAGGAAATCTTACCTGCGGGGAGGCAGACAGCCCTCGGGCGAGAAGCAGCAGCAGAGACCTTCGTGCTGAGCAGTCAGGCGCTCAGGGACGCACGCTGGGACTTGTAGTCCGGGATCTGTCTGCACTGCCCACAGCTCGGGTCTTGAAGTTTACGAAAGGAATCTCTCCAGCCGTTCACTTTGTGTGTGAGCTGCCACCTGGTGGTGGGATCTGGAACTTCACTCCAAGGAGAAGGAGAGCTTGGAACAGCGGTTTGCAGCTTGCCGCTTGCCGCTTTCTTGGAGGTGCACACCTCTCCTTGCTTTGTGCCTAAGTGCTGCTCCAGGGTGGTCGGGACTGGCTGGGGAAACGAAGGAACCCAGGCCACTGAGGATTCGGACCTTCACAAGCCCTGAATTTCGGTTCACTAGGGTTCCACCGTGGCTGTCAGTCGCGATGCACGGTGTGTTCCAACTCCAGCCCACGTTGCCGGCAGAACGCCCGCAGCCCTTCTGCACTGGGGGTGGGGAGGTGGGGTCCCAGGCCTGCGAGGAAGAGCTCGGGGGTAACAGCAAGAGTGCGGAGACAAGGCCCCAACAGGAGCAGGTCGCGGGAGCCACTGGGTGAGGCTGGTGACCCGCACGTCTGTGCCTGGTGTCAGGAGCAGTGACCGCGCGGTTTCTGTGCTGCTGCCTCGGGTTTTTCAGTTTTATTTCGGGTTTGCTCACTTTTTATTAGCGCATGTGTGCCAGACGAAATGATCGAATTCCCGGAGGGAGCTGTGCACAGACTTCACACACCTCAATTCTTCTGTCCCGGTCCCCGCCCTTCCCTCCATGTCTCGATCCCCTGTCCCCTTTCTCAACACCCACACAGCTCCTCACACCCCCACTCAGCTAGTTTGTGGTTTTTGTGAGGCCAGAGCACAGCCCGAGAAGGAGCGGGGCCCCAGGTTCTGGCCTTGGGTCAAATCTGGATTTAACTGCCGTGAAAAGCTTCCTCCGGGGGCTGGTTTTCAGGTTTGCTCTGTCACTTGGAGCGAAGTGAGTCTCAGCATGCACAGTGGTTAGGGTCTAAAGATTGAAGGAAAAATATCCAGGCTGGCCCATGTGTCCCCGCTCGGTGAGGAAGCAAACTCCGCCCAGCTCCTGACCTCTTGGGTTTCCCATCTGTGGGGTGGCATCGTCTTGGTGTGTGGGAGGAGGGACGACTTGGAGCCCATTGGCCGACTTTGCCTAACACTTGCTTAACACATGCTGGTGAAAACGGTTACCTACCGTCACAGACATTGTTATAATTGGTGCTGAGAATTGCTCTTCTTGATGTTTAAACCTCCTTTATATTTCTGTGTGTGCCCAGCTCTTCCCTGAAGTCGTCCCTCTGTCCACTGTGGCTTTACCCTCTAGGCTCAGGACCTGTTCGAACCTGGTTGCATGTGACGCCATCCCATTCTGCTGCTACAGTACATGGGCCCAGGAGCACAGGAGGCTCTGCTCCCTGGGGCAGGAGAGCAGATGAACCTTGGGGCATTTGGGGTGTCAGGAAGTGGGGAGGTTTGGGAACTCCATGGTGAATGGCCTGAAGGCCCCCTGGGGTTTGGAGTGACACCCCTGCCGTCATTTGCACAAAGAGCCCTTTGCTTGCTGCTGGGCCTTAACAGAAACTAAATGTTTTCCACCAGCCACCGTTTGAGCTGCGCTGTCCATTGAGAGCTGGGTGACACATAACCCTTCCCACCGAGTGCTGCTGGGTGGGCAGAGCAGCACCCTGTAATCAGGTGGGAGTGGCACTGTGACTGGTAGGTCTGACTGTCACCTCATCTGGGTGGAGAGATGTCCAGGAAATTAGGAAAGCGCACTTCCAGGTGTGTCCATGGGCATTTCTGGAGATGAATGGCGTGCAGGATAGCAGGCTGAGGGGAGGACCCAGCCTGACTGTAGGTGGTCCCTGGCCCTCCCTCAGGCTTTTTGCCTGTGCTCTGCCTCCTTGGTTTCAGGAGTTGCACAGCTTTTCTGCCATGTTCTCCCACCTCAATGTTTCTACCTTGGTCGGTTGACCATGAACTGGTACCTCTGTAACCGTGAGCCTAAATAAACCTCTCCTTTACAGTTGTGCCCGGGGTTTTCCCCAGCAATGGCAAAGCTGTTAATATGCATGCATTTTTGTGTGCCTTGACTGGGGCACAAACCCAGGATCTTGTGCTTACACAGCAAGCACTCTGCCACTCATAAGGCCCCCCGCCCTGTTAAACTGTGAGACTTATAGACTGAGGGTCTCATGGAGTGGCCCAGGCTGGGCTCCAACTGTCAATCCTCATGCTCCGACTGTTGAGTAGCTGGAATGAGAGGTGTGCACACCTGGCGTAATCATACTTTCAACAGCCGTAAAGCAGTTTTCCTGTTAAGGGAACTGTGCCACTACTTCGTGTTACTTTTTGTTCAGTGGAGGAGCGAACATCAGAAAGCACACATGCAGCTCAGCTATGGCGTCTTGTTAGGATGAGGAAAGTCAGATTTGGAGGGCCAGGTCTGAAAAGGATACACAAGGGATCGTTTTCCCCTAGGTCTGAGTGAATCCCTATGGTAGTGTGCTTAGGGAAAATGCCCAATCCCCAGGCTTTAAAATAATGTATATCATGTAATCTATACTCTTCCCCTTTAAATAAAACTTACCAGAGAGCCAAGGTTGTCTTACCGTCACTTCACCTTTGGATGATCTTGTGCACAGCTGTTTTAATTAGTGTTTCTGTCATATGGCCCAGAGCAAAATGGTGGCACCCAGGTCTTCAGTCCACTGGTTTCCAGAGGCCTAAGGAGAGCCACAGAAGACTTGCACTGGACCGTTCCGGCTGCGAGGCATCCACACCGGCAAGTTCCAGCTTGCATGTGAAGTACCACACCAGTGACAAGTACTGGGACAGAATTTTGATGTCAAAACGCATCAAGCACCCATGAGTTTCCAAGTGGTCCAGTCCCGCCGCATGACTGTGTTAGGTGCTTCCTAGATCCACAGTTGTTAAGCCATCTGAGGGCTGCGGTATCTCTGAGAATACGATATGGTGTGGCACAGGCCCTAGCACCCTCGAAACATTGACCCTCACACAACAGCACCAGATCTAAGGAGTCCTGTGGATGCACAAAACCCGTCCACGTGTGCTATGGGTGTGTGGGAGCTGGGTCAGAAGACTGGCAGGGACTCCAGTTCTGCTTCTGCTCTGGTGTGAGTGGTAGGACGAGTCTGTAAACTGCTTCCAGCTGGGAGTGCTGTGTGAGTGGCACAGAGCCACACAGAACCCAGGCCGACCCGGGGCCGGGCAGGGGAGGGCAAGGGGCTGATGAGAAAGAAGGGTTAAAATCCAAGGGACATCAGGGCGGCAAGTGAGAGGACGTAGCCCCTGGTGCCCCGTAAGAACTGACATCTAGAAGGTATGTCATGTATTTTCTTTTTCTGTCTTTTTGAGACAGGGTCTTGCTATGTAGTTCAGGCTGACCTTGAGCTCACTTTGTAGCCCAGAGTGGTCTCGAGCTTGCAACAATCCTCCTGCCTCAGCCTCCCAAGTGCTTGTGTCATGTATTTTCATAGCAACCTCCTGACCGTCAGCAAGAGCAGAGGACGAGCCCTACCAACAAACCATTCATGTTGTGACTCAGAAGTACGCGTTTATTCAGCGTGTATGCATTTAAAAGTTTATAATTTTGTTCACATCCAAGTGCTATGTGAATAACAAAGCTGTGTACACTTTGTGCCAACGCTGACAGACTAAAATTTCCCTTGTAACTTTATTCTTTACAATAGATAAATAAATAAAGCAGTCAACATTTAAAAGCATTATATGCAAACAGGCCTTGCTGTCACCATTGTCAGCTATTCTTGTTCCTTCATCTTCCAGTTGCAGCGGCAAGTGAAAGCCGAACCGAGCTTCCGCTGGCCACTGCCATGGAGGGGAGGGGACACGGTGGGCCGTGAGCCTCGGCCCCAGGCGGCTGGACTTGCAGGCCACCAGCCCTACTGCATCCTGCACTCCGGTGCGTCCCTCAGCGAGGCGCTGGGCAGGACCCTGGGGTCCACGTTCTCCGCGTCTGCAGCCTGCTTCTCTGAGAAAGCAGAGAGAAACCGAAATGAGCCCTGTGGAAGACTGCCCGGAGGCGGGGGTCAGACAAGGGCAGAGGGAGCTCGGGAAAGCGGCCATGTGGCCAGTGCGCCTGGGCCTCTGAGGCGTATTCCTGTCCCACCCAAGACACACTGACCCCTGGCCGGCCCTCCCCCGCTCTTCCTGGGCGCCCACCCGGCACCTTCCCTCAGGCACAACTCTGCAGGATCCAGCCCCATCTGGCCACACAGCCCCTCAGTTGTAGAACTCACTTCCCTCCAACCTCACAGCAGGGCCCGCCTCATAAACGCATCACACAAGAAGCTGCGAGGCGGGGTGGGCAACGGCCGGCTGCACCTCCCCTGCACCACGTGGCTCAGCCTGCGCTCACCCCGACGCCTCCATTACCCATAGCCGGGACAAGCCAGGGCCCATCCGCACCCCCGCACCGACTCCTCGGCTGGAGTGAGGGCCAGGACTGCGCTGTGGGTCTTGCCCGAGACACAGAGTGTGGCTCGGCCAGCTCTGCTGTTGGTGGAGTAGGTGAGCATGACTCCGCCAGGACCGAGGGCCTGGGGCACGGTCACCACGCCCAGCAGGTGCCGGCGTGCACTGCCCTGAAGGGTCCCACAGAGCATCTGTTAGCAGGCAGGGCTCTGCGTCCTTGAGAAAGCGCCTGTCTCTCGGGGACGTGGAGGGCTTAAGGGGCAGAATAAAGACTTCGCTTGGGTAAAAGCAGCTGCGCCAAGCACCGTGGCTGGAGGAACGGGCTCACTGTGGAGCCAGCAGCCGGCCAGCACCAGTGGGGTGGCGCAGCCGCACTCTCCTGGCCCAAGGTGGCCATGGGCCCAGGACTCAGGAGTCACCAGTGTCACCTGTGTCTTCTTACCTGGGCTAAGGCCTAGGCTCGAGTTGTCAAAGTAGCGAACTGGACGAGGGCCCGGAAAGGACTTGGAGCGGGGGTCAAAAAACCGAGCCTTGGGCGAGTCCTTCGGCATGGGAGCTTGTGCGTTGCGCTCCCCACACTGAGCAGGGATGTCTTGCCTCTTCTTAGGGGTTCCAGGCACCTGAGCGGGTGGATCTGGCAAATTCCCACAGGTCACTTCTTGGGGAGCCTCTCTGTTGAGGGTTCTTTCCTTCCAGGCTTTGACCTCATTGGAAAGTTGCTGGTTAGTGCTGGAGTGTAAGGAAACAAAAATGGGACACTCTTAGACACTCTTAGACTGCTCAACCTCGAAGTGCAGCCCCTGTGGGAAAACCAAAACACAGCAAAATACACAGTAAATTTTACCATTTTGTCACACTGACATTGCAATCTAATGTTTTTTGTTGTTATTACTTGTTTGTTTTTGAGACAACTTGTAATTCAGGCTCGGTTAGGTTCTGAACTAGTGATCCTCCTGTCTCAGCCTCCTGGGTGCTGGGATTGAGGGTGTGAGCCATCTTGCCTCGCCAGCCTAATGCTTTCTGTGTCTAAACTTTGTGATTATGGAATGTTGAAAAAAAAATTTAAAATACAGCAGTAGGTTTTCACATGAATCAGGATCAGCCGGCGTGGCTTATCTATTTCTACTGTGCTGTAAGAACTTGCTCAGCAGTCTTCTGACTTGCGGGTGAACCTTTATGAAATGACACGCCTGGGCTAGGGACACAGCTCAGCGGCACAGTGCCTGCTTTCACCACCGAGCTCCTCCTACCCGTCTTCTGGATCTCTTTCGATGATTTCGATTTTGATCTTCACCCACTTCCCTGGACTGCAGTTCTCTCTCTCGTCTTTCTGAAGGTTCTGCCTTTGTTCAGAGCCCTCACTGCGAGGCACTGTGCATCTGTGAGAATACTTCTGCCCTACTTTCGTCTGCTGTCTGAGCAGCACGCCTGGCGTACAGACCCTAATCTACGCTGGGAGAAGAAGCTGCACAATGAACTCTTTTCACAAAGTCGAAGCAAGAGGTTGTGCTGCTGGCCCCTCAGAGGCCCTGCGCTTCCCTCTGCTGACGACTAACACACAGCCGGAGCTGTGACCGCATTCGTCTTTCTTGGAAAAATGCCACTCAGAGCCCACACACACCAGGGTCCGGGCCCTGCTCTCACCTCAGCAGCTTGCTCTTCTGCTGTTCCAGCCGCTCGTTCTGCTGCTTCAGACCTGCCAGCTCCTTCTCCAGCCGCAGGTACCCGCTCTTCAGGATGAGCGCCTTGGTGTTCTGCACGATGCCGCTGCCCCCGCCGCAGGTCAGGGGCTTCTGGGGAGGCTGCGTGTCCCTGGGCTCCGTGACCACTGCGGGGCAAACACCCTGGCTGGTGACTTCACTCACCTCCGAGGTCCACTGAGCGCACTGAGTGACTCTGGCAGCCGCACTCCACCCCTTCTCGGAAGCTGCCTCCCTTCTGATATCTCTGGACTCATCCTCAGCTGACTCCACCCCAGCTGTGGCTCATAAGGACCTCTGTACCCCCTGCTGCGGCAGCTGCCCCAGCTGTGCTGGCCTCTGTGTCCCAGCATACAGGGCACCTGAGGGCTCCACCTACACTTGCTGACCCAACGGCACCTGGCGGCAAGTGCTCCACACGGCAGAGATGCCCACAGCCAACACTCGCAGCCCTGAGGAGCACAACTTGGACTGTCCCCTGGGTGGCGACTAGGGGGCTGCTTTGCTTTCTGGTGGCCCACTGCACACAAATCTGGTTCCATGCACAGAATTGTGGGAAACATCACGTAAAATTATCTCCCGGCCATGTAAATGAGGGTCTAAGAAACATAATACCATAACTTTCTGTTCAGACTTAGGTCTCAGCCCCAATATATCTCATTATACCTATGCAAATATTTCAGAATCTGGAAAAATCCAAAACCCTAAGAGCTTCATGTAAGGAAACCCCAACCTGCACAGATGTGAAGGTCACCCACAAATCAAGGCTAATGTCCTGACCCCGTGTAGTGGAGAATCTTCACTTGTCTTTTTCCCTACAAGTTTTCCAGATGGAGCTGATAGCACTACTGCCCTTCGAGGACACCCAGGAAGCTCAAACTACGGACTGTGCTTGGCACCAGCTAAATGTTCACAGTGGTGAGGGATCTCCAGTGATATGGAAACAGTAAAGATCTAGTAGCAATACAGAAGTGAGACCACAGTTTTCAAAACTACGCTGAAGAGGAAGATGGGGTGGATCTGAAAATGCCCGAGTTGCGTACTTACTTGAGGTATCTTGCACTTGTTGATTTCTTCTAAGATTTTCTTTCAACCGCCGAATTACTTCGTCTTGATGTTCTATGGTGGTGCGGGCAGAAGTCATTCTAACAAGAATAATAGTAAAAAGGTGTGAAGATCAGCAAGTACTTTTACACTAAAGCAGCAGGACCCTTGGTGAGGATCGCCTCCTGTGATGCATTTCCGGGTAGGTGGGGCCCGGCCTCTCCAGGGATATAGCTCAGTAGTAGAGCTCTTGCCTAGAACAGGCGAGGTGCCAGGTTCAATCCCCAGCACTGCACACAAAACAACTCTTAACATACTATGAAAATATCTGCTCAGCATCCTATGATTAAACACGCTTTGTAATTAGGAACTCAACAGTGTTAAGTTTCACTGAAACCCTAAGTTCTCATCAAAGAAGGCTGGTTAAAAGCGTGAAGGAAAAAGAAGAAAAAAAAAAGAAGCACGAAGACTCACAGAGTGCTACCTTTCGGGCAGAATTACAAGTCAGCAGTAGACACTTATTCAGGACTAAGAAGTAGTAGGAGCCAGAAGATACCTTCAGACATATTTAGGGAATCAGGCCTTTCCCTTTGTTATGACGCGAGGCCCCGACACATGGAGCAGCCTGGGTAAAGCGATGTGCTCGTGCCCGGCATACTCTCCACGTTCAGTTTCCTGACTCCCTGTGGAAAATTCCTTCCATTATGTTACAGCACAAACGACTCTGGGCCTGCTGTAATGGAGACCAGTAAACAGAGGTAAATCAATACAAAGACGGTCTGCTCTGGGGCGCTGGCTGCCTCTAAACCAAGTATTATCTTTATACAAACATACAATAAGAAGAGAGGGTGAAGTTAAGAGGCCAACAGAGACCTTGGTCAAATCCTACATAAACACAAGTGCGCATCCCCCCTTTCTCTGAGTGCTACTGATAAGGACTGAACAAAGACATACTTCTTCTCAAATTCCTTGGCAGTCTGCTTCTTCTCCAGGTCTAGTTTCACCAGCTTTGTCTTGAGATCTTCAATTTCTTCCTTATATGGCTTAGCTCCTAAAGCAGCTTTGTCCTAATTTTTATAGAGAGGAGTAGAAAAATTAGTCTCAATTTCTCTAGTTTTAAAGAGTCATTAGCTGCTTTTGCTCTAATAGGGACGTTTCAAAAGAGCAAACTACAAATACACCCAAAACCAGAGCAGCATCACCCTGACCAAGCAGTAACTGGGTATTTAATGCAAAGTATATGTGAAGCTAGGACTTCAAGACATAACTTCTATTTCTTTAGACAAGTACTTTTTTTCCAATGAAAAAAATGGACACACTGGCAGAATAGAAAGATGATGAAATGGGTGGAGAAGGGTGAGCCGGGCACAGGAGATAGCGTCGGGCAGCAACAGGAGCATCGCCTCAGACCTGGACCCAGGCCCCAGGCCTCAGGCCCCAGAGCACCGTGGAGACAGTTGGTACTGAAGGATGAAAGCTCAGGTGGGCACAAATGGATCTGGTTTCTTCTCAGAGTAATATACAGGCTGTCTACCTGTTCGTTTTTCTTGTAAAACAATCAGCGGACTTGTGGCTAACGCAGCCTTCTCACACACAGCTGTCCCTTCCTTGCTACTGCTGGGAACAGTGCAGACACAAGACTAGCAGTCACTTCAAGACTGCAGCACAGCAGGGCAGAGTACCTGTGCTCAGCCTACTTACCCCTCTCCCTCCTCCTACCTGCTAGCACATGCCAATCTTTTTACCGTTTCTCTAGTTCTGCCTTTCCTAAAATGTCACCTATTGGGAAATGTATAGTACGTGGCCTTTTCAGATTGGCCTCTTTCACATAACAATACATTTAAGATTCTCCACACATTTGCATGACTTGATAGCTCATTTCTCTTAAGTGCTGTGTAATATTCCACTACATGGAGTACCACAGGTTATTTATCCATTCACCTATTTTAGCTTGAACAATGAAATTTGACATTGCAGGAATTTTAGGACGTTGTAGTAAAAGAGAAGAACATAGCAGTAAATTATTTGTCAAATTTAACAGCTTGAAAACATAAATTTTATTTATAAAATGACAAGTTACCTGAAGTGCTTGGATCATTTCATTTGATTTTTCAAGGAATTTATTTGATTCATTAACTTTGGCTTGAAGTTTTGCTATTATATCATGGGACATTTCAATTTCTTTCTGCATCTTTATAATCTTGTCTTCCTTATGTACAGCACTTTCTTTAGCTTCACGCAGGGAAATTTCCAGCCCCTGAATTTTCTGTTAGAGGAAGCACATATAAGTCACAGGGTGAAGTCAGAATCACAGTATGGTGCTGAGACAAAGATGACCATCTTTAATGCAGTGCTGCATTAACAGAGGACAGAAAATTAAAACCAAATATCAATCTACAGTCATGTTATTGCTTCCATATAGGAGATTTTTGGATTAAAAATGGCAAAATTTAACATAACCTGCCAGCAAATTCTTAAATGATACAGATGAAAAGAGCACAGAGCTCCGCAGAAGGCCCTGAGTCAGGGAGCAGGAAAGCTTTCCGGGGAGCCCTGCCCACACACTCCAGTGGGTACCCACACATGCTGGCACACAGAGCTTTCCGCTGTCAACATATGCAGATTGCTCACATTTTTTGTTCTCGTCAGTACAAATTTCATTTTATGCAAACATCATCAATCATTTAATCAGTCACTTACAAATGAATATTTACGCTATTCCCAGTTTTTTGCAAGTATATATTAACTTTGGATAAACTTGAATAGCTGACTTTTTCATGCTTATATTATTCACATGCACATACTTTAATTTTTCTTGTCTTGTCCCACCTAGAATTTATTTTTGTTTAAGGAGGGACAGGAAGCAGGCTTGCTCTTTCCCAGGTAACTAGGCTGCTGTTGCAAATCACACATTAAGCCCTTGATCTTTTCCCTCACTATGTGAGCAACATAGCCATCCAGAAAGCCCACTCAGCTGGGTGCACTTCTGAGCTGCGCTCTTCCGCATGCCCACATCTGCTGGGGTATTGCTTGGGTCAGTGAGGATGGAATTTCCCCGTGCTTCTGTGAATTACTGCTTTGGAAGGGAGGTTTCATCTTTGCGCTGTTTCACCTCTATCAGCTGATGGAATTATACAACGACCTGCAAATCAGAACACTGGACTCGTGATTTTCCAGTTTCCATTGGTAATTAATGATTGAACTTGTGACTGGTTTTATTATCAGTTATTTGTTTTGGTAAAAATGATAAACTAGACCAGCTGTGGCGAGCCTACAGCACATGTGTCACAGCCAGCTGTCTGTTATCACTGAAAGCTCTAAAAGGTTCGCCATCCCTGAACTCTAACTTCCTCTCGGGTTCCCTACTCAGCATTCTCTGTGCTATCACAGTAGCGCAGCATGCTGGTCATGTTTGCCAGCCCCCATGGAAGGGACGCTCCCAATGTCACTGGATTATTCAAATAATACACTGATCCTTACACACAAGGCAATCTGCGAAACAGGCTTGCTATACTTTCAGCCTCTTATGTTTTTATTGTGACTGCAATATAACCAATGTAAAATGCACTGATGAAAGTCAGATAAGCTAAATAGCTATTTTTCTTCCAGTTACTGTCTATTCCACATAGGGATTACATTTCTTTTTCTTTTTTTAGAGATTACATTTCAAGAGAAAGCCATGTGACTTAGGGAATTTATAGTGAATGCTGACAACACCTAGAGGGCAATAACCTATATAGTATGAATCTGGTATTCAAATTAAGCTATAATTTACTTGTTTTACAATCCAAAGGAAGATGTGGATATAGTCTATCTTTAAAATTAGTTTCAGGTGGTTGGCCACAGAATTATACATAAAAACCCAGCCAATCTCTCCTTCTCACACACACACACACACAGAGAAACACACATGCATGCATGTGCTCACATCACTTCATGCACACGTTTGCTCCCATGCCATGGTGAAGATAAACCCTGAAGGATGTGGTTGGACACACTGTACCTCTGTGGCCAGCTGCATAGCTCCTTGGGTGAGCTGAGGACTCCTGTTGGCCTGTGTGGCGGGGTCACCATGGGCGCCGGACACTGAGGAGGCAGCCAGCACCTCGCAGTCTCTGAGCAGCGCCTTGCTTTCTTCTCTTGCAGATTCCAGGTACTGCTCCCACTCTCTGCGCCTGGCAGCACTTCTTTCTTCAAACTCTGAGGACTCATTTATCATGGCCTAGTGAACGGCAAATACCGCAATAGTGTGAGAAAACACTACAGTCCCAGGAAAGTGCAGATGCTGACATCGACTGTGTAGTGCACCCTGGAACAGGGTTCCTGGTGGTTGCTTCCGTTCTTGCTGGTCCAGGTACTTCCTGCTGACAATGGGAATGCACAGAGTAAGGCTGGGCAGGGCTCACTGGTCTGCAGAAGTGACACAATTCAGGGTCGTGCTGACACTTGGGGAGGAGATGGAAGTGTGCAGGCTGAAGACCTTAGCTGGGCCACAGCTGGTGATGGAATTGGCTGACGCCTGAGAGCTGGTGAACTTAGCAGTCACTTCCTACTCATGCCACTCCTCATGTTTTTAGGGAAATGACTCGCCTGACATTTGGTAATTAGTGTGTAAATACTATATTTCTGTTTAGAGAAAGCATTTAATCAATACTCTCTTCTACATCAAAGAATTACTCATACCTTTTCACTTCTTGTAGAATGCACTTTCCATGCTTGTCACTAACACCTTGTGGTTGACTGATCATTTCTCTGAGGCTTTACGGTCAATCGGCTAGCACAGGGTCTTACAGGACTCCGGACTGAACCCAGGGACACTCCACCATTGAGCTACATTGCCAGCCCCTTTTGTCACTTTATTTTGAGACAGGGTCTTTCTAAGTTGCTCAGGCTGGCCTTGAAATTGCAATCCTTCTGCTTCAGGCTCCCAAGGAGTGGGACTATTGGTGTATGCTACTGCGCCTGGCTCACTCTTCCATTAATTTGTTCCTTCTGGCATCCTGGACTCTTTTTGGCTCTGGTCTGCTGACCATTTTTTTTTTTTTTTTTTTTTGTGGTACCAGGAATCGAACTTGGGATCTCATGTTTGCCAGGCAGGTGTGATTCCGCTGAGCTATATTTCCAGCCCTGGTCTGCTGACCTTAAACCACATAAAGTTATCCATTTATACTCTCATGGTGCCAGAAGAGGCCACATATCCATGCTGACCCACACAGAGAGATCTCTGCTTTCAACCTAACTGTAGCTGGGCCTTTAATATTATAAGAAAAGCACCCAAAAATACAGAGATTACCTTGTCAAATGCTGGTTTTGTGCCTTTCTTTGTTGATGTGGACTATTTTTTAAGAGTCAATTACTGTTTCACCAGGTTACTATTCTACAGATGAGATGAGCTACCCATTTAAAAGTGTTTCATCTAAAAAGCATTATCTCTTATTTCAATATGGTTTGTTCACAAATAAAATTCAAGTGTCAGAAGAGAAATCTTTAAACACATGGAATAAGCTGACCTGGAGGCTATGACTGACCCCAGCGCCCTCTGCTCTCAGTTCTACCACAGAAGCAACCTTCTGACACTGTATTTCAGCAGTCACACGTGGGAGGGAGTGTCAGAAAGAGAACAGACATACTGATTAATAAGAAGCAAAGCAAGTTACCAAACTCACCTTGAGCAATGTTGCTTCTTAGCAATCAAGTCATTTGGGACAATCACCTTGGGATCTTGGGATGAATAATAAAAATTTCAACTTGGAAATCCCTGATCTAGGATGTCAGGAACTGCACAACTGTGTGTAGGGCACAAGAGCAGCTGGATCCCACAGATCCCACAAGCGGCTCATGTCTGACACAGGAGAACAGACAGCACACAGAGAGAAAGAAGTATTTCAGCAATGTCCCTACCAAACTGCTCATCCGAAGCAAAGAGAGGATGCCAGACACAGACTGTATGCCCTCGTCAGACAGAACAGAACAGCACAATGATATAATTTACAACTTAAAATGGATCATGGGCTTTGACATAAAGTAAAAAACTGTGTAAAAGTCCTAGTACATAACAGAGGTGACCTGAGGAGGTCACCCAGGTGACCTTGGGTCTGACAACGATTTTTCAGCCACGGCCACAAAGGCAAGATCTAGGAAAGACATAACCAACAAGCTGGCTTTCTTCACACTAAAATGTGCATCGTGAAAGGTAGTGCTGAGAGACCGGAAAGATGAACTGCGGACTGAGGAGCATGCATTTCTGCAAAAGACACACCTCAAAACGGACTGTTATCCAAAATATAAACACTAAGGTTCCCTTATCTTTATAGTTTAGGTTTATATACAGTACTTAATTTTTTAAAGCATAACATGCTACAGGAGGAAGGTTTCACAAAGTCAATTTTTCATAAGCATATATAAATAAGGCATACTTAAAATCAAGCCATTCTAGAAACAAGATAGAAAAATTAAAGCAAAGGACAGCAAGGATGAGGTCGCATAAAACATCAATACTTACAGTTATTTTGTTATTATAGAAGCTATTCACTTGGCAAATGCTCTCGTATTCTTCCTGGAGGCCATTTTTGAGTTTTTCTGTGTCAAAGTGAGTACTCAGCCACTCCTCCAAAAACCGAATCATTTCTTTCCTATTATTCAGTATTTGCTGAAGTTCAATTTTTATGCTGGGGAAGTCGTTTTTTGAGAAGTCTTTGAGAATTTCCTGTGTGAAAAAGATATGCAACTGCCACCAGGAAAGTTTGCATAATATCAGATGAGCTGTACGGCACCATAAATATCATAAACAGGTAAATATCTCCTGGACTCTTATTCTTCATAATGATTTAAAGCAAACTACGAAATATAACCCCGATTTAAAACTTTCGTTTCTTCGCAGTAACATTTCGGCACCCTCTATGTGACAGAGGCACATCCTCAATTCTGCCTGTGAAAGCGGGACTCTGTCAGGACCACACATCTGTGACTGGTTGTCCCCATGCACCAAGGGTCCTCGGTGCCGGGCAGCCGTGCACGGAACTGCGAAGCTGCTGTGATGAAAGATTTTCTGACTCCCTGGGTACACGCAAGAAGTTTCAGAAGGGGGCTACTGTTTTTGAGACCTTTATACATTCTGCGTATTAGTCTTCTAGCAGAAGAATTATCGGCAAAGGTTTTGGAAACCGATTCTGGGATTCCACGAGGCCCTGCTTGCTCATGCTACACCCACTCTCCT
The DNA here is from genome assembly GCF_000276665.1 of Chinchilla lanigera. NCBI lineage: Eukaryota > Metazoa > Chordata > Mammalia > Rodentia > Chinchillidae > Chinchilla > Chinchilla lanigera. Next base: position 5,504,057 of record NW_004955496.1, on the reverse strand, counting down.
GCGTCCGGGGCAATTGGAAGGCAAGTGACCTATCACGGGCCGTCTTTATGTCTTGGCAGTTGCCACCCCGCAGCCCACTGTTCGTTTCTGGTAAATGAAAGTGGCCTTGCGCACGTGGAAAGGAGGCCTATGTGATAAGAAGGATTAAAATCTAACTGAATCCACTTAAAATAAAGTGTACCTCAATATGCATATCCAGGAGCTCGTTCAACTTGCGGTGCCTGGATTCTGAGGATGGCCCCGCGTCCTCCTGCTGCAGGAGCCGCATTTTAAGGTACAGTTCATCCTGCTTTTCTACTTCATCAATGAGAGCCATTTCAAACTTATTGATGGATCCATGCTCTTCCTCCTTTATCTCTGCTGCATAGCTTAGTTCATTCTTGCAGAAAAAAATTAAATACATTGGAGAGTGAAACTTTTACTTGTGGCTTTGTGGTTAAACCCTCCTCAGCCTGTTGCCCCCTGCTGTCCACACAGTTCCCAGTCAGACACCCGGGACGCATTTTCTGCACCCTCTCCTGCCACCTGTGTTGTACAATCAATGAAAGTGCATCATACCCTCAGGTCTCCTTGTCAAGTGTGTTTAGATGTTGGGCCGCAACACGACGATCATTTCAAGGTCACATGTTCGTGGAGTTCAGGAGTGAGCTCTGGAGATCTGACTGTGTGTTTATGGGATCGGAGAGGCAATCGGGGAGGGCAAAAACCTGCCCCCCTCTCCCCCCGAGCCACACTGCGTGGTCATCTGCGGGGCCATCTTGCTCCATGCTGACGCATTCCGCTCTGCGACTTGAGGGAAAGCACTCTGCCTGCTTCTCTTCTGCCTCTGAAAGCCCTGCTCCCCAGCCCTAGCTCTCGGAGCTTCTCCAGGGTGCTGTCACCCTACTGCTGACCCTCTGCCTTCCGCGGGACCTGACCCTGCTCACGCAGTGTGTTCCCTACCACTTGTCTGCTAGCAAGTCCCAGACCTCAGCCCTGACTTTTCCCCTGCCAAACCTCAGACTCACAGCTGAATGCCAGTTGGCTTCTCTTATTAGATGTCTCATCACGGGGATTTCAGCCTCAAACACCTCACCCTAAATCCCTGAACTCTCCTGCCTCATGCCCTGCTTCGCTTCCTTTCTTCTTCGTCTTGGTTAATGGTACCAACTAGCCTCAAACCTGGCCAGTCACAAATCCTGGGACCCAGTCCAACTTGTCTGCCTTAGCTGTACGATCACCACAGGAACCTGGCTCTGAAGCTGCCGTTTTTTTGCTCTGTCTTCTCCTCTCGGCCCCGGAAACCTCTCCAGCAGCACAGTCACAGTTTCTCATGGCACCCGCCCCTCGTCTCCTCTCAGTTCAGTGGTGAAGGAGCTGCACACTATCCTCTTCCTGCTCCCCCCACTACCTAGACACCTGTCCCTTGGCTCTGTCCCTCGGCTCTCCATCATCTACAAGTCAGCCCCAACCCTGCTGCCACAGGCTAGCCTCCACGCAGCCTTCTCTTCTGTGACTCCTAACGTGTGCCATGTCATGCTGCCTGTATGCACCAGTATCCCTGCATGTTCCCTGGTTACACGGCTGCCTCACCCACCAGAGTACGAGATGTCTGGGACAAGACTCAGATCTGTCTCCTGAGCACTCTGACCTGGTGTCCAGGCCTCTGGGCAAAGCTTGGGTTTGTTGAGTGAATGGCTACTATGTGTACTGAGAATCCTACACAGTGTTCTGGGGCCCGCATACTCTTTGTATTTGTGGTAAGGATTCTAACTAGCAAATCACGAATTCCTGAGAGTACTTCAATGCACGGAGAGTGGTGCCTGAAGTTTGCAGCTGTGTTTACCTGGATATTACTAAAAAATGGTGGTACCTTAAGTTTCTTGATGACTCTTTGGAATTCCATGGAACGGTTCAGGTTGGTAGCGAGCAGTTTTTGAAACTGTTTGGTTTCTGGGTACGGAAGGGAGAGGTTTGCTTTTACTCTCGTTGAAAGGTCTTCCTTGATTACAAGTTCCTTCTCCAGGTCAAGAGACAATCCATTTAAGCATTCATATTGATTACGCATCTCCGAGTATCTCTTTAGAAGCTCCTAAAGGAACATTAAAATTCATTCAGTTTAATAGTAAGTAGCTGTACTGCTAATACTGTGACACAACTTCTATTTCACACTTTCTGTAGGAAAGACAAAGACCTTCATGTTAAAAAAAAAAGAAACATAATTTGGGATTATAGAAGTAATACATTTGTGGGAACTAAAATAATAGAGGAAAATAATGAAGAAAGCGAGACACAACATTGTCATCACTTTTTCAAGGGTGCTGGGGATTGAAGCCAGGGCCTTGTGCCCGCTAGGTGGGTGCCCCAGCCCCATGATACTGTCACAATGCCAGTGCATTTTGTTTTAGTCTTTGGAGCCCTCATGATCTGAACGAGCATCAGCCAAGTCTGACAGGAAACCTGAGTGAACTCGATCTCACATCTTCTGTTTCTCATGGCTGAATGCGGTCTACAGGTTCCCACAGACAGTGTGAGTTACCAGAGGCCATGTGGAACCAAGGCCACTGGCCCTATGCTGCCTCGGGAAGGCCACCGACACGCTCTTGATCGGCTGAGACTGTTTTCTAACCCTTCACCAGAGCTGGGGCTCTGGTCCCTTCTGATACAGGAAGTCCCTAAGCCTTGTGCTCAACTACAGCATGACCCGTCAGTAATTATCATGACTTTCTAGAGGATCAGAGGAAACATATAAACTACACATGTATGTGGGTATAACCTACAAAATAGACACAGACATTATAACCAGGAAGAAATGAAATCATATTTGTACAAATGGACAATTTCTACACTTAGACCCGGCAGAATCAAATTCTTATTTGTTCTATCAGTTTGCCAGCTGTGCCACCATGGGCGATGCTACGCTCCCTGTCTTGCACTCTCACAAGTGCAGCAGCATGACCTCTCTCCTGGGGGCGGGTGCCGACAGCTGGGGTGGCACACGGAAGCGCTCAATGGGGTGACCAGTCGCGCAGCACGCTCCCTGGAGCAGGGGAGGACATGTTCGGGTCACGTGCTGCAGTCCCCACACAAGTCCATGTTTACTTCTGGGTACTAAGGAACATCACAACGAGCCCTCGGTGTTCAGTAAAAAAACCTACTGTTTGTTGGTCTGGTTCCCGGGGAGGAGACTCCTGTCCTATCGGTTTGAGTGTGAATTACATTATGACACTGAGTAGTGGCTGCTACTAAGAATGTGACAAAGATGGACCACTGCAATCGGTCCTTCAAATGTCTTCCTGCTCCCAAGCTATGCCAGCGCAGCAGTGCGCTGTCCCCTTGGTGTGCGTCAGCTCACTGCCTCCTGCGGTCATAGCTCTTGACAGCTCTCCTCACCCAGAGGAGACCCCGAGAACTGTCAGGCCCCACCACCTGTGACCACTGCCCTGGCTCTGACTGGCCTCCGCTCCTTGTGCTCCTTGGGCCACCAGGCTGGGGCTGCCCGGAAGCCGGCTGTGCATGAGGTTCCTGTCTACATGGCTCTTCCTCTGGACAGCTGTGTGGCACGACCCTCTGGGCCTTTCGGGTATGTGCTCTGCTGTACCCTGTGCAGGAGGCCATCACAGTCCTGTGCTCCCCTGCTGTCTGCACAGGTGCGCACACGTGTGCACGCACACCCCTTACAGGCAGCAATGCTGAGGGAAACACCGTGTGGTTGCTGCCCCTACAGAGGTCCCTGTGAGTCTGTGCCAGGCCCAGGAAGCCCCTGCCGGGCACAGCAGGCCCACATGGGTGACAGGGACACTTACTCCTATCCGGAGGCCCTTCTCCTTCAGGCTTCCCAAGAGAGGCTGCTCTCCACCACCGGGCAACATCCTTCCAGAGTGCACGGCCTTCCTGCAGGGCCGACGGTCCTGGGCAAAGGAGCAAACAGTCAGCCACACTCAGAGGGAACATCTCATACACACTTCTGTCAGACTCAGCAATGGCAGCAAATACTGCACGTCAGAAGGTGAGCGGCAGTGCTACCACGTCTCGGTGTGATGACCGCTCCCCACGGGGCAAAGTGGGAGAACCACCTAGTCTCGGAGACAGAACTTTGTCTCCATGATTGCAAACTGGGTTTCAGATTTACTTCTGCTTCCTGCTCTTCCAAATCTCTGCATTGCAATTACTCCTGCCCGGTACATACAATCGCAAAACCACCTGCACTGCTCATGTTCCGAGCCCTGGTGATACATTCTTCCCCATACCTTGCAACAGAAAATACCTCGTTTATAGCCTACATTTCTGACTAACAAGTACAAAACAAAAAGCCCACTTTCTCCTCCTCAGCTGACCTATCCACTGTGGTACCCGGAAGAACAACCAGCCCTTCAATAAATACTTGTGAAATTAAATCCCTCTATCAGTTCAGTTAGGGCCGCATAAGGATGACTGTCAAGTAGTCAGTGCTTTGCTGAGATTATAAATAATACTGTTATCTACTTTTCTATTAAATTATGGAAATGAAAGTATTTTCTAAAGACTGTATACAGCTATTTGTTTTGTTTCTCCTTAGATTAAGTCTTTTAAGCTATATTATTCTGACTTCCCATAGGAGTATAGAATATAGAAAAACTTCTATAAGAATGTAGAAAAAACTTCTATAAGAATATAGAAAAACTTCTATATTCTTCTTGCCTTTCCTATTCCAGCTGTTTTAGCAGTAAGAGCCCATTTTTATTTATTTATTTATTTTTGTCTTTTTGAGACAGTGTCTCGCTATGCAGTTCAGGATGGCCTTGGACTCATAATGATCCTCCTGCCTCAGCCTCCCAAGTGCTGGGATTATAGGTGAATACCACCACGCCCAGTGCAAGAGCCCATCTTTAGAACTCTAACAATAGTGCTATACAGATGAGTGCTTTAATCCTTGATGACAAGTCTCATCTTTTAGTATCTCATTTATAATAACACTGTTTCCTGTTTTAAAAAACTTTAGAAATTATATTAAAGAAATTATATGAAGGAAAATAGGCTGCTTTATTTATTACATTTTTTCTTAAAAATAAAAAAGTAAGTGGCGTTTTCTGGAAATTTTTTTTTTGTGTCTCTTTGAAAAACGTGTTTCCTAGTTTGTAAAAATTAGTATAAATCTTCCCACTAACCTTTACTGCTCAGAGAAATTTCCAGAAAACAACAACAAAACACCCCATATTGGCTCTTTTTTCAAAAAAGCTTGATTCTTACAGAGAGGTCACAGCGAGGGGAAGACTGTGAACTTGAACTAGCTACCACTTTCCTTCCGGCTTCTCTGAACTGGCCTCTGTCCCTTTCGAGAGACTCTTTCATCCTCCTGAGCTTGCTGTTCTCCTTAGCTACCGTCCTGATTTCTTCTAGGTTTTCATGAAGTTTCTTAGTCAAGTACAAATTATCCACATCCATACTTGGCACAGACACAGTGTGGGCCTCAAATTGCTGCCTCAATTGCTCCATTTCATTCAATTTTTTATGACTTTTATTGACATCTTCTTTTACTTTAAGAAGCTGAAGCTCTTTTTGCTGAAGTTCTTGGATCTTGAGATAATTACAAAACAAGTTAGAATGCAAACGAAGGGAAAGTGCCTGCGTTATATCTGTACATATACGAAGGCTGAGTTTCCCTTATCTGAAATGAGGTTTTGATTTTGGAATATTTGCAGATTTTACTGGCTGAGAATCCCCAATGCAAAAATCTGAAATCTAAAATACTCTGATTTCTTCAACTTTAAGTTGATGCTCAAAAAGTTTTGGATTTTAGAACATTTCACATTTTGGATTTTAGGGTTAGGGATGCTCAGTCTGTACTCACACTCACATATCTATATCCCTTCTCATTTGGCAAATAATTCTGGACACACTTAATCCCCAAACAAGAAGAAAACATCACATACCTTCTCCTGTAATTCATCTTTTGATTGATCTAAAGATTTCTGCATGTTTGAAATCCAAGTGGTCTTTTCTGAAAGCCTCTCTCTGAATTTCTCAATAGTTTCTTGTTGTTCTTTCAAATGCTCATGAGCAATTTTTAGTTCTTGCTGTGCTTCCAGATCCTTTATTAGGGATAAAAAACAACACTGACTGTTCTAATGATTAGTTCAAACAAGTGAAAAACCACACGACCAGTTAAAAAGAAGCACCCCGCCCCCACAGGAGCAGCCCGAGGGACCCAGAGTCCCTCCTACCCTGGGCCCCACTATTGCGGCCCTGCATCTTTCTGTCCTGCCACTTGCACCCTTTTTTTTTTTTTTTTTCTGGTACCGGGAATTGAACTCATGACCTTGCGCTTGCCAGGCAGGTGCTGTGCTGCTGAGCTAAATCCCCAGCCCCTCACTTGCAGTCTTTCTAGAGCAGCACCCTGGAAAATGCCCCAGACCTAGGAACCCCAAGTAGCCAAGGCCCTCTTGCTGGCCATAGGGGTGGCTTTTAGACTTTGGTCACCTCAACCCCCCTGCAGAGGACACTGCTGTGCCCTGCCCAGATGTGTGCCTGCGTCAAGGACGCATCTCAGGAAGAGCAGCTTGTGCACCGAATGTGTACTGCGCTAACTTTTTAACGGAAGCTGCGGAAGGGTTTCCTGAATCACGACACTGCACAGGGCCACCTGCTCTCATGGCAGGAGGCGCTCTGTCAGTGAAAGTGGACCAGGCAGTGGGATGGACGGCGCACCACTCACTCTGGCTGCGGCCTCCTGCAGGGCCTTCCTGAGCTGGTTTCTCTCCAGTGTGAGGGCCTCCTCTATGCTCCTCAGGTGATCTCTTTCTTTTGCCACAGATTTTATTTCTTCCAGGTTTTCATGAAGTTTCTGAGCCAAATTTAAATTTTCCATTTCCATTTTACTTAGCGTTAAGCTCTGGTCCTTGAGCTGTTTCTGTGTCTCGCTGACATCTTCTTTTAATTTAAAAAGTAGATTTTCATTCGTCTTCAGTTTTTGAATCTTAAGGAAACCATAAAATAATATGTTAGGATATAACCTTTTTTTTGGAGACAGGGTCTTGCTATACAGTTCAGGCTGGCTCTTGAACTTACAGAGATCCTCCTGCCTCAGCCTGAATGCTGGGATTACAGATGTGCAGTACCAAACCTGGAGATACAGCCTTTTTAAAAAGAGAAGGTTAAAAATAGTTTCTAGATTAAGACTGTCATCTTCCCCATGGAGCATGGTAGAGCACTCTGGGAGGCAGAAGCAGGAGGGTGGCAATTTCAAGCCCCACCTGGGCAACTCAGCGAGATCCTGTCTCAGAAAACAAAAAAGGCTGTGGATGTAGCTCAGTGCAAAGGTTCTGGGTTCAGTCCCCAGGGCCACCTAGAGTATTCTCTTATGTTATTCTCACTGATATCCTGCATAAATCCACACTCAACTTTCTTTTGAGGTAAAATGTAAAGCACACTGATCTTAGGCGTGTAGCTTAACTATTCCTGACATATGTAAAACTATTATCCGGACCAGAGCAGGGGACACCGCAGCACCCTGCAATGCTCCTGTGCACCTCTCCTAGGAGTGAGCACTATGGTGACCCGTCGTCCCTGGCTGGCTTTGCCAGCTTGTGACCGTCACAGCCGTGCCCTTGCCTGTTCTCCTGTGGCAGACGCCTGGGCTATTTTCCATTCTGCACTATTTTGTGAAGGCTGCCGTGGGCACTCCTGGGGTCTCTGATCTCTTCCGCTGGGGTGTACACCCTGGGAGGGGACACTGGGCCTCACAGGGATACCGCGGTGAGTGCCGTCCTGCTAATTCCCAATGACCTGAGATCCCACAGAGTTTTAGGAAAGAGCAAATCAGACACACAGTCAAACAAGCTCCCCTCCCGTACCTTTTCTTGTAACTCAGCACTGGAATTTTCTAAATCTATCTTCATATTCGACACTTCATCTGTCTTCTCTGAAACCAGCCGTCTGAGCTCGTCAGTAGTTTCCTGGTATTCTTTCAGATTCACATGAGCGATCCTGAGCTCCTCTTGCTTCTGCAGCACCTGAAGGAGAGTCACACAGCTTAACGCTGAACGAAGGGACCCCAGTCCTCAGCGAGACACTGATGCTTCTGCTTCTGCACTCTGCTGTCAGAAGTTACAGCCGCCCCTTGCCCATGTCTGCACTGTTTCCTACCGGAGAATCAAACACACTGTGGACCCACTGCGGGCCAGCCTGTGGCCCTCAGCTCAGCCTGGCTTCCTGGGCGGCTCCCAAACCTGCGTCTTTCTTTCTTTAAGGGTCACATTGGATTTTTAAATTTAATTTAATTTAATTTTTTGTCTTTTTGAGACAGGGTCTCATTATGCAGCTTAGGCTGCAACTCACAATGAGTTTTCACCTCCTGCCTCAGCCTCCTGAGTGCTGCGATTATAGGAGTGCGCCACCACGCCCAGCTCACATGGGATTTTGACATAGTCCTCCCGGCTACCAGTTTCCTTCTAAAGCACATTTGCGGTTCCCATCAATAAAGAGCACTGTGCCTGTGTGTGTGTACATGTCTACACACATTCCTTAGTCTAACCTCTGAGTCAGTGTAACTTACTGCAGCTTCCATCCTGCTTATCTGTTCTTTAAGTTGGTCTCTTTCCACTTCAAGTGACTCCCGTAACTCCCTCAGAGCATTTCTTTCCCTGGCCGTGGCTTTCATTTCCTCGCAGTTCTCGTGTAGTTTCTGAGCCAGCTCACGCCTCTCCGTTTCCATGTGTTCCAACCTGGCTTCTTGGTTCTTCAGCTCATTCTTCAGAGTCTCCACTTCATTCACCTTTCTCTGCATCGCACTCATCTCCTCTTGGGTATTAAGAAGCTGTTGTTCTTTTTCTTGGAGTTGTTCATTCTTAAGATATAAAATTTTTATAATTATCATTTTGTCTATATTTCCCCAAATTTTTACATAAAATCATTAACATGGCCCCACATATTACTCCAACAGAGATCGTCAAGAAGCATTAAAAAAGTAAACTAACCTTTTAGACATAGTGTTTGTAAGAGGTTAAATCGTGCCCTTCCCCAAATTCAGGTATTTGCAGATGTAATTAGGAAGGCCCAGCAAGAGACCTGAATGGAGCAGGGCAGGTTCTCAAGGCAAGGACAATGAGTTTATAGGAGGTCGAAAAGGACAGAGAGGCCCAGACCAGAAGGGCACGTGAAGAAGAAGCAGAGCTGGGGGTGGTGTGGTTATAAGCCAAGAAATGCCCAGGGGAGCTGGGAAACACCAGAAGCCCAGAAGAGGTACGGCTGGACTCTTCCCTAAGCTTTCAGAGTGGTTGCTACAGTTGTGTGCTTCTAGGACCTTTGCTCTTAGCTTAAATAGAAAGATCTCTGTGCGTGTGTTTCAGAATCCCTCAGGCCATACAGTTTGCTACAGGAGCCTTAGGTCTTACACATGTATTACAACAGTGCCCCACTTCTATTCAGGAAACTGCAGACATTAAGAGATGGTACTTGGGATTAAGTCTCAGTACATCTTCATACGGGCAGGATCTTTGTTAGCTAATGTATCTCAAGTGCTCAGGACAGTGCCTGCTGAGCAATGCCAATGCCATACGATTAGTGTAGAAGACACAGGCCCATCCCAACTATGGACTCTAGAATAACACAGTCTTCACAAGCAACATTACTTAAGATCTCACCCAGTACAGTGAAGTTGTCTGAAATATCAGCGATGAGATCTGTTCATTGTGCATTTAGGAGTATGGGAATGGAAAACAGTTTAGTCAGGAAAATGGCTGATTTAAGAACTGACCTTTTCCTTCAGCTTTTCTTCAACTTCTGCCAGCCTCTCACAGGTCCTGGCAAGCTCTTTGTCTTTCTTTATGGCACAGTTCTTTTCCTGTGCTACTATTTCTTGTTGCTTTTTAAGTTCATCTCCAAGAATTCTTAATTCTTCTTGATTTTCAATGGTCTGGAATTTTTTAAAAGTTGAGGTTAAAATATATATTAGCTTATATTTATAAAATCAGGTTAAAAAAATCAGAATCTATCTCAGCCTGCAAAATAAATTAGGGCAAACTATATAAAAAAAGACTAATCTAAAGAAAGGGAGTCTTTTGACACACAGACGCTAAGTATCTACTTTTCATCTGTTTGTTATCACTCAGTTTACATTTCCATCATATACTCACAGTTAGATTTATCATTGTTGCCAGTGCTCAGCTTATTTTGATGTCTAAACCAAGAGGCAGCTGCTGAGCTTTCAGAGACAGAAAAGGAGACCAACATTACAGGTTTTCCAGATGGTCTCGCTATGCAGTTCAGACTGGCCTTGAGCTCACTTTGTAGCCCAGGCCGGCCTCAGCCTCCCGAGTGCTGGGATTACAGGTGTGCACCACCATGCCCAGCTCTAGTTTTGGTTTTAAGCACTGATCACTAGCAAGTCCAGAGTGGCAGTCACGGTGCTGGCATGAGGTGGACTAACCTGTCATTAAACTCACAGTGATGTTCTCAGGTATCAAGGGCACAAAAATATAACAAGAGATGGAATAGAATGAATGTCTGAGCACTTATTTCCAGGAAGCATGGAAAATTAAAACAACAAAAAAACACTGTGATCCATAGTGAACTTCTCAAATTATTAATTTCAACCTATACCAGTATTAATTGCCTCTAAATACAGATATCAAAACTAGTGTAAAAATATCGGCAACACCAACATTTGAAAATAAAATTAAAAAGTTAAAACAGCATAAGTACGAATAACACTTTGGCACAAATGTAAGAAAATGTGTAAAATGATCTATACACTGAAAATCTATCACACATCACTGAGACAATAAATTACAGAAGACATGCAATAGCCAAGAAGCATAGGAAAAAAAGCTCAACACCCTCATTCAACACAAAGGAAAAGTGAATGAAAACAATAAGGTCCACATTTATCAGAACAGCTGAAACACACCAATAAACACGAAGTGTTGGTGAGGGAGAGTCTGAATCCCCTGGAATTCTCTTAATTTGCTGATGGGGATATGAAATGGTAAAACCGACTTGGAAATCAGTGGCGCAAATTCTCATGAAGTTCAATGTACATCTCCCGGTGACCTCGTAATTCCAGTGAGGGGAGCTCACAGGTAGAGCCCATAGATTTCTCAAAAGTCATCAAACTGTCCATTTACTGTTGATAGATTATACCTCATAAAGTTGGTAGAAATCTAAAACAAAGACAAAAATGTATCGCCACATACATATAGTGCTCTTACCATTTCAATATTTTCCTTTAGATCAGTCCTCAGTTGTTCCTTTTCTGCTATAATACTTTCTAACATTTGTTGAAGTTCATTTTTCTCCTGTATTAAAGAACTTATCTTCTTTTGTTGCTCAGCTACCTCACTGTCCACCACATCTGCAGTCAGTGCTCCAGTTCTTTTGGCTTCCAAATTCTGTTTTTCATCTACGCCAATCATCTAAAATAGAAATTAAAGAAGGATTTCTCAAGCACTTAGTAACAACCACCTTAATACACTTAATAAAACAGCCAACACTTAGGGACTGTTATGTGTCGGGTACTATTCCCTCATCTCAACGTATCTCGTCTTCCCACCACCCGTCGAGGTCGGTGCTATCATGGTCCCTGCCTGCCTGGTACAGAAGTGTTGCTCCAGGGAGGCCAGGCTTCGTGCCCAAAGTCACGTGCCACTGCCTGTGCCCTGCACCCTTTCATGGACAAGAATGACCTGGACAGCTGTCAATAGCATAAGGATCTCCAGGTACAGGTTAACCTGACTTTATGGACGCCGACTTACTTCAAACCATTTACCCAGCTAAAAGATAGATGCCCTTCCTTTCTATGCATGGTCTATAAACATTTTCTGAGATGCATACTTGCAATGCTTTGTTTTTACTTTTGCGGAAGGAGCAATAGACTTTGGACTCTATTACTTTATCTCCCCCCCCCCCCCCCCGGCTTCCTCCCAACTCCTCTCCTAACAATAAAACTTCATTTTTCAGAGCAGTTCTACTCATAAGAAGCTGGAGTTCTACAAGAAGACAAAATGATTTTGATAGAGACCTAGCTCATTTTGTAATAGTATAATTTATTTTTGTTAATATATATATTTCCATACTTCTTAAAAAAGCATGTCATAATAATTCATTAATCCATCAATACACCATAACCAAAGGGAACCTGACATATGAGAACTTCTGGGAAAGGAAGATACAAGTTGACATAGTTCAGCCCATACTGAGCTCATGTTTTTGGAAGTATTTATAATGATCTATAACCACATTAGAAAAAAAAAGAAAAAAAAATCACCCCAAAAGGCCATCAACCGCACAAAGTCACTATTAGAATATGTTTTCTTCCAGAGTTTTTCCATTAAAAGGTTTTTATAATCATTAGCTATTCTTCTTAATTTACATATAGGTATGATGTTTTTAGCCCATCTTTTCTACTGAGGTTGTACATGTTTCCCCATGCTGTTAAGTAATCTTCAAATGGTGATCTTTAGTAGCTGCTTGGTTTGCTATAGAGGATATAGATAAAACCAGATTTTGCTTGGCTCCAATTTCAATGACTGGAAAAAGTATGAACACCGAGCTAACTACATGACATACTAATTAGTCTTTTGGGGCTGGTCTGTAAGATTTTATAATTCAAAAGCTTGTATCTTTATAATGTAGATAGAAACACTTGTCTGTAATGATACTCAAGGTACACTGCAAATCTGAACTCAGAGTTGTTATTTAATAGATATGGAGTCTCAGTTTTGCGAGATGAAAATAGTTCTGAAAATTGGTGGTACAATAATATGTGAGAACTTAACACTATTCAACTATAGACTTAAAATTATTAAGTGGTACATTTTATATTATAAGCATTTTACCACACACTAAAGAAATATATATGCTATATACTTTTTAAACTCTGGATGTGTGAGGATTATTTTACTCAACTCCTACTGAAGGATATTTTAAAATTATAGTAGTTAGCATGCTGGGTTAAATGGTATAGAGTATAATAAAAGTAAAAGATATTATTAAACATCTGTTATATGTAGTTTAAAGGTATTTTGGGATAAGAGAAAGCTATAGCAAATCACACCTTTGTGTAAATTCACAGGCAACTTCCCCTGTAATGGACTGAACTGTGAACTCTAAGCAACTTTAGTATAGAAAATCTGATATAAAATAAATGTTTTAGCCATAATTAATTAATAGTAGTCAATCTTTCATGTTAAGATTGAGAAAGGCCTTTAAAGATATTCAAAATACATCAAGTCTCAGAAAATATTAACTCTTCAAAGTCTGAATTAATATCTTTTTTGCCCTTTTCAAATTGATTGTAAGCAGTTTTATTAGCTCTTTTAAAGACATTAAGGTTAAGCTTGTAATACTGTTGGTTATTACCATTGTGAATTAATAAAACTGAGACTACATGACATATTTAAGACTAAATAATTCATAATTAAATCCCAGTATTTGGGATTAAAGATAAAGTTTATATAGAAATATAAGGAAAAATTAGAAAATCAACACTCTTAACCTTTTGGTGAGATTCACGCTCAGTTTCTCTGACGTCTTCCTCTGTACGCAAGTTCCTGGACGTCTCCTCGGAAATTCTCATTTTCAGGGTGTTAATTGTTTCCTGGTGTTGCCTCAGGGACTCCAGGGCATTTCGCAACTGTTCCTGAGTGTCTATATTCTTCATAGGGAAACATGAAGTGATTTACGTTAGAACAGAAAGCGTCGTCATTTTAGAACTGCTACTTGGTCACAAGTAACAAGCGATGGCTCCTGTCACAAGCTTAGGCCCGAGTGCCACACCGTACCATGCCCACTGTGTCCTGGATGTCGCTGTGGAGCTGGTCCCGCTCGGCCTGCAGGCTGTCTCGGAGCTGGCTCAGGGCTTCCTTCTCCCGGGCCAAGCTGCACACTTCTTCCAGGGTGTGCTGCAGCCTCTTGGTCACCAGTGCCTTCTCCTCTTCTGTAGCTCGCAGCTGAGCATCTCTCCTCTCCAGCTCCTCCTTCAGTTGCTCCACCTCAAGCAGCCTCTCTTGACCCTCAGCTGCTTTCTGCTGAAGCTCGGGGGTGTTGTGAGAAAGCTGAAAGAGAAGACAGAGCGGGTAGGACACAGTGAGAGCACAGCACTCTATGGCACGTGCAGAAATCAAACTTCAAGACCAAGCGGCATTTCCCAGAGAGCATTTGGCGCCAACCTCGGTCTTCACAGCGTCCAAACTCAGACGAAGGTTTTCTGCTTCTCTGGAGAGACTTTCCACTTCCTGGTTCACTCTCTCATTCTCCTCTTGGACCAGCTTATGTTTTTGCTCCAATTCCGTGTGAAGAATTTTGAAATTTTGCAGTTCTTGCTCAGTGTTTTGATAATTCAGCTGGGCAGCAGTCAGGTCCTCTTTAGTTTCCCCAATTTCCTCAAGTAACCCTTGGATCCTGCTCTCCTTCTGGGTCACTTCGGAGCACAGCCTGTCTCTTTCTGATGTTACCATGCAGAGCTCCTCCAATTTACCTTGTATCTACGGGTCAGAAATAAGATCTGAGGATGTTAGAAGTGTGCGGCAATTTTCAGGAGAACAAGTTTTCCTGTGGGGGAAGGACAGTCATTTATATTAAGAAAGCTGTGGCTGAGGAAAGGCAATGACTTATTGTCCCATTCCTCTAACTTGTCTAACTTCACCTTTGGGGCTGTTTTCTAATCTCTTTGGGTTCTCGCAGGGATCGCATGTTGCAGGAAGTCTGTGGAAACAACAGGGTGCTGATTTCCTCGCTCTCATTCTAAAGGATTTTCTAACTGTACCCTGCAGCGGGCATTTGGGGTTCTCAGAATTTCTTATTTTTTTTCAAAAGGCTTTGACTGCAGCTCGGATTTCCAAAAAGTTAATGAAAGAATAATTTAAATAATGCTTAATTGTTTAAAATTTAAAAAGCATTATTTAAAAAGTTAATCCATATCCAGTTTATGTACAGCTAAACCATTGTGAAAAGCACAGGGAGAGGGAAATAGAGAGGACAGCCCAGGGAAGAGGAACACACAGGGGTCACCCTCACGGGGGAAGAGGCGGCTCTCTGGGCTCAGCTGTTAGTCTGGTAACTGTTTTGGTGCTAAAAGGCAGCAGTTTACTTTCATGGTTCATGTTAGCTAAAAGGCTGAGAAGGGATACCGCCTAGTTTTAAAAAGTAACATCATTTAAAAACAGTGCTTCTGAAGGCCTTTAGTATAGTACTGGCATGTGTAAGTACTACTTCGATTCCTGCCATTTTTATCTCTTCTAGAAAGGGATGAAAAGGTGGCAGGCTGTGGGCTTACAGCATCATTCACTTGCCTGACAGCCCGTATGGGCTCCTGGAGCTTTACCATGCCACCCCTTCAGTGCTTTATTTATTTATTTTACTCAATGCAGTGATAGGACTAGTAGAGAAAAGACGAGCACCAGGGAAAGCCCACCTATGAGGAGCACAGGGGTCATGCTGCCGGGTGCACTGGTGAACACACTTCCGGTGCATAAACAATGACATGCCCAAGCCAGAAGACAGCTATTCACCTTTCCACCGCTAATAAGCTGAGTGAAACGAATACAGTCTCTCTCTTCGGCTTCATAAAAATAAACTGTATCAAAATACTTAAAGCAGTATTTCAAAGATTTTTATTTCAAAATGAGGGTTGATTGCTTAAAATTCTGCTCACCTCTTTCCTCAGTGTTTCTACTTCAGGGGGCAGAGATTTGAGCTCTGAAAGTGAGTTAATTTCTTTCTGTAAAGCTTCATTTTCTTTAACTTCTTTACTTAGTTCTTTCTGCAGATCTGCAATTCTCCTTTCCAATTCCAAATTGCAGAGCACATCTAGGAAGCATTTGGTAATTTAGAGAACAATGCTGGCAATGGTAATCTAACTTTTAATCGCTCTTGAACCAACTTCCTCAAAATCAGGACCAATGAATTTGAAAAATCATTTAAGCTGTGATGATTTGAACCTTGTGGAAGTCTTTATAAACACTGACCACCAAATCCAATTGAATACTAACTTACTGAAGAAAACAGAATAATGGATTTTTACTTACTACACTGTGGCCAAATCACTTGGATACATTTTTAGAGGAAGTCAGATTTGCAAAGAGATGTCTGAAATTATGAAATACCTTTTGGAAGTTTGCCATCTACAAGGGAGGTGAGTTTTGTTATTTCATTAAAGGCAGATTGTAATTCTTTCTCCAGATCAACTTGCATTTTCTTTTTTGCCTCCAACTGGCTTTGATATAACTGAGTATCAATTTCCATTTGTTTGCAAGTATTTGCAAGTTCTTTCTATTAAGAGAAACACCAAGAAGTCACAAAAATGTATTGATCATTCTAACAGCTTTGTTACAAACTTTTAAAACCTTTCTTACCATTTTCTCTTTCAGCTCCAGATTTTCACTTCGAAGAAAGGCTGATTCTCTCTTGGCATCAAGGGCTACAGTCTCAGCATCAAACAAAGACTGTTTCATTTGTTTTAGGTCATCACTGTTTTCCTAGACAGATGTGAGATCTAATTTTAGCAGATTTGAGTAAATTAGAAACATGTACGCAGATGTCATTCCTACCTAGTCACAAGGGGTGAGCATGTGCTAATGATTACACAAATGGAAAGATATCATGTTTTCCATAATGAAAATATAAAAGCAATGCACGGGGCTAGAGATGTTGGTCAGTGATAAGAATACTCACCTAGCATGTGTAAGGTCCTGGGCTCAATCCCTAGAGCCACCAAACAAAGCAAAACACAAAACAAAACCAAAACAGTCCCCATAAATACCAATGTATGCAAATACTATAAGAAATCTGTCACTCTTTAATAAAAAAACAAAATAGTACTTGAATTATAATGGGAATACTTGCTATCTATTAATGAAATGAAATTTATTAAATCATGCTGAACTATTTATGATCTATACCTTATAGTTACTTATCAATTCCAACACAAATGATTACCTTAGTATCTTTAAGCATCTTACTTCTATAAGCATCTGTACAAAAACTGAAAACAGAAGCTTTCTGAATTATTTATCTATTTTGTGGTATGGGGGAATCAACTCAGGGCCTATGCACTGGGCTAAAATTTCAGTACCTTTTTATTTTTAATTTAGAGACAAGTTCTTGCTAAGTTGCTGATGAATTTGCTTATTTCTAATGGAAGCTTGTCCCTAACTTCCTTATGCTTAATCAAAGAATGACACACTGAACTTCCTATGAGCATTTATTTGTAAAGTGGCAATGATCTGAACAGTCCCTTTGTCACAGGGCTGACAGATGAAATATGAACACCTTGGTGACAACTATGCACTGTGCACAGCTGGCCCAGTGTCAACACCCATGATTGTTGCAAAGGAGAAATGCAAAAGGACTGCACAGGTAAGGGAGCCCAATCTTTTTTTTGGGGGGGGTTTTTTTGGTTTTTCTCCGGTACCGGGAACCAAACTCATGACCTTGCGCTTGCCAGGCAGGCACTTTGCCGCTGAGCTAAATCCCCAGCCCCTGGGAGCCTGATCTTTACCGATGAGAATGGCAAGTCTGGTGGGGCATTCTCTGACTTCTGGGAGTCTATGTAGTTCTTTAGGTTCTTAATCTCAGCTTCTTTTTCTCTGAGCAGTTCTACATTTAAGCTTAATTCATTCTAAAAGAATCAAAGAAGAATGAAACAGAATTTAGTATTTGATTTGGATTTGACAGGATTAAAAAACAGTTTAAACTCACAGTAAAATTCAAGTGTTAGTACTTAAAGAATAATTCTTCTATTTTCTGTCATCATGTTCAATGTCATGTATGTTTTATAGTTCTCATTATCAACAGAAACATCAACATGAATGCTCACCTCGAGGTCCTGGTTATAAACTTCTGCGTGCTTAACTAAATTCTTTAGGTTGGCGATTTCATGAATTAGTTGCATCTGTAAGAGCATGTGAACAGGCACCAGAGGAAGCCGATAGTTAATAAAGCAAAAGCTTCAGATTTCCCAACAGAGGTACAGGGCTGAGGCCAAGTGTTCAAGCTACCACAACAGAGCACCTCGGTATTCAAAACTGTAAGAAATGTGGTCCAGACCCACAGAACCAGCAAACAAGGAGAGAATCTCAGCATGACCCCGATAGTAATGATAGAATCTGCTTTATTAGCTACTGTGACATTGGCAAATTAGTAATCATCACTTAGAGGAGTTAATAAAGTGGTAATTAAAATTCATGATATACTTTTAATACATTTTTGTTTTGGGTAAGTACAGAAATATGTTTATCCTATGAGTTTTTTTGTTTCAGTACTGGGGATGAAACGCAGGGTTTCTGCACTGAGCTATGTCCCTAGCACCTCCACTCCTTTTTAATTGAGATAAGGTCTCACTAAATTGCCCAGGTTCAGCTTGAATCTGACATCTTCCTGCCTCAGCCTCCCAGAATGCTGGGATTACAGGTATGTGCCACCATATTTGGCTGAGATTTTTTTTATTACCATAAATCAATCCTTCGTCTAGCTGTACACTGACATAGTTTTTTAACAAGCTGTGATTTGGAATTGAGGCTAGGATTAGGGTTGTGTGATGGTTGATATCTATCATATCATTGGCCAACCAAGCTACAAAGGTATGGGATTATCAACTATTACCTTGATTTATTCTATAGAAAATATTGCATATATAATGCTATTGCATTATACTGTTCAACTATCTAACAGTATGAAGGTATAAGTATTTCTATTAATGTTTCTCTTCTCCCAAATTATCTGTAGCATTAAATTTTTGAGTACCAGAAAATTCTGTGTTCGAAACAAATAAACTGTAATTGACCAAGAAACGTATTTTCCTTAGAATGATTTGAAGTTCACAGTCAGATGAGCACTTAAAAGTGAATTCTAATGGAAAGTAGGGGATTTAAGAAAATGGGATCTTGTCAAGCAATATTTTCTGGATGCTTAACTAGTTTGACTAGTTTTAGATTTCAGACCAGTGCTAGAGTTGACATTCCAAAGCTAGGTCCGCGCTGAAAATAGAAATGTATGAGCCATGTGTGCTTAAGATTTTTATCTGGAATATCTAAATTGGCTTCATCTTTCTGATTCCTTGCCCATTTTTGACTGTCATGTAGAAAAAGAAGAAAATCACATTCACCGTGAATAAACAATAATCTTCACTTCATTTTACATTTTGATTTTCACAAGTAGAAAGGGATTAACTCTGGTGTAAGTGAAAGTGTAAGGTCCAAATGACATGCTGTTTAAGGACATTCAAGCATTTAAGCAAAATGTGTGAGAAGGAAGTACAATTTAACTATGTTTAGATCAGCAGTTAACCAACCCACTGTGACATAATATTAAAAATTTTGGCAGATGAAACGAAATATTAAACTTCATAAGACAAACATCTAAACATTTCCAACTTGTGAAAATTATAAAATTAAACAAATCAAGTTAAAAAATACGTAAATGGATAAGATTTTTCTCTTACCACTCAAGCGTTATGATCCTTTTTTTTATTTCTCTAAAATTTATTATTTAAGCATCCTCTATCACTATGTTCCCACTTGAAAATAATCTGTGATTTTTCATAAAACCCTTAGGAAAACTGGGGAAATGAATATCTGTCCCCAGACCATAATTTGGCTTTTGGTTAAATTTTCTTCCAAAATGTAGGTTTTAAGCTCCAAATCTGGGCTTAAATCTAGTACTTTTATCCAAGACTCCATGCTCTAAGACGAAGCCAACTTTACTGACTGAAGCCCAATCAGAATCAGGTCCCCCGAGAAGCAGCTCCACGGCAACTCACACTTCCCCTACACCCAGACACAGGCTCTTGTTTTGTGGAGGGTTGCAGATCACTCTGCAAGTCTGATAACAGACTTGTACGTATTCTTGTTCCAGATGAATATGTACTCAAAAATTCTGCAAAATAACTTCATAGTGTCTGTGGAGGGTAAGATATTCCACATTCAGGAGTTCCTGAAATCTTCGGGCAATTTTGAGTGCCTACAGTCTAATGGCTTCATTCATTAATCAGTTTCTCTAGCTATTCTCACAACATTTTAACTACTTAGGAATAGATATACTTGCTAGAGAAAAAGAAATTCATTAACACATGGCATCCACATAGCACTCAACTAGATCTATATTAGCATTTGCAGAGGTCTCAGAAGGGAATGGCTATTTCTTCAGGACAAAGCCAGGAGATCCACTAAGCCCCCACATGGATGTTTTCAATTGCTTTTTCTAGCAAGCATGATGGATGCCAATGTGATTTAACTGTTTTAAAAACAATACAAGCTAAATACTGTATTTCTTAAATTCTCTACATTGTGTACATGTAAAAAAAGGGTTAATGCTTGTTAGCTCAATCTTAGAAATAAAAATCTTTCAGAGAATAGTATCTCTTTTTAAAGTATAGCTTTAGTTTAATTTGGGATCTCCACTTGTCTTACCTCTTGATCTTTTTCAGTTTTTCTTTCCAGAGTCTCAAACTCATCCAAGTCATTTTTTTCTTTTAATTTTAATCCCATTTCTTCATTTTCTCTTCTTAGTTGTTCATAGTCTAGTACCAGATTATCATATTTAGCACGAAGTGAGGTGAACTCACTTTCTAAGTTTTCCTATTATAAACAAAAACAAATTTCCCAATCAGAAGGGATTCAGAACACATAGTCTTTACTTCTTTAAATGAGGTGAATAATACATATACCTTTGAACCATTGGTGGTTTCTCTCTTTCAATCTTTCTAATAGTCTACATTTTGGTAAACTAGCTTACTCAGGACAGATGTTTATTTTGAAAGTAGTAGAATAAAGATAATATAAATAAATATAAGTCTGCTTCTTACTTCAGGGAAAGTCCAAGCGGGAAGGTAAACATTGGGAGCCCACTTGACCACAAACCCTTCAGCGCCTCAGTATTAAAGCCGCTGATGTAATGCCTCATGCGTCTGACTACTACTTTATTTTTCAGATGACTCAATTCAGGAAGAAACAGTATGTGTGCCCTCTCGGTCTCTAATGATGGTTTTACCCTACCATTATGGGAAAGAGGTTAAAAAAAAACAGCTTAAGTTAGGAATTTAAAAAAAAAAAAAAAAGACAGCAAACTCCTACACTTTGTGTCAGGGATACAAAAGCACTTTGTTTATATTAACCAATGATAACAATTACCAGGAAGTGTAACTGTATTCCAAATTAAACTGACATTTTAACAGACACATGTACACAAGAATGTGGCTTGTCTTAAACATGAGCAATCTGGAGAGTAACCCCAGAAGCTAACCTACAGCAGTGCTCACCACTGCCTCCCTTCTTTCTGGCTCCGAGGCACCTGCTGGGAGCCCTGTGTACCTGTAGGCTCCTCATGCGTGGATTCAACTAAGCTCAGAGAGAAAGTGCGATCATCCACAGTGGTTTTGTCTGTGCTTACATGTAGGCCTCTCTTCTTGTCACTGTTCTCTTAAGAATGCAGTGTATAACTACTGTGTGGCATTTCTACTGTTAGGGGGCACCAGTAACCTAGAGATGGCCCAAATGCACCACAGGATGGGCGTGGGTTATGTGCAAATGTGAGTCATGCCGTTTAAGTAGGGATTGGGCATCTACAGCCAGGGCATCTGTGTGGGGGGGTCACAGAGACAGTGGCCTAAGGAGGCAGAGGGACAATGAATGGTACATTTACCTGTATTTCTCAGTGTCATCTAGCAACATTATCTCCCTCTGGTGCATCACTCTTATACTTATGCCTGGGAATGCTGACGCTTCTCCCCAAGATTAATTAAATTAATCTTTTACCTCCACGGGATTTCCCAGAACAAACCAGATGGATACTAAGGTTTCCTGGTAAAGAACTACAAGCAAACACTTACCTACTAGCGCACACCTGCCTTATAAACATTTTAGCCTCCCTCTAAATGTTTCGTAGTTTTTAACTAGATGTCAAAAAAAGTGAGGGAAATCTTCATTAGAGCCCAAACTGTCTCTGATATTAAGTCAGAGCTGGAGACAAACTACAACCACAAAACCAACACAAGATCATGTTCTGTAAAATACATTACCTCATTTAGTAGCTTTGTTGCGGAATTCCACTCTATCTCTGTTAATGTATCAAGAGTGTTGCTGAAGGTATCAGACTCCAAACAGAAAGCTACAATTAGGGGAAAAAGAAATGTATATGTTAACATGTATAATGTTCTCTAAGAGTCAAATTAAACATTATTAAAAAAGTGTGACAGAGGTAATAAATAATAAGCTCACATTAGTTAGTATTTCCTCAAGAGTGTGAATGCCTAGAACACATGTCAACAGAGGCGATCATTTACAGTACTGGGTGAACTAAGACAGCTGGTGGGATTAGTGATAAAACATGGGCTCCTTATCACACAGAGGTTAAAAGGACAAATTCTGAGTTTGAAATTTGATCACTGTAAGCAGATTTAAAAATGCCCCTAAAATAAGATTATAATGCTTTAGGTATAATTTTGAAAGATTTCAACATAAATGCCATCCTTTAAAGACTGGCAAAGTTTAAGACAGATGTTACATGAATACTATACTAACTTAAATGAATAATAATCAGAACAACAATAAACAAAAATATCTTTCACATGTATTTCAAACTAGTACATCATTCTTGAGACCTCACATTTGTAGAAAATTTCATGAAAGTTTACTTTCTAAAAATCACTTATTTTTAAACCGTAACTTCCATTGTAATCCTAAAATACATTTTATTTCAACATATTTATCATACTGAGTTACGCAGTCTGTCTTTACAGGGAAGCCTTTATCAGTACATGTGGACAGGACTCACACTCATCAATTTCCCCTAAGGGAGCAAGGGCATTCCTGGGCGTTCTTGTCGTCACATTTGCAGGCATACTAAATTCCTTCACATAGTTTGAATCCTTCATTTTGTTAATTTTGCCAAAGCACCAAGTGACTCTTCGTTTTCTTTTAGCCTAAAAAACAAACACAAGATTCTTTACCTAGATTGGAGTTCAGACATAATAAAACAGGAAAGTAGTTACTGGTTTTGAAAGCCATTGATTATCTTACTACTTGAAGGACACTCTGAGATATGAAAAGATGGTCACATTTTTCAGGCCAATGTTTAATACCATGATAAATCTGATGAAACCACCGTTCTCACTTCTTTTTGTTTTTGGTGCTGGGAATCGAACCCAGCGCCTCCACCGGCTGAGCAGGCAAGAGCTGTACCCTTAGCCCCTAAGTGAAGATTTTCTAGAACTCATGCGAAGGGCCCTTGGCAACTTACAAAGCTTCGGGAACCCTGGGGTTGTGTGGGAGCACTCACTGCGCTGCACCCCTGGGCACCCTGCTTCGCTGGGAAGGAGCAGACAGGAAGCCGTGCCCAGGTTGCCAGTGTGATTCCCTTGGGAACCACTCTTTTTAGGTCCCCTGATGCCAGTCTCTTCCCCTGGGCTTGGGAAGCCAGTGCCCACCAGCGTGCCTTGCTCTGACCCTGCCATGTACTCTGGGGTCTGTGTCCTTGGGTATCTGCCCATCTGTCCTCCCCGCCATCCTCCTCCCAGCTTCATACTCAAGTCTGCTTTCGTGTTTTGAAAAAGACAAAAGCCTGACTGCTCACTTGGCTCTAGCTACTGCTTCCTTCCTGCTCTTCCTCGTGACAGACCCACCCACTCCATCCTCCCCTCTGAGGGCCCGCTTTCTCCTGTTTCTTACCCTACCCGGCTAGCGATGTATACAACACCTTCCAGGCTTCCTGACTCTCCTGTATCCAAGGATAAGAAGCGTTAAGCACACAATAAACCTAGGCCTGCTGGTTCTGTTCACTGTAAGCGTCCATCTTCTGCATTTTACCTTTAATTCCTGTTGCAACGTGAGAGAAGACGAGGTCACCAGCATCCGTGTTAAGTTGTGAATTTTCTCATCCTGTACTTTTTGAAGCAAATCTTTTTCATCCAAAAGCTGGGCTAATTGGTCTTTTTCCATTTCCTGGGCCCGAGTTTTTACATTTACCTACCGCATGTAATATTAGGTTATGTTAATAACACATGTAGATAGATTTTAAAACTTTGAAAGTAGCTTAAAGGACAGAATATTACATTTTCATGTCATTTACGAGAATTAAAATTTTACTGAAATAAAATATACCTACATGTAGAAGCCCGCATGCCATAACCATAATCAACAATTTCTCAAACACATTTCTTCTCATCATTATTCTTTACATTATGCAGACAATAAGGTTATTAAGGCAACTCTATTAATAGTCCAAGAAACATATGAATAACAGGCAGAGAAGTCAAGAGAGCCAAGGTTGAAAATCCAAAGACAAAGGTAGAGAGACGTTATTGTCTTATAAGACTACTGTTTGATATTTTAGCTCACTTTTTAAAAGTCCAATAAAATGAAAGATTTTTACAGGCCATGGGGTCATGGTGATTAAAACAAATCACTTAGAATGGCAGGACTATGGTATATTGTTAGATTACTATCTCAGGGTCAGAAGAGAAACTCAGGGGATATGAAGAAAAATAGAAGGTAGTTTTCAATAACTATACAATATTTCTCTTTCTAAACTAACTCAATATGTACCTGTGAAATTAAAATAAAGCGTCACACTCACCTCCTCTAGCTGCCTTTTGAGGTCCACTATTTCTTTCCTGTATCTTTTCAGGAGCGCTTCATCACTTGATACCTCATTGACATAAGGAGTATTCTTCATATATTTAGCAGTGCTGGCAAACTGAGAGCATATAAAAGTATAACACGTTCAAACTAAACATTTCTAACAATGAACAACGTTTAGATTTCTTGTAACAAATTTTCTTTAAAAACAAAACTAAAACAGAATAATACTGTCGACAGTGAGCTAAACAAGTTTTTATACAAGGAGCCTTCAAAGTTTTCTAATGATTCTCTGCAACCCGCTTAGCCTGGCACATGGTCTTCAGGACAGTTAAGAACACCCACTGCAGACAGCTGATGACATGACCCCCATGCACCGCTCTGTGCAGTCCTGTCCACCCAGGGGCACCTGCCCTACTCTGAGGGTCCACTTCTTGCCGAAAGCACCTCCTTGCCTCTGAACTCCATCCTACTTCACCTCTGCTCCAAAGCAATCATGCTGGAGGATGAGTCTCATTGCCACAGACCTGACTTTCTATCTTTGCACTGCTGTCAGCACCTTGACCCGGGGCTCAGCAGCTGACTGGCGCTTCCCCAGTCTGAGCACCAGATCCACTTTAAGCGGCACATGAAGATGACTGTTAAGTAACACTGGACCCTTCACTAACAAAGCTATTCTACTGACATTTAGTTCCTCTTTTTTTGTTAACAGAAAATGCAAAACAGGCTCAGAATAAAGGGGTCCATCAGTGAGCAGAAATTTAATAACTATAAAATATATGTCTTTTTTATGAGCCAGGCATGGTGGCACATGCCTGTAATCCCAACACTCAGGAGGCTGAGGCAGGAGCACTGCTGCAAATTCGAGATCACTCTGGGCTACAAAGTGAGCTCATGGACAGCCTGAACTGCAGAGCAAGACCCTGTCTCAAGAAGACAAAAAAAAAATCTTTTTTTGTTATTTCCTATTTGTAGTGTGGATCATGCAGAGTTTGCTTTTATTACAAATTAAGCATATAAAGTGAGTTATGGTAAAAAACATGGAAGTGGGATTCAAATGACTGAAGTGTGGGAAAATTAGATCAAGGAATGCCATTCAGTAGACAACATCAATTTTACTATAATAGGCGTGCCAATGTCAGTTAAAGAAAATTACATCTAATTTAAGTTGGTGATTTTTAAACTGCTCTTGCTGGGCTGAAATAAAAATCAAACGCACCTGCAGAGTGCTCAGGGTTTCTTCAAAAGATGCTGGCGTGATTGTGCAGATGATACGAGTTTTTGCATTTCCTCCCAAGGAATTCTGGAGAATTCGTGTTAATTTGCTATCTCGATAATTGATGAAACCACTTAGCATGCCAAGAGTTTGGGGAGAAAGAGAATTGAGAGTTTTATGTAACAAAAGCGGTTGGCTTTTAGTGCAGAACACTTAGTCAATTTTAAAAACTAATTCTTTACAAGTTATGAGACAGATCAAAATGATGAAAAATACTTAAAAGACTAAATTCAGTAGCATACAGTCACACATATAGGAAGTAATGCTCAGAGAATCTCAGAGCTTTTGTGTTTGTGACAGAAAACACTCGAGTTTTTTTTTTTTTTTTTTGGTACCAGGAATGGATCTCAGGACCTTGCGCTTGCCAGGCAGGTGCTTATGCCACTGAGCTATATCCCCCCTCCGAGTATTAATTTTTAACCCAATGAAAAACATAACAGGCCAATGGATAAACTCACCCAATTTGTCCATCGCTTAGTTTCTTGATCACTTGTCCCAAAATAAATAAGCTTCGATTTATATTACAGCCTTCCTTGAGTCGCACACCTGAATATATCAGACAAGTATGAAAACCGACCACCACTGCATGAGATGATAAACTTATGTACAAAGTTATGAGAGAAATCAGACATGATACATGCAATGGGAAAGTGCTTGTTTTGGGTTGGACCAGAGCCCCGCTTCAGTCTAACTGGTAGGGGCTCTCTTCCTGTTCCTCTTCTGTGAACCAGAGAGGTTATGCCCTGAGAGAACAGCAGAGGGAGGGAGAGAAAGCCTGTTTCCCTACAGAACTCCTCCCTTAACTCCTCAGTTTATTTCTTCTTTTTCCCCTGTCATTAAACACAGGTACCCATGGACTTCCAACCACGGTGGGAAGGTGATTACTGCTTCTTCCTTCCCTTGCCTATCAGTCACCTAGTGTCTCTACTAGGATCAGGCCATACCTTTGCAAAGGCCTAAGATGTCAAGAACATCATGTACATATGGGAAAGACCCTAGAATCAGAACATTAGCGCTGAAAAGACGCCTCCTACTACTTAATTTCCTTGCTGATACGAAAGCTTAGGCTATTTTTCTGCGACTCTCTGGGCTTCCCAGCTAATACAATCCTATCAAGAGCTCAATTTTAGTTCAACAGATGCTAGAATAGTCCCAGGTAAATTAGATACAGATGCTGGTGTTTATGTTAAAGAGTTTTATGGGAAATTTGTATTATTTTACTAGTTTTAAAGATGCTTAGCAGCATGTTTCATCCCATCCATTAGGAAGACAGAATAATGTGGTTCATGAGTTCTATTTACCTTCAGCTCCTGTTTGAGCAGCTCTTTCACTGCCAGCAAGGTCGACCAAATTCTGCAGGATGAAAGCAAATCTTTAGGAGGGCGATTTTTGTAATAATTTCCAACCCCCTGAAAGAATGTTTTTAGTACATGGCCCGTCTGAGTGCAGCCTCTGGGTCCTGGCTCCCACCCCATGCTCTGGCACCTCCTTCCCCTAACCTCTACATTTGTTCCCTCCTTCTTTAGGATACGCCATATAATGCAACCAGTGTAGGTCCTTTTCTACTGAGTACAGCACTTCACCATGGCAGACATGACCCTTTGTAACTTGGTAGGAGTGGCAGCAGCTTTTGCTACTGCTTTGTTGGTTCCATGTTCTAGTCCGCCGTTGCTCCACTCAAGGGCCAGGGCAAAGGTCACCTTCCCAGTGCAGCTCTGCCAACTTCTGTCCTTCCATACTGTGAGCGAATCACTCCTCCCACTGATCAGCCAGAGCTCTTTACGGGTGTGACTTATTCTCAGAGCACTGATTTTGTTGGGCTGCTCATGTGTGGCCCTGACTACACCCTGGCATCTTTAACAGCAGGGATCTCTCATTTAAAAAATAAGTGACTTCCTATCACACTCCAGACAGTGTGTCAGGTTCTGGGGTAACAGCAGAGAACAAGACAAATGAGGTCTCTGCTCACAGTCCTATATGCCCTACCTGGTGGAGAAGGCTGGGAGAGGAGAGGAGAGAAGGAACACTAAGACGTGCTGTGACAAATGTAATTGAAACGATTTGAACAGAGAGCTGGGAGCCACAGAATATCTTTTGAAGTGGGGTGGCAAAAAAGGCTCATCCTTAAACTAAGATTTCAATGATAGGGAAGTGGGAGCGTTATGAAAAGATCAAGGCAAACTGTACTCACAAAGAACGGCCCATCCATCAGGCCTCAAAGCAGAGCACCATGAGTGTGTTCAAAGACACAAAGGGCAGTGTGACACAGCTGGTGAGTGGAAGCTGGGACAAACTCTGGGTTTCCCTAAACAAAATGGAAGCCCTGGCCAGAGGGCCTCACGCAGGGGCAGGGACACGCCTGATGCAAATGTCTATAGCTCAGCGGCGCCCTGGCACAGAGAGCGGGCAGCCAGACAGGAGGCTGTGTAGGATGCGGGGGGCAGGATGGTGTGGTGCAGAGGAGGCGCCCAGAGGCGCCACGCAGGGTTACTTCATACGCCGGATGGGGCTTCTGTGGGGTCGACTTCTTCGTGAAGACACCCACAGCAAGGCAGACTGAAGGCTGGGCCAAAGGTCTCTAAAAAGGTCACCGAGGACAGAGTACAGGATGACGAGAGAAACCATAACATAGCTCACTGAATAAGTATTAAAACTAAATTATTGGGGCTACGGGTATAGCTCAGTGGCACAGCGCCTGCGTGGCAAGCACAAGGTCCTGAGTTTGATTCCTGGTACAAATTTAAAAATAAAACTAAATTATTAAGAGAAAGTTGAAACTATAGTGAAGTATCACAAGCTACAGTTGGAAAATAAAAGTTTGGTTTTCTTTTTGTTTTGTTTTAAGTTAAAATAACATGAAGTCCACTAAAATAACTGATATACTTTCACAGCAAAATAACGTAAAGTAAGGAATGGGTGTTGTGCATGCATGTAATCCCAGCACTCAGGAGGCTGAGGCAGGAGGATTGTTGCGAGTTCGAGACCAGCCTGGGCTACGAAGTGAGCGCAAGGCCAGCCTGAACTGCATAGCAACACCCTGTCTCAAAAAAGGAATGGATGTTAATTAAAAACTGATTTTACAAAATCTGAGAATGAATAAATGTATTACAGATTAAATTCCCCCCAAGGTTTCCAAAGCAAGTAAGTTAATCTTAAATCAAATCCCACACCAAGCTGAAGAAGATGGCCCTGACGACGTGGACTAGATTAATGATGGAAAGGGACAAGAAAAGAGCAAGCAAGGGACAGTGGTGACACAGTGCAAGAGGGGAACAGGAAGCCACACAGTTGGGGGAGCGGGATGCACGATGTTAGTGCGCACACACTCAGGAGAGGCGCGGAGCAGGACCGCAGGCCATGAGGGAGGCTGTGGGGTTCAAGTGATATCACCCCAGGGGCTGGGGTCTAAGGCCCTGCCTGTGGGCTGGGGTGCAGCTCAATTTAACAATAACCCACAACTTGCGGACCAGTTTGGGGTGCAGTTCAGTGGTAGAGCAGCTGTGGAGCACATGATTAGGGGAGACAAAAGACAACATTTGAAATATAAGTATTCTCTTACTGTTATAGTTTGTGTCTGGATGTTCCCCCCAAAGCCTCATGCAGTCATGGGGTGGGCTTCTAGAGTTTATGACTGATTCATGGTCCAGTGCTAGAATTATGGGTGTGAGTGCTACGCCTGCCCTGGGGCAGGCAGTTTGCATAAATGTAAGGGAGGGAAAGAGCTGCTTGGTGCTGCTGGTTTCCCCCTTTTGTTCTTGTTGCTTTTGCTGTTTTCTGCTGCCAGGAACTGTTGTTGCCCTCTGCCATGTGCCACTCTACCTTGGAGCCAGCCAAGCACAGACTGAAACCTCCAAACTGTAAGCTAAATAAACTTTCCTTCCTTAAATTTGGGCATTGGATATTCTGTTCCAGCAACAAGAGAAAAGTAACTGAGACACTTACTGTTCCTAAGAAAAAAATTAAATAATGTGATGAATGTTTTAGCCATTCTACCTAAAGGTATTTTTTGTTGATCACACAAAGCTAATTTATACTGGCTGAGTAAAAAAAACCCTTTCATTTTCAGATTACTTATCCTATTTCACTGGTGATTAGAAAAACCTGAAATCCCATAGTCTTTATGTCTATAATTTAGGAGATGACAGTTGTGACCTAACAGGAAGAAAGATCCCCAATTCTTTCTATAACATTTTAGCTAGTAATCCAATGTTACTGATGAGACCAGTAAATTGCTAATTTTTTTTTCCTATTTAGTTAACAGTTCTTATTAAAGCAAACATGCTACAGTTAAGTTAGTTTGTTTTGGCCCAGATGGTGCCATACTATGGTTCAGGAACACTTACCAAATGGGACACTTTGATAGAGCCATCACAGTTAGAAGGTTCACCTTTCTCTCTGCTTTCCAAAATCTAGACAGAAAGGGCAATTTGTATAAAAATTAGTGTATGAAAAAAAAAAAAAATTAGTGTATGCTTACTTGGAATGACCAGAGGTGGAAAGAGAGTAATTACTTACCATCCTAAAAATGGTATGTGAACGACTGCTTCTTTCATTCATTTTTGTTATTCCATAATGTCTGTTCTCTGTAAAATGAGTTATATTTCAACTATATATATTGCAGGCCAAGAAAACCATTAATTTTTACTTTAGCCTAATAATAAGTGTGACTTGATGTCTACTTTATTTGCATTTAACAATGAAACAAATTGATTCACTGAAAAAAGCTGTTATAAGTGTTTTAAAGAAAAGAAATAGAGTATAGTCTTACTTTCTCCCTTTGTGATCCAGTTCAAAGCCATTTCTGATGTATAGACCACTTCTTCTGTGAGATCAGCAACATACACATTCCTCTGAAACCAGTTTAATTATGAAAAGATTAGAGAAACAATCAGAAAATATACTTTTCAAAAAGAAGGTATAAGCTGGGTGCGGTGGCGCACACCTGTGATCCCAGCACTTGGAGGCTGAGGCAGGAGGATCATCGTGAATTCAAGACCAGCCTGAGCTACAAAGTGAGCTCAAGGCGAGCCTGAACTGCACAGCGAGACCCTGCCTCAAATACCAAAAAAAAAGAAAAAAAAAAAAAAAAAGAAGGTACAAACTATTGCAGAATTCATTTGTGGAAGTTAAAATGTGGAATCACTATTCTGTATGAAAATAGCAAGCAAATCTACAAATACCTACAACAGTACCTCCATCAAAGTACACCAAATTCCAACCTGATCTTTCCATCTTGCTGTTTTTAAGAACTTCAACCAAAATATTACAGCTGTATTTTAAAATTATACACAATAAAGACAGAGCTCGGGGCTGGGGATTTAGCTCAGAGGCAAAAGCGCCTGCCTGGCAAGTGCAAGGTTGTGAGTTCGATTCCTGGTACCAGAAGAAAAACAAAAAACCAAACAAACAAAAAAAAGACAGAGCTCTATGAACATTTAAATTATGCAAAACAATACCAAGAAGAGTCTGTTTTAAAGCCACCTTAACTCCACCACTCACATTGATATCTTCTCGAACTATCAAAGGTTTCATTTTTTGGGCACTGCAGAGTAAATCTGTAATGGTTTCATTGTATATCTCCATGTAAGACACACGCAAGAGAAATTCTCTATCTGGAAACTGGAAGAGAAATATGTGTAAAAACATCAAAAAGTCTCCCATTAAGAAAATCTAATATTGAATGCATATTCATTAACATTAAAGTGGCAAGAAATGATCTTCATAAAAAAACCAACTTATGGTTGTAAGTCTAACAGTAATAAACACAAAAATATAGAACTATCACTTCAGAAATAATACAAAGCATGCTACCATGAAATAAGAGGGCATACAATCTAACTCTCTAGACTCAAAATAAAACCCTGGAAATAGATGTTCTTATTTTAATGAAGATGCAAATTTAAAACCAACTCTTAACTAATTAGGTTGCATATTCCAGCCTTCTGCTTCCTTTCTTCTTTTCCCTACATCTACTTCTTATTTTTCTGTAATAATCACTGGTAGTGACCCACAAGCAGTGTGGAGCTAACCCTGTGGATAAGATTCGCTAGTACTTAATGCCCACTTGAAAATGTTACTGTTGCAGGATCCAAGAGAACAAATCAGCAAACTCTAAGCTCCACAAAGTTCAGCTGTGGGGATAAAACTGAATTTATGCTATGCTTTTCTTCATGGGTACCAAGAAAGGAGTGCAAATGTGTTAATCAGTGTAAGAAAAAAAATTAAGATTTCTATCTGAGCCAGATATGGTGGCACATGCCTGTAATTCCAGTGCTCAGGAGGCTGAGGCAGGAGGACCGCCTTGAGTTCAAGGCCATCCTAGGCTACATAGTGAATTCAAGGCAGGCCTGAATGACACAGCAAAACCCTGTCTCAGAAAAAAAAAAAAAAATTCTATCTGATTGTAACTACTTTTACCTGTATGCATTAGGAAGTCAGCTAAGCCATTACCTTCTTAATTTTCTGGAAGATATCATGAATTGCCCTGGGTATAACTCCCAAACAATCTTTTGAGCCCATCATAGTATGTGTTTTTCCAGAAGCTGTCTGCCCATAGGCAAATATAGTCCCTATAAAGACAAAACACACATGCAAAGATTGAAACTAAATCTATAACGTCTAAAACTCAAGATACTGTTGAATAGACACTAAAAATAAAATATTTTTGCAGCATAAAATGAATACCAACCATTGTAACCTTGTATGGCAGAATCGATGATTGGCACTGCTATTTCTTCATATACATTTTTAGTAGTTTCATTATTATGAAAGACACGATCTAAAAAACACATACAAAGTAAGTCAGCTGTGTTTTCATTCTGAATTAGTAATTGCCCAAAAGCAAGATTGTCAGGACCTAGGCTGATAAAATATTTGACAATATCTGCTTTAGTGTTTTTATCTTCTGAGAATGTCCCTCCCAAATGTAATAAGCACTGGCTGCTGAGGACGCTACTGCCTTGTGCTGCTCTGCAGCAGGTACAGTGCTGTGGCCGGAACACAGGTCAGAGCCTCATTCTTCCTCTTGTTATACTTGTATAATTCCGCCTCCCCCCTCATTAAAATGGGGCAGGTAGCAGTATCTATGGCGTAGACTTATTGTGAGGATTGAGTGAGTAGATTAATATACACGAAGTGCACAGAACAGTGTGTGGTACAAGGTCAGTGCTTTGGACATGTCAGTCAATAATGCAATCAACCCAGTCACCTTTAAGCCTCAGGTCCTCCCTGTGAGTGGCAGGCACTTTGAAGACACTAGGACTAAGCTATATGCCTTACTGTGTGCCCTGCAAAGCTCATCCTGTCACCACACCTCTCCTCCCACCACAGTGTAAATTCCACGAAAGCTGACCTGGTCCCTGATACACTTGAACAGACATGTAAGACACATCTGTACCATTTATTATTTAAGATGTTTGATTCAAAATTATTGCAAAAAGATAAAGATCTTAAAGATGACGACATTGTGAAATATTCTGGATTTATAGTTTAAGACTATAGTCTATGGTCTAATGGAGAAAATACTAGTTTCCATCATAAGGTAATATGGTTGTAACTATATCTTAAAGATCAATTTATTACCTTATGTCATATACGTGATGGATAAATGATTTTTTTCCAGTGAAGCAGTTAATAGATCTTTAATGACAAGTGTAATATTACTGACATGCCTTTGGTTAATTTTTTTTTTTGGATCCAAGGGCTCACTCTGTATCTCAGGCTGACCTTGAACTCACCATGGCAGAATCTTGATTTCAGGGCGAGCTTCCTGCCCCAGCCTCCCAAGTGCTAGGATTACCGGCATGTACCACAATGCCTGGTTTAGTGATAGGCCTTTTGTACTCTTAATAGTAAAAGGATAGTAGTAAAATGATAAGCTTACCAAAATTGAAGGATTTACTTCCATCAACTTGATAAACAGCGTTACTGTCAGTTTTCCAGTAAACATGGGTAGCTTCTCCAAGTTCATTTTCTCTAAAAAATAAATACACTGTGTATAAGTACAGCATACATGATACAGAATTCTCGTTATAGGAAAGGTAATCTAAAAATTTACACGCTCTGAAGAATATTTTGGAAGATGGTTCGGCTCTCTTAGGAGGGGCTTAGACCCCTGTCCTTGGGCATTTCCTAGGGAAGCCTGTCCGTCACCCCCATCCTCCGGCCGTTGAAAGGACAGACTAAACGTGCACCGTGATTATGTCCCTCTTGCTTTGAATCTTTAGCAGCCTGATGTGCTTAGCATGGCTCAAGGTACCTGGTTCATGTCACTTCTCTAACCCTCTCTTTTTGTAAATTCCTGTATACATTCTAAGTACCCACAAATTGACCGACCAAAGGTTTCCCTGAAATGAAAGATGTCACCACTCTGTGCCTGGAACACCTTGTCCCTGAGCCATTTACTTATTCTTTTATTCCTGCAAGGGTCAGGACTCGGCAGCCGCCAGCCTGCCCCATCCGAAGCTGGGCACAGCTTCTGTACCGGCTTTTCCCTGCAGCTGTCTTTGCCGGGTTACTGCAGGAAACTCTTGGAAACACGAGACTCCCGACGCCGGGACTTCACGTATGGAACTCCGGTTGCTGTTTAACAACAATTTCTCCAGCACTCAGGGTCAGCGTCTCTGCCTGCAGCCTGAGGCTAGCAAGGCGCAGAGTCTCTGGCCGCGCGCCCCGCTTCTCCTAGGGAGCGACTGGTAACCACGCCGCCCCTGGCAGCCTGACTTGGACTTTATTCCCGGTTCCTTTACTGCAGGGCAGGTCTGAAGCAGCGAGGGCGGAGTGTGGCTCGGTCCCTGTCCCTTGGCCAGGGCCGGCAGGCGTCTGCACCCATGCAGGAGCTCTCGGCGCGGGGCGAAGGCGACCCAAAGCGCCGGGCCCTGCCGGCGTC
The DNA here is from genome assembly GCF_000276665.1 of Chinchilla lanigera. Taxonomy (NCBI): domain Eukaryota; kingdom Metazoa; phylum Chordata; class Mammalia; order Rodentia; family Chinchillidae; genus Chinchilla; species Chinchilla lanigera. The sequence goes on along the minus strand of NW_004955496.1, from coordinate 5,469,370 downwards.
GTCAGGGCTTGGGGTCCCCGAACTCCGGCCGCCCGGGGCGCTCCGCCTCACGGCCCCCGTGGCGCCGGGCACTTACCTGCTGCTCAGTGGCCGCAACCGCACGCACACAGCCACAGCCGCCTCCTCCGCCATGGTTGCCACCACCCGTCGCTCGCCGCCCCGCCTCGAGTTTAAACTTTCCCCGGCGCCGCACCTGATTGGGCCGCACCTCCATGACGCCACGGGACGTTCCACTTGCGTCGCGGAACTGGGAGGAGGCGGGCTCGTCCACCGCTCTGGAGTTGGGGGGGGGGACAAATTTAAAGGCTGGTGGTGGTTGTGCTGGTAATAGAGGCAATAGCGTGCAGCTGCTGGAAACCAACGGGCACCGTCCTCTCCATCCATCTATGAAGAGTTTGCAATCTGTAAAAGAAGTGACATATATACATATGTAAAGATATATCTATGTTTATATATGTATTTGTATGTTTATAGATCAAAATTACAATCTTAAAAAAAAAAAACTCACCCAAACGTGAAAAGCAAAACAAAGAAAAAGCAAAAAAACCAGAGGACAAGAGTTGAAACTTGCTGTTTCAGAAATGTAAGAGGCCTGGTGCACGCCTTAGCAAGTCTGCGTTTAGATTTTTTGTTTTCTATCTTGTTTCCCTGGCTGTGAGTTTCTAACAGACTGACCTAAGAAAAACAATTCCTGGAGCCTGGGAAACTCATTTAGCAATGTGTTCAAACTTCTACTGCCTGTAGAGGGAAAGGGATTCTAATCCTTTGCCCCAGTAGAGAGCTTGGTTTTCCTTTGCCTTAAGTGTGTCATTCAGTATTGATTTAGGAAGCGAATTGTTTTCCTTCACCAAAGATGTAACCTTAAATCATTATAATTTTTCATTATTGCAAGGAGTTGAAAATCTTGCTGATTTAATAAAAGTATTTTAGAAGGTCACTGGCCATATCAACAAAAACTGAAGATTTGTGTGTTCTTTATGCCAATAATTCTACTTTTTTTGGTACTGGGAATCAAACTCATAACCTCAGGTAGCTAAGCTATATCCCTGGCCCAGTAATTCTACTTTTAAAAATTTCTGTACAAGTACATTTGATCGGTTTGTTTGTTTTTTGTCTTTTTGAGACAGGTCTTGCTATACAGTTCAGGCTGGCCTCGAGCTCACTTTGTAGCCCAGGCTGGTCTTGAACTTGCAACGATCCTCCTGCCTCAGCCTCCCAAGTGCTGGGATTACAGATGTGTGCCACCACGCCCCGCTCTATACAGGTACATTTGAAGCGTGTGCATATACTTAGTGCACATACACACACATGGGCAAAGCTATTAATTTCACCACTGTTTACATGAACGAATGGTTAGAAATGCATTAAATGCCAATAAATGTGGGACTATTCAATGGAGTTCAATGGAGGCATTATATCCACACGGAACACTGGGAAGCCAGTAAAGAGTGGTCTGGCTGTCTGTGTGCACATTTGCAATTTAACCAAGCTGCATCATTAACTAAAAGAAGACCAAAGTGCAGAATTGTTGTGCACAGAGTTGTCCAGTTTGATATTTTCAAGAGCGATTTATCTGCCTCGATTTGCATATATACTCCATTGGAAGGATATATAGATTATGCTTAATTTTCTTTTTTGGGGGGAGTACTGGGGATTGAACTCAGGACCTTGTGCTTGACAGGTAGGTGCTGTGCCACCGAGCTATATCCCCAGCCCTATGCCTAATTTTCTTATATTAATGAGCACTGAGAGGATAGATCTGCCTCTCACTGCATACTATTTTATTTTATTTTTTTGTCTTTTTGAGACAGGGTCTCACTCTGCAGTTCTGGCTGGCCTTGAACTCACTTTGTAGCCCAGGCTGTCCTCAAACTCCCAGTGTTTCTCTTACCTCGGCCTCCCTAATGCTGGGATTACAGGTGTGTGCGACCACACCGGGCTGGATACTATTTTATGATTAATATTTTAATCATGCAGGCACTGATATGAACAGTAAGTAAAAATGAATGTGCTCACTGAGATTTGTCTTGGTTAACAACTGTGAACTAATATAAACTGCCTTTTGCCATTGCTAGTGGTGAAGCCATTTGGCTGTATTTGGGAAGACATTAGAGTGTGGATCAGTGCTCCCATGTGCCACCATCTTGACAGCCTGTGGTTACAGGGAGGTGGCAGCCCCAGAAGAGGAGGCCTAGGAGAGGGCTATGGGTTGTGTCCGTAGAGGGGACAGTGGATCTCAGCCCCACCCTGTCTCTTGCTTCCCAGCACCATGGTGTGGACCTCGTCTCTCTGCATTTCCCACAAGATGCGCTGCCACAGGCCCAGCTCGATGGCCACCCTCCAGGGGCTGGAGCCTGCAAAACCATGAGCCCAACCTGTCCTCTTCATGAGCTGGCTCATCGCAGGTCTTTGGTACAGGAGTGGAAAGCTGACTGACACAGAAGATAGTGCAGAATTAAGAAGATGTGTTTGAATTGTTTTTTATTTTTTAAATTGTGGGCAAATATTGCACACAGTTAGCTGAAGGGAGGGAGTTTATGAAGAGGAAGAAGTGACATGTACTTAATGAAAGTCTCTGAGACAAAAGCAGACTGGTTCAAGAGCAGAGGTGACACATTAGCCCTTCACAGCTATGCTTATGACAGTTGTTGTAATTCATTCATTCATTCTTTCTTTCTTTCTTTCATTCTTTCCTTCTTAGGATTGAACTCAGGGCCTTCACACTGACCTGCATCCCCAGACCTTCTAAAATTTTTTATTTTTTGAGACAGTGTCTTGCTTAGTCACTAAGTTGCACAAGTTGGGCTTGAACTTGTGATCTTCCTGCTTCAGCCTCCCAGAAGGCTAGGATTACAGGTGTGTGCCACCATACCTGGCATATGATGGTCTTTCATATCATCATCATAGTAGGTATATTTATTAAAGATTTACTCTATGCCAAATTCTATTATATATTCTATGTTTATATTTTCATTTAACATTTAACTTACCAAATTTGTTCATCAGGAGATATTCATGACAAACATGTACCAATAAAATAAAAAATTAGAAAAGGAAATAGTCACTGAATAACTAAGTGACAGATATGGTGCTAGGTGGGAAGGCAGTGCATAGCATCCACAAAGTACCTGCTGGCAGAGCTCTTATTCTCTTAAGGTAGATGGATAACACACAGATCTACACCTAAGAGTTAGCCAACTTGGGAGGGTGAGGGGCAGAGCTGAGTAGACAGCGGGACAGTGAGACAGAACCCAGGCTGTAGAGTGGTCCTGCTCCTGAGGCAGTGGGCCAGGGGTCCTGCAGGCTGTCATGAGGCATCTCCATTATCAGGGAAGGGAGGCCTGTGAAAGGTACTCAGGATACGAAGCAAGGGAATCAGAAGGGATGCATGAATTCCTTCAAATAAGTCCTCTCTACTATTTGGCTATGAAGCTAGAAGCTTCCAGTGGGCTCCTTGTGTGGGTTGCTGTCTCCCTGCCCACCCACCTGCTTGCCCTGTGCTTGTGCAGGCTGCCTGTAGGTTGTAACTCTCCCTGTAATTCTCCCTTCTGACTCCTGGGTCCCCCCATCGTTGTCACCTGCCAGGCTCAACAGCAAACAGATACCTCACTTTCCTCATCCACTGTAATGGCTGAGGATACTGCAAACCGAAGGCCTCTAGCACCAGAATCCTGTTCCCTCACCTGTGCCGTCCACAGCTTGCAGCCCCCGGGGAGGCCTCTCTCTGGGTACCCAGGCTACAGACAACTCTCCAGCTCCTGATCTCTCCAAGTGGATGTTCAAGGTTGCTAAATTACTCTGGGGCTGCCTTGAGACTTCTCAGAATGCGGCTTTCATCTCGCCTCCTGCTGTCTGCCTGCTCCCAAACTCAGTCATTTCTCCTGGAACTCATCCGTGTCCCTGCTCACCACCTCACGGCCTGTGGGTCCTCAACACAGCAAGGGGAGTGATCCTCTGGTCAGGTCAGCTCAGGGCCAGTCACCTCTGTCCGGACACCACTGTTACCCTGCCACCCACTGATTTCTCTCAGGATAAAACCCAGTCTCCCAGTTGTCTCCTAAGGCCTGTCCCTTTTCCTTTCCTTCTCTTCTTTTCCTTCCTTTTCTTTTCTCTGGGAATTAAGATCAGGGCTTCCCCATGCTTCACCTGAGCTTCCCCTCCGAGCCACACCCTCAGCCTGCCTTGGCTTCTCCTCCCCTGCGCCTGACTTCGTGTACTTTCCTTTTCTGTCTCCACCCTGGCCACACTGGGCCCTGTGCATCTTCCTGAGTCTCAGCCTGATCCCCTCGCCCTGCTGCTCCCGCTGGAGGGTGGGCTACACCCAGACACCACCATCTGTGGGATTTTGGGCTCTATTGAAATGGCCCTGCTCAACGCAGGCTGCCCATAGCTGCAGTCCTGTCTGCTACTTCTGTTTCTTTACTCCTCTTCTTTTCAAATATTTCTTTTGGAGAGGGTGGACTGAGTTGGGAAACAGATTATTCTGCATTGTATATTCTTTATAATTAGGGATAGTCTAACTGTGTGAATATTAAGTTTCTCTCAAGTTAAAGAGATTATAAAATAGAGTGTAGTTTATGGACCGATTGGGTAAGTTTTACTTTCCAGCTGTGAACTTGTATGCACTGCTTCCCTGTCATGGGCACACTGAAGCTGACAGGCTTCGTGTGGAGCAAGGTAAAAGAAGGCAGGCTTTCATTTAATTGAAATAGCCAGGGAAAGAACAAAGATTTAATGACTTCTCTGTAAGTAAGGAATTTCTGGAGAGGCTTAAAATTTGGATACACACCATGTATTTGATAGGTAATTAAAAATATTTATTAACTTTTTTCTTACCTGAAAGATTAATATGTCCATGTGGATAACAAATTCAAACAGCACAAGAGTTACAGTGAGAAATCTTCCCACATTTGATCCCCAGATAGTTACCTGTAGGCAACTGTCCTATTTCCTAAGCTGTTCTCATCATTATAACTCACAAATGTGCACGTATGCATCTTTTCCCATATTGTATATCTTTCTACACAAATAAGTCTCTGCTATGGATGCTACTGTGTACTTTGCTTAAAGTGTGATCTTAACATAAATATTTTCAGTCAGTGCAGGAAGGGAAAGTGAATTTCTGGAGCACGCTGGTTGATATTTTACTGTTTTCCCTGCAAATGTATTATTTACACCCAAACTGAAGGGGGCACTGTAATCCTACCAGAAAGCATGGGATAGCTTTGGATAGTGCTTTACAGTTCTTCAGTGTGGTACAAATTTAAGAATTTGGAGAAACTCATTGTATTAAAAATACTCATCACTTCAAATTATTTATCTGTCTTCACTTATTTTATGCATTTTATATAAATTAATTGTAATATGTTTATGTCATGTTATCACCTTTCTCCTTTGATGGGAGTAAATTTTGTTTAATAGATACGCTGCATAATTTCCAAAGCATGATTCCTATTTTTATTTTGGAGACATTTATTTGTAATGATCACAGGCATAATGTGTTCTTTCTTTTACTCGTGGTTAAAGAGGATTTACGTGGCAGCATGAAAACTGCTCTGACCTGGTTCAGTCCAAATCCAGCATTTCTAAGATATCAGACCAGAAAATCATTTATTTCTGTGAGTAACCATCTTTTTCATCCACAAAATGAGGGAGTTGGAGGAAAGGATTTCTGAGGTTCTTTCTGATTTCAAAAAGTCTATGAAATCTTCATTTAAACAAAGGATAACAATTTAGCCAGGCGTGGTGGCACTTGTTTGTAATCCCAGCACCCTGGGAGGCTAAAGCAGGAGGTTCACAAGTCTGAGCCCAGCTTGGGAAATTTAGTGACTTAGTGAGATCCTGTCTCAAAATTAAAAATTAAAAATGACCTGGAGATCTAGCTCAGTGTAAAGGCCCTGGGTTCAATCTCTAGTACCACAAAAAGAAGAAAGGAGAGGAAAAAGGAAGGAAGGAGAGTAGAAAAGAAGAGAGAAGGGAAGGAAGGAAGAAAAGAAGGAAGGAAGGTAGGAAAAGAAGGAAGGAAGAAAGGAAAAAGAATAAAAAGAGCGAGTGAGCTATGACGAAGGTCTTGGTTTTATTCTCCACTACTACAAAACAAAAGCAAAACAAAACAAAAACAGAAGCACAATTCTTGAATTGCCAAGAAAACGGATGTTAAATATTTTTGCCACAAAAAGTAGGTGAGGTAAACATATGCTAATTAGCTTGAGTTATCTACAATGAAGTAATTTATAATTCCACTACTCTAAAGAAACTGTCAAAGGCTGTCCAGTGAATGTTTCCCGTCTCACTCTTTTATCAAATTTTGTCTTCCCTAAAGTGTCTAATATTCATTAAAATTCTTTCTCACTCTTTAGTGTATTTAAGGAATCTGTATTGATAAATTACTGCATACTTTTATCAGGAAGGAACTCATTTTATATTTACTGATGTAAAATTTGCTTTTTACAGTAAGAAATCAATATGTAGATCTGTCTTTCCTTATTGGCTACACAATAGTCCAGTACTTCTCTACTTCATTTAGTTCTTCTTTCATGCTGACACCCCAAATACTTTGTCCAATTATGCCACAAGCAAGAATATGTGAGTGCCCACATCCTCATTTCATTGTTAGACATTATCAATGCAGTGATTATATTTTTTCGATTTTTTTAGGGAAAAAGACATTTAATTATCACTTTAATTTTCAATCCCCTAATGACTAGTGGGACTGAGCAGACACTTGTTGCTTTTAGTCATATTTACATCTTACTTTTTGAATTACCCATTTGGATTGAAATAGACCTTTGATCCCTTGCTCATTTTTTCATGTGGATTGTGGAACTGAAGTATTAAGGGTTACTTATCCAGTACATATTTTCCTCTAGTCAGTCGTTCATCTTTTCAGTTATGCACATGTGTAGTTCCGTGTCTCCTCTTTACTTTTGTTCACTTAGGATGTCTTTCTTCTCTTGGAGCTTCTGGAAATGTTAGGCTCCAATTTTTTACTTTTGTAATTTTATTTCTTACATTTACAGATTTAATTCTTTCCTTATCAACAAAGTTACCTATAGTCACCACCTTCACTTTGCCATTTTCCAGCCCATCTTCAGATATTTATAATTTGCCTTAACATCCCTCCATGTTAATAAAATTTCTCCTCTGAGGTTTATAATTAGTAAACAAATAGACATTTTAAATTGCTTTTGAGAATTTTCTATTGGCTTTGAGTGCTAGGTTGTCTCCAAAGGTGATTTCTTTGGAACACAGAACATGTCTGTGGTGGGATGAGGGTGCACTGTGGGGAGGGGCTTCTACTCCTCGGAGGAGCCTGTGAAGACAGACATGCTGTAATGGTGGATATACCGTGTCAATCTGAGAAGTGTAGAAACTTAACTAATGACTTGGCAGTTCTACATCCTGTGGGGTAGAGGACAAGCCCTAGAGTGGCTGTTTATGCCCAAGATGTTGTAATGGTTGATTCATTGTGTCAACTAGAGAAGTTTAGAAGTTTAACTAAGTGCCTGAGTAGAGGGCCAAGGTCCTCACTTTGTAAACATTCTGAGCCTGAGAAAGAGGAGGGCATGTAGATGGTGTGAGCACTACACCCACCCTAGGGCAGGTAGCCTGCTTACAATACAAGGGAGGAAAAGAGGCTTGTTATCCCCTGTTTTTGCTCTTGTTGTTTTTGCTGTCTCCTGCCACCAGGAACTGTTGCCCCTCTGTCATGCCACCCTGCTTTGGATCCAGCTAATTATGGACTGAAAACTCTACAATCAATGAGTTAAATAAACCTTTCCTTCCTTAATTTGGCGCATTGGGTATTTTGCCTCAGCTACCAGAGAAAAGTAACTAAGACACATGCTCACGATGGTGTCTTTCCAGATCAGGATGGGAAGCCAGAAGGTATCTTCAAGTTTAGGACCAGAGCTGGCATAGAGTCATTTCTGCCATCTCCTACTGGGCTAACGGCCCCAAGCTAGCTCCAGAGAGAGGACACATGGAGAAGCACCACCTTTCCTGACACTTACATGAATTGGGCCTAGCAGCTTCGCCTGGTTTCCAGTGCACATAGCCTAACAAGGTACCCTGGTTAATGCTGCATAGAGTCAAAAGACCAACAATGCCCAACTGATTCCACAACAACATCCAGACCTTTTGGTGTGGTTCTAATGAAGCTTAATGAATGAATGGAATTATATAATTTTCACCAGAACCAATATGTGGAATTGTTTTGTCATTCCTATAGGCTTGGTTTTTAGATTTTCTGAAACTTACCATTTCATTGTGTCTGCATTTTACTAAGTCACCCATCACTATTACTTCCTTGACCACCACATGGTACTATCAGGTACTGTGTGGGGTTCTGAGCTCAGCTCCCACTCATTCTCATTTACTTCTTTGTCTGGTTTGCAGCTAACTTTCTGGCCTCCTCTCTTTGGCCTCCATTGTAAGGTCTTGTCTCAGCTTTACTTTTGGATGTATGGTTCTTGAAAGATTCATTCAAAGACTTCTGTTATTTCTATTCTCAGTCCTGTTAATTACCTTAGTTATGATTCACAGGCTGATAACTCCCAACTCTGAATCTCTAATACAAAAATCTCACCTGAGCTTTAATCACGTACGTCTAATTCTTTACAAGCCATTGTGTGAGCATTCTAGTTACCTCAAAAAGTTGAAAGCTAGCCTCATATTTTTGTTAAATCAGTTCTGTATTCTACCTTGTAGTTTCCAGTTGTGATTCAGCAACAACACAGATCCCTAAGAGAAAAAAATGGAACACTTTTAAACTCCTATTCCTACTCAGAGTTCACAGTTAATTATCAACAATACAATATTTGGATTTTTCCTCCTAACTTTTTTGTTGTTGTTGTTTTTACACCACTGGAGGTTGAACCCAGGGCCTCATGTATGCTATACCACAGGTAGTATACCATGAGACACATCCCCAGCCCTTTCTAAATATTTTTTAACCCTTGCCTTCATGTGCATCATTTATACTGCAGATATATTTCGGCTTCTCTTTCCCTTGCGACTAACTTCTGTGTTTTTCAGGATCATTTCAAACAGCATTTTCTAAGAAGCCTCTGATTCTTTATCCTCTGTGTTCCTGTAGCACCATACGTACTCGACTTACATTCTAAGTAATGTGTATCTTCCTTACTATTCAGTGAGTCTTTGAAAGTAGGACTCTCATTTTCCTTGTATTCTAGTTTATTATATTATCAAAATGTTTCATGTACACTGTTCTGAACCGCATTTGATGATTGTTGTCCTGTCTTCAACATCTTGATGATATAACAAGCAATACAACAATAGAATAAATGGACTACTTGCAAATAAAAGACTGTTTTTCTTGATAATTGTTCCCTGGCAAAGTTATTTCTATACTAAGAGAAATAATCAAAAATATCCATGAAGGAGCAACCCACTTTCTGGGTCCCCTTCTATCCCCCTTAGACAGAAGCTTTCTTCCTCTCAATAAATTCTTCCTACTCTTAAAAAATAAATAAAACAAATAAGTAAATAAATTTTTAAAAAAGGTTAAGGATATAGCTCAGTACAAAAGTCCTGTGTTCAATCCCCAGCACCACAAAACAAAAATATCCATGAAGTAGCTGTCTTCCTGAAAATGGTGTATATATCTATATATATATGGCATATATATGATGTATATATATATGGTATATATATGATATATGGCATATATATGATATATATATATCCTATAGGTATAACTAATTTGAAGCTTCTGAAATGTGTGTGCCAGTAATATTGAGGGCTACATACTTTTATTTGAAGATTTATGAAAGGCTGTATAATTAGCAGACCAAATTGACAATCAGGACATGTACTTTACATTTTACACAGTGGGTTAAGAATGTTTGGAATTTCCAAGTGTTTTGTTTGTTGTTTCATTGAATTTTACAGCCATAAATGTATACATTCTAGTGCAAGAGTATATATTGATGTTTAAAAAATAAAACACATTAAATATGGTGATATGTAAGAGGCACATATCAGTAAAACATCTTGATTGAACTTTATTATTACTTATGATTCTGTAAGCATTTTAAGCACAAGGGTTTCGTTTTAAAAGCTATTTTCTGAATATTTTGGCAAATGTACTTGTGAGATCAGCATAAATATACTTGGTGCACAGAATAATAATAATGTGGGTTTACTTGAGATGTTAGTAGTATAGCTTGCTACAGCAAAACATCGAGTTCATTCTTGGAGTAAAATGTCCATTGTTTTCATTTTTAATTTCTTCTATTTCCAAGCGGATTTGTAATTTGATTTTTCTGGGTCTGAGCCAATCTGTCAGTTTATGAGAAACTACTGCAATTAATGGAAAGTGAAAGCAAATCCCAAGGAACCCCTAAGACAGAACTTGTTTTTCTATTTTACCACCAAAGACCCAGTAATAACTCAATACTCTAAGAACCTATGAATCCATTATTTGGAAACATATTCAAATGTCCATAATATTGAGTGAAGAGACTTGAAAGCAGCTGGCTTCAAGGGCAGGAGTGGCTTGTAGAGAAAGCGTGGGGACTGAAAGGTAAGGAATGGCTGTTTTTGTTGTTAGCTTTTTTTTTTTTTTTAACACTACTGGGTTTGTACTCTTTGTGCACAGGTATTTCAATAAAAATAAAACTTCACTTACAAAAAGAAATTATCAATCCCAAACTGTGCATGAGTCTTATGTTACTTCCTGTGGGAGTAACAAAAAGGGAGCTGGGCTGGCCTGTTTGAGTGGAGCTTCCCCCAAAGTCCCTCCTGGACTGAGGGACCACAGAGGAGAGTGAAACATGGGGGATTGGAGGCCGAGGCAGAGGGAGCCATGAAGAAAGGGCAGGATATGTGTGTGTGGGTTAAATACTAATGGAACCATAGGTGAGAGACACCCCAAAGAGGAAAAAGTACAGTTCCCTCCTAATGCCATCTCTCTACTCTGCTTCCCAAAGCCCTTGTGATGAATGGACATTCTGTCTGTAACAGGGAATGGAACCAGAAAGCCACTATTCCTGGGGATCTTTGATGTGCGGATTCTTTACTGAACCCTGGTCTGGCCTCTGTGGGAAATGTGAGAGAAGAATCTGTTCTGTGAAGAATCTATTTGTTGAAACATTCTGAATCCTCTTTGCTTGGTAACTGAGGAAATAGTAAATAAAATGAAGATGTCTCTAGCTGTACTGAATTGTCCTTACTGATCTTTGTACCTTGACTAGGCTTTACTGTTTGACTTAGTCTGATGGATCCTGGGGACAAAGTTGGCCATGTTGACTTCATGGTTTATGGTGTGAGCTGGTGGTGATGGTGATGAGGATGAAATCTTCCCTTTGCCAATCATGGGTGTAACTTGCTATGAGCCCTTTGACTGTGCAAGCTGGGTTCTCATCAGCGAGATTCTTCTGGTTTGCCAGACAACCTAACAGGTATCTCCAGATGGAATCAGGGAAAAGGGAAGTGGAACTTTGGCTGGCTTCCTGGGCAATAATAACGGGAGTTAATAACCCCTGTTAGAGCCAATGCCTGGAGATGGTCATGGCAGCTCTTCCAACTGGATGGGGATGGACGGCATGCTTCCCATCTGTTCCACAATGAGTGTTAGAAACTGTTTTTGTGTTTTCCTTTCTTTCAGGATCACTTGAGTTTACTAATAGGCAAACATTGAGGAAGATTATGGACTAATGATCAGTTTACACAGTTATGGTCAGTCTTCTCTCTTCCACTGTCCCCATGAAACAGGAGCTTGGTCATTTGTATTGATGAGGTCAGGATACATCACTTCAACTACATGATTCTGATGGCATGGTTGTTGGAAAGTGTCTCTTTGTGCCAGGAACTAAATGCGGGGGATGTGCATTTGAACAGAGCAGATCAAAATATTTTGTTCAAATTTTGAATTTTTTATTTCACTCATTTTAACAATAGCTTGAACCAAGATATTTGAAATTTCATCTATATTTCCATTCCATGTGAACCTATTGTCTTTATTCTCTCTTTCTCTCTCTCTCATACATAGATACACGTGGACACACACACACAAAGACACACACACACACCTACTGACTTAAAATTTGGGGTATCTGATAGTAAATATTGAAATACAATTGTGATTTTAATTTGATTGTTTCATGATCCATGATCTTTTGCTAAAGAATATGGAGTATATTGTTTTAAAATCTGAATCTGTTGTGTCTACTTATCTTTTTTCTCCCTAAAATGTTATGATCTAGAGTTTTTTCCCCCAGGAGATGTTTTTAATTACAACCTAGCAAAAGTTAAATAATCACAAGTTTTTATGTTTTTCAAGCACAGTGTTTTGTCTTTGGAGCAGTACTTATTTTTTTGTTTTAATTAGCAGTAAAGTTAATAAAGTTGGATTTTGTTATAATAATGAATATTTCTGGTGTACTCTTTTTTTTTTTGGTACCAGGAACTGAACTTAGGACCTTGCACTTGCCAGACAGGTGCTTGTGCCACTGAGCTATATTCCTGGCAAATATTTCTTATTATATAAAAAATATTATTAAATATATATGATGAGAGGCCTTGGTATTATAAAGTCACCCCCTTGGGCATTTCTTTACCTCATTCTACTTCCTACATCCAAGCTTATTATTCTGTGGGGTTTTTCTTTTTGGGGGGGTACTGGAAATCTAATTCAGGACCTTGCACTTGCAAGGCAGGCACTGTGTGGCTGAGCTAAATCCCCAGACCCAAGCTTATTATTAACAATAGGTAAAATATAGGAGAGGGAATGAAAATAAAGTAAGAAATTTTATGAACCAGAAATGGTATAGCAGTATAAAGTGGTGAAAATCAAGGATGTGCTGGGAGTTCAGCTGCTATGAGAATGGGGACAAAGAAAACCCAAATCTAAAACAAAAATAGCAAAGACCCAAACAAGAAAAAGCCAAGCTTGGGTTTGCTACAGCGGGACTTGGATACTCAGCAGAGAAGACTGATGGCATTCACTCGTGGTGCCCATGCCCAGTATAACTGGGAGGCAGGCGTTCTGACCACAAATATGAAGCTTGGTTCTGAGCTATTAAATTTTCAGGGGAAATAGAGGTGGGCAGAGACAAGGGAGACAAGCACCTTTAACTGGAGAGAAAACGAAATCCTAATTCTGAACATGGAAAATTAAGTTTAAGAAATGTATTCAACACCATAAGTACAAGATAATTTGTCTTAAATGAAAGAAAATAAAATGCACAATTCAAAAAAATCTTTTCAAACAAGTACACTGAAGCTCCTTAATGATGCAGTTGAAAGAATAATGCAGAACAAGAAAGAAAACCAGGCAGAAATGAAATAATGTAGTTACGAAAAAAATCAGAAAATTTGAATTTCACATACCAGTGGAATTCAAGAAAATATTTAGATTGGTAGAAAAGGGGAGAGAACCATAACATATACTGGGAATGTAGATGGTGGAGTTTGGGGAAGTGGGGATGATTCACGGGACGAGGAGATGGATGGGGAACAGCTCCCTGTGTAGGGGTCATGCTGCATCTTGGACTACACTTTTACTACTTGTCCACGTCTGGTGAGCTGCAGTGCCCATAAGCATAAGAAGTTATGTGAAGTGAGTTTGTTATTCCTAGATAGAAGCCCAGGAGTAGTGATGAGCTTGTCCCCCAGCTCAGAAAAGTTGCCCTGGCACATGAGCAGGCCACTTGTACCATGGCTGCAAGGTGTGGAAAGCAGCTTGTGGTGAATTTTGTGTCCTGGGGGAAACAGGACACATTGGCCTAAAGTGCTGAGGACAAACACTTTCCAAAAGTGATGCTGAGAGCCCAGGAGTTCTGGCCAGCATCTCCTATGTCAGGGTGTTGCCTCTCTAGCAGGTGCTACAGTTATTCTTAATTATTCTTGAGAATTATACATGAGGAAAGAGGGAGAACTAGATTGGGCCAAGGCCACTCAGAGAATTGTCTTATGAGCTTATATGTGGAAAGTTATATGGCACACGAAAACCTAAAGAAAGGAAAGAAAAGAAACCCCTTATTGGCACATGGAATAAATTCTAACAGGTCAAAAATCAAAGACAGAAGTGGTGGATTGGAAGGTAATACTTAGGAACTTGTTAAGAATGCAGCCTGGATATACAAACTGATGAAAAACTTTATAGACAGAGAACATGAAATAAGGGCTGCTTAGAGAAACCACAACATAAATACATCTAACAGGAGCCAGAAGAAGCAAGCGGAGGAGAAAAGCAATATGCAAAGAGATAATTGCTGGAGAACTTTCAAAATTTGAGAAATATGTGATGTAGGTTGAAAGTATATCCTGAAGATTATACATGATCATGAACAGCAACTCTATGTCTAGAACAAATTTGTGAAAGTTGGAATAAAGAGAAAGTTCTGAAAATTTTCCCGAAAGGAAGAAAAAGATGACAAAGGGGATTGACAGACTGAAAGAAAACTCACCCGGAACATATGACAGAAGATACTGTAGGAATTACCTTCAAAGCTCTTGGGGAAAATACATTTCAACTAAGTGTTCTATCTAGGTAACCTACCACAACAGTGAGGGCCATCTAGACACACCCACAGATGTAGAAATAACCAAACCTTACTAGCATATTTGAAAGGGAAGAAGCAAAATGGAAGAAAGAGGAATGAACCTGGGAAGGAGCAAAATATGTTAATAAATTTAATCAGTCTAAAAAGAAGACCATAAAAATAATCTGGATTATTATTATTATTTAGGATTTGGTTGTTTAAAAAACCGATATGCCTCTAGCCAAAAAGGCTTTTGTTTGATTAGGAAGACGATTAAGTTTGGTGTCTTCTATGTCCTTTAGATGAGCAAACCCTGTTTAATTGACCCAAGTGGTGTCTGTGGTCTGGGATGTCTGCCAATCTCTTCCTACTAAGGACTGTAACTTCCAATTGGTAGAGGAAATCTATAACTCCCAACCAAGAGGAAAAATAATACATACTTGTGTGTGTGCATGTGTAGGAGCCTATGTGTATATGCACAAGTGGGTGTGCATTTGTGGAAGGGAAGAAATCAGGAAAATTTTATCGAGCCAGCAGGAAAAAGGAATAAAGAGAAAAAAGAATACTTACTCTTACTAAATACTAAATAAGGCTGGAAACAGATCTTGATCTATAACGGATGAACTATTGATACATGCCACAATGTAGGTGGCTCTCAAGATAATTATGCTGAACAAACCCAATCTTAAAAATTAAATACCATCTGATTTTAATAATATAAGATTTTTGAAATAAAATTTTGGAGATTAAAAAAACACATCAGTGGTTGCCAGGTGCTACAGATGGAGGGTGGAAGTAGAGCAAGTGTTGCTACAAAGGGCAGGGTGGGGGATCCTCATGGTGCAACAGTTGTCTGAATTCTTGGGGGTGGGTGCACAGATCTACAGTTGTGATGAGAATCACACACATATGTGCATGCACACACAGAGACACGTACACATGTACACACACACAAATACATATACAACTAGTGAGGTCTGAAGAAGCCCTGCAGATTGTACCAGTGTCATTTTCCTAGTTTTTGTGTTGCCCTATAACTGGATGAAAAGTTCAAAACACCTATGTGTGCATTTATTTTGCAGTTTCTTATGGATGTACAATTATTTCACAGTGAAAAGTTAAAAAAGCAAAATGTAGGCCTGAAGCAATGTCCAGACAATATTAACACAAATCTTTCTTTTCAATGAACAAAGAGAAACTAGCTGTATAATTATCTTAACTATCTTGTGTGTGTGTGCATATATACATGTATATATATATACATATATAATTTTTTCCCTTTTCCTTTCTGTCTCCTTTCCCCCATTAGTTTCTCATTCTTTTAAACAGTTTCTTCCCAATTTACACTATCTATTGTCCATTTTGGTTCTTATTTACTCTTTCAGCCTCTCACATTAGTGAGACAATGTGTTGCTTACTATATCTTGTACTCTGAGTAACTACTATGAAAATAACAGTGTGCAATGTGTTAATTATTACTACTCTCCTATTAGCCTAATTTGAAACTCTGTTTTATTTTATTTGTATTTTTTTCTTTCTCTAAAAAAATAGAGAAACTGTGATGGGGAAAAGGGAAAGGTACGAAGGGTAAAGGAAAAAAATATATATATACAAGATAGTTAAGATAGTAATAAAACTAGTTTCTCTTAGTTCATTGAAAAGAAAGGTCTGTGCTAATATTGTTTGGACCATATTTCCTGCCTATATCTTGTACTCTGAATAACTGCTATGTAGACAACAATGCACAATGTACTAATTGTTACTGTCCTAGCAGCCTATTTGGAAATTCTGTTTTATTGTTATGTTTACTTTTCTCTCTTTAAAAACCATAAAATAAAATCACTGGACAAAACAACAAAAAAGTTAAAGAAGTAATCTATTCAGTGGTTAGCAATTTTTCAACCAATTATCCTAATTTTTCTGTTAAAATTGAAATCCCCAAGTTAATATATAAACAGATTGGTTTCTGTGAATGTTGAAAATGGACTCTTCATGCTCCAATAATACAATTATAAGTGTTTTACTTTAATTCTTTCCTTAGGAAAAGAGGGATTTTAGTTTGTTCCTTTAGACACGCCCATATACCCTTACCAATAACTTTAAGTGAAAAGTTATTTAATTTTCAAAAATTGTCACCTATGTAGGCATGTAAATTAGAGGCCAGGCATTTTTGTTTGTTTCTCTAGCCTGTAACAGAACACGTGATTCCCTTAGTTCACATTAACTAGAAATTTAGGTGAAATAGTTTTGGTCCATCTTTCTGTTGTTGTTGGTCTGTTTTCACACACTGTTGTTTGTCCATGTTCTCCTTAAAGTCTGGTACATGAACTTAAATCAATCGACATAGCTGGTCATTGTCAGGTTTCTCTGGGTATTGGGTATTTTGACCATTTTTGATCTGGATATTAACTTTCTGTTAATGTAAATGAGCAAACATATTAATCATTTTAGATATTTTGAGCTATTACTATTCCACACTTTACTTTTGTTCATGAAAACTTCTTTGGTATTTCTTTGGAGTTTTTAACTCATATCTTCTTGTTTTATAGTGATTGAGATTTTGTCCCTATATTTGAAATTTTCCATTTTACTTTTAAGCTTTATCTTTTTGAGTTTTGCTTATTTCAATTTATGAAGAATAGTTTCAGTTGTGATTACATCACCTATTACATTGGTGATATTTCATCCCCTTGTGTCAAACACAATTTTGAGAAGCACGATTTATTATCTAAATTTTTCACAATTTTGAGAAGCACGATTTATTATCTAAATTTTTCAGAAAAAGTTGAACAGAGCTTGTTATGGTTTCTATTGAAGAATGTTCACCCAAAGTCCTCATGTGGTCGTAGGAGGAGCTTTTGCAAGAGGGTTGGACTATTTAGGTGCTAGAGCCGACTTGCTGTTAGGAGGTGGGGCCTGGTTAGAGGGGGTGGGTCTCGAGGGATGTGGCCTAGAAAGGTATATCTCTCTGGCTCCTCCCTTCACTGTCTGCTCCCTGGCCATCCTGATATGGGCAGCTCTCCTCTTCCCAAGCCCTTTCTTTATACAGCTCTGACTTGGAGCCAACTAACCATGTGCCAAAAAATCCCCCACACTTCCTTTAAGTGTGCATGTTGGGGATTCATCTCAGTGATAAAGAAAGTGATTAAGACAGATTTTGGTACTAAAAGTGGAGTTGTTGCTGTGACTGACTGTGTGGTTTAGAAACTTTCGGAATTGGTTTGCAAAGGAGTTTGGAATGGTTTGGAGATGCCAGCTGGAGAAGGCCTAAAATTCTGTAAGCCAAGCTTGATGAGAGATTCTGGTCTGATCTCAGAAGAAAAGAAGACTTACAGGAATGCTGACAGTAAAGGCCAGGCTCAATGGGTTTCAGTTTAGAATAAGGACATTACTGACAGTTGGACTCCATGGCAGAAAATACGTCTACACTTTGCTCTTGTCCTGAGACTTTGTGGGAGACTGAGTTTAAAGGTGGTGGACTAATTAATCTGGCAGAAGAAATTTCAAGTCAGCTCAGTGTTGAAGTGATGTCATAGGTACTGCTGGTAGCTTTTAGCCATTTGTCTACTGTGAAAAGCTGGACTTGGAAAGTTTGAAAAAAGCAGAGCTGAAAAGTTTGAAAAAAAAGTCCTCATGTGTTCATAGGTGGGGCTTTGGGAGAGGGTTGGACCATGGGACCAGCATAGCTGACTTGATGTTAGGAGGTAGGGTCTGGTTGGAGGAGGTGAGTCACTGGGGACGTGACCTGGGAGAGTGTCTCTCTCTTTCTGGCTCCTCTCTCTTATCTCTCCTTCTAGGCTGCCCTGACTTGAGCAGCTTTCCTCTGCTCTGGCCCTTCCACCATGCTGTTTTGTCATGGAGCCAATTGACTACAGACTGTAACCATGAGCCAAAATAAGCCTCTCCTCCACTTAGCTATGGGTATTGGGTGTTTGTCACAGCAACTAAGAAAGTGACCAAGATAGAACAAAGTCAAGGATAGAGCTCTATTTCAAAGCTCTAGATGCTCCTCAGTTGGAAACTTATTAATCAGCAACCTAGTTAATATTTTCAATAACCAATTCTACTACCTAGCTATTATGTCTAACTTATACCTCTGAATCTTAATATGTGGTGACCAAGAATGCCTCAGTTCCTTGTCAGCATTATTCTTTTTTTTTTTTTTTTTCTTTTCTTCAAGTAGCAGGAATTGAATTCACGACCTTGAGCTTGCCAGGCAAGTGCTTTGCCACTGAGCTAAATCCCCAGCCCCAGCATTACTCTTCTTATTTATTTGTGTAGCATGTAATTAATATGAATTTTATTTAGCTTTCTATTATCAGTGTTTTCTATGCTCTGAAACTGTCTGCTTACTAATATGTTCTAGAGAGTTACCATTTGTGCACATTATATTTTGTTAGTAATACATTTAAAAATATTGTCAGAATACATTTAAAAATATTGACATATTTGTTTTTTCCCTACTCCTAGCATTGACAGTCATTTCATAATATTGTCTGCCGTCTTATTAGAATTTGGTCTTTTAGGGACCTGTAATAATTTAAAGTAGTATAGTTAAGTTCTTTGAGTTTATAGTTAGGGAAAGCAAAAATCATGCTCCAGGATATTTGTATAATAGAATTATAATTTGTATATGTAAACATGTGTGCATATCTAATTTTCTGTTGGCCAGTAGTGTTCTTGGCTTTCTCTCTACCCCTTGGTGCCTTCTGCTTCCCTCACAGTGTTTGTTTTCCCTGGTCCTCCAGCAGGAAATGTTTAAGGAGCCATCTGGGAGTTCCTTGTCTTAGTGATGTAGAAGTGGCAGAGGGGTGAGGGAAAAAGAAAGAGAGTGTTGTCTGACAGTGGGGAAGAGATTTTTCAGCAGATCTTTCCCAGAAGTTGATGAAGTGCCTTTATTTGCATTGGAAATTGATGGAAAAAGAAAGGGAGGATTTTAAGAAATACAAATGTGAACCACGTATCCTTGTCATTATGCAGGAGAAAAAGAACTTGGTATTTGTGTAAATTTCTGGGTTTTGTTCTTTTAAAGTTCTCTGTACTGAGTCTGGACTGTTCAGGCTCTTGGCTGTAGTAATGAGGGGCAAGAGCCAGAGAGAATTTATATGTTATATAAACTATACAAAGTCTAGGAATATTGTCCTCAAAGTTAACAGAGATACCGCTGAAGAATAGGCTTGGGAAAGGGTACAAACTTTTAACTGTAGCTAGCTGTTGATTTGATGCATTTTGGCAGAAATTTTTTTTTATTTAGAATGAATAATGGAACAAATAATTATGTGCATTATTTATTTGGAATAAAAAATAGAAAAGTAGGTAGGCACCTTTTTTTTTTTTTTTACAGATGATTTGGGTAAAATCTATATACAGTGATATATGCTAGCTTCAGCTACACACGCCCATGCCTCCTGACAAGTGCACGTCACCGACATAAACACAAATCCACTGAGACAGCGCGTTTCCATCACTGCAGAAAATTGCCTCCCTTGGGTATCTCCTTCCTATCTCCTTTTCTGGCTGTAATTGAATTCCTTCTTAATGACACTTGTTTTGCTCTTCTAATTCATGATAACCTATGTTTCCCTAGGCCACATCAACCTGAACTAAAAATAGGAAGCCTGAAACCTAATCAAGGAGTGTTTCTCTGGAGCCTTTGTGGTCATTGCGGGTGAATGTTAGTTCATCTCAAAGTCACCTGAAATTTAGTAAAATGATTAAAGGCAAAATCATTACAAGCCACACTTATACATAATATAATCTATTAGAAGACACAATGGAAATAAAAGATTCTATTTGTGAGAGAAAAAGAATGAATAGAAATGGCATATCTAGGGATTAACTTAGTAAGCAATGTTCAAAACCTGTATGAGGAAAACTTTGGGGCACCCTGACATGCACAAAATTACCCTGGCACGAATGGAAAGACATACCTCATTCTTGGCTAGAAAGATCAAATATCCTAACACGGGCACTTCCCTAAATTCATTGTAAATTTAACACTATCTAAATAAAAGTTGGATCAATCATTTCAAGAGTTGTACCAGTTAATTACAATTTTGTTTGGAAGAACAATAGGCAAGAATAGAGAGGAAAATCCTTAAAAAATGAGAAAGGATTTGATTGTTGGTCCTGTGTAGATATTAATCCAAATGGAGCACATGTAAATTTTAAAAAATGAAGGCATAGTAGCACTTGAAAAGATAAAGAGAATCCATTCAAATTTTTCAGAATCACTTTCCTGACAAAGATTAAAGAATTTAGAGTAAATAACATTAATTTGTATGAAACAAAATGAATATGTTAATGAAAAAAGAAAATCAGAATAAAAAATATAAGCTGGGAAAAGTATTGCAAATATATCACAGAGGGTTAATGTCTCTAATATACAAAGAGTTTCTAAAATAATGTGGAAAAATACAGGTAGTCTTACAGAAGAATGCTTAGAAATTAATAAAAGCAATAATGAAATGCTAATTTCTTCTTGTATATAAAATGTGTAATCTTGTGGATAAGAGAAATGCAATCTAAAGTTGCACAGACAGCAAATTTTCAGGAAAATCACAATGGACATAATCTGAAAACTTGACAATATATTCTCCTGGTAGGTGGGAATGGAGAAAGTTTTAAGCCCTATAGAAAGGATTTGGAAGTAGCTAACAAAGTTATATTTGTCTTTCTCTCTAGCCCAGCAAACCCTGTTTTAGAAATACACCTCACGTATATATACACAACGCCTTTCATTGTAGAACTGTTTTCTATTGAAAAAGACTGAAAAAAGGCAGGTATCCATGAATGAGCAGTCGGATAACCTATGAAACATCCACGTAATGAAATACCATGCTCCTGTAAAAAGGATTAAAGAGTATGTCTACATCCTGCTTTGAAGTGCTCTCTGCGATAGGTTATTAAGTAAAGAAAATCAAGAAGACTGTGTATCTTATCCTTACTTTTTATCTAAGGAAGTAATTTTTTGGGGGCTTGCATTAGGAAAATGAAAGGGTAACCAAAAATAAAAAGAAAAAGAATTACTTATAAAGCAGGGTTTCTCAGCAGCTCTCCCCCTGATATCTTGGCCTGGAGAATTCTTTGTTACGTGTCCATCTTGTGCGTTGTAGGAGGATTAGCAGCAACCCTGCGTTCTATAATTGCTTGACGTTGCCCACGCTGTGACAAATACGCTTTGCCAAATGTCCTCTAGAGGGCACAATTGCCCTCATTTGAAAGCCATACAGAGCTTGGCAAAGGTAGAGTAGGGCTGAAGAAATGGGTACTGGATTTCTTGACAAAACAGCAGTTCCTAAAGATTGCAACTAACATGGAACTAATTTAATTGGTGGGTCAATCACATAGATAGTTCAAGTGACTTTGAAGAGAATACTTTGACTGTATATCCCTAGTGATATCCTGTAAGGAAAAAAGTATTCCAGACAAGTAACAATGTTTTCTCAGTAATCAACACTGTTCGTAATAATACTGACATTATTGCTCAGGAACCTAAGCAAATAGGTAATTATGTTAACACTTTTAAGAAGTAATAGTATAAGAGAAAAAATATATATAAAAGTAAAACAAAAATTAAGTGAAAACTCATTCTAAATTTGGGGTGGAAATACCAACATGAATTCATGATATATTTCTCTTTAAAAAAGTATTTCCTAGCTGTTCCTGTTGAAAAATACCTGAGCAACTCTTTATGGTACTGAAGCTATGGTCTCTAAAATTTTTTTCCCATGAAAAGCAAATAGAGCTTCTATTTTCTAGAAATAGAAGCTAGAGAACAGTATATATAACTGTGCAAGGGGACTGCTAGCGAGCCTGACAGGATCAGAGCAGGAGAGTTTACAGCGGGGCTTTGCACACTGGAGAGCTGCAGGACCCAGGAGCTGCTCCGTCAGGAAGATGGAAGCTGCAGAATGAGAGAGGCCCAGGACGCAGCCCCAGTCCAGACTGAAGGCCTGGAGCTCCCTGGAGAGTTGCTGGTGTGAGCCACATTGCAAGGCTGAAGGAGCTGGAGCTGATGTCCACAGGCCAGGGCAACAGCAAAAGATGCACCAGCTCAAGTGAATGGAGCTCTCGCAGTGCAGGTCAACCTCCTCCTTCTTCCCCTTTCAGTCCACCCAGAATGCAATACTCTTAGATGGTGACACCCATTTCAGGTGGGTTTCCCCTCAGTCTGCTGACCCACATGCTATTCTTCTGTAGAAACACTGCAAAGACACACTGAGAACTTTACTAATTTGCTAGGGCTTCTTAATCCAGTCAAGCTGAGAGTTGCCATTAACTACCACAGATGACAATGAAAGAACTTCCCCCCAGCAAAGAATAAAAACTGCACTGATTTATTTATTTATTTATTTTTATTTTAAAGAGAATAATAATAAAAAAGAACAATAGTAAAATACCAACAACACAGTCAAAAACAAAACAAAACACAATAAAAATAATACAGGTTTTCAGAACAAAATGATAGGAATTAACAGTGGCACTTATATTACATATTGTTATCTTCAATGAAGTTGCTCAGATTACCAGAGGTAAGAGTGCAAGATTGATCAAACCATTAAAGGCAGTAAAAATAAAAACAAAAAAACCCATTAGAAATGATACAGTTTCACTAGACAAGATGGTAGGAATTCACCAATGGTAGTTATATTGCATATTGTTGTCTTCAAATTAGTTGTTCAGATTACCAGATATAAGCATGCAAAATTGGTCAAAGAAAAAGAATTAGGCATTAACTGTTCCTTTCAATAAAGCATTAGACCTCAGCAGTACAGTTATCCCAGCTATCCTTCTATATATATATATATATATATATTTTTTCCCCCTGCCTTCTTACTTTCTTTTTCTCCTTTCCCTCATCCCAGTTGTTCCTTCCTTTGAGCAATTTCTTTCCCTTTCATAATATCTATTGTACATTTTGGGTTTTATTTACTCTTTCAGATTCTTACACTGGGGAGGTGATATGATGTTTACACATGTGGGTCTGATTTATTTAACTTGTGAGTATGGTCTTTCACAACTGCACTGATTTAAAACACATGAAATGTGTTAAACACGATGGCTTCATAACTGTCTCTGCCACTTTCTGGTTCCAGGGACAAATACAAGATATCCACAACTTAAAGAATGAGAGCCTTATTTTGGCTCATGTTTTCAGTCCCTAATCCACTGGCTCCAAGGCAGGGCAGCCTGGCTGAGGGGCCTGGCAGAGCACAGCTGCTTGCAACATGGCAGCCAGGAAACAGAGAGAAGGGAGGAGCCAGTGAGGGACGTACTCCCTGCCAGGCCACACCCCGAGCGACCATCTCTGCTAACCAGGCCCAACTTCCTAACAGCACGTTTAGGTCTAAACTCATCAGTTGACTGATCCACCAATGAGTGTGGCATCCTCACTCTCCAGTCTCCTCCTAAAAGCTCCACCTCTCAGTACATGGAGCTTTGGGGCCATCTGTGGTAGATATAAACCATAACAATAATGATACTTAGGTTAAAAATCTCATTGCTACTTTTGGAACATTTTACAGAATCAACTCATTATTCTGAATCTTGGTAAATAAAGAGAAAGTATCAACACTGTATTCTGTCTTTCTTACCATAGGGTTCCTAGGGTAAACATATACTCACAGGAGATGAGGAAATATTTTCCTTTATTTATTTATTTATTTATTTATTTATTTATTTTTTGTGTTTCTTCTGGTACCAGGAATCGAACTCACGACCCTGCGCTTGCCAGGCAGGTGTTGTGTCACTGAGCTAAATCCCCAGCCACAACATTTTTCCTTTCTTTCTTTTTTTCCCCCAATATTTTTCTTTATTGGAGCATTCCAACTAATAAACAAAAAATCAAAGATTTAAAATGTTATCTAATAAAAGAACAGATCTATCTGCTAAAAACATCATAATTGAGGGTCAGCTCAACAACCTCTGAAGTCAGACAGAAACAACAGGACATTACTTATTTCTTAGTGGAAGTACACAAAGCAAGCTGTGAATTATTCTTGGCAAAGGATAATTGACTGATAATTGACCTGAATCTGATTAAACTTCCAAACTTAACTACCCATTTACAGGAAATACAGGTGAAAGAATAATATGTTAGCTGCAATCACAGAGATACCATCAGAAAAATCCAGAATGTGTGGGAAACTGCATGAGAATAAAAATCTCATTTCCTCAATTAAAAAACTACAAGGAAAAAAGATGGGGAGGGAAGCCATAAATTAAGAGAGATTCAAGCAACTTGTCAACCTAATGCCACATGTAGACCTAACTTGGTTCTTGATTC
Organism: Chinchilla lanigera; assembly: GCF_000276665.1. Lineage (NCBI taxonomy): Eukaryota > Metazoa > Chordata > Mammalia > Rodentia > Chinchillidae > Chinchilla > Chinchilla lanigera. Next base: position 5,444,575 of record NW_004955496.1, on the reverse strand, counting down.
AGACAAATCAACTCCAATTACAAACAACATCCATCAATCATTGGAGACATTTGATAATATTAAAAGTATACTTAATTTTTAAAGTCCCATGTTTTAATAAGAAGAATGCTTTTCTTATAGGAAAATATACTCTAGTATTTATGAGTGAAATGGACCGTTTGGCACAGGCTTCCTCCAGAGTTGGTTGGAGTTTGTAGTAGGCGTTAGGCGTAATGTATTTATAAAGATTGTACTTCTTGAAAACATGAAAACAAGTTGCTTAATGGGTGATTCTGCCTGTCTTTATCATCCATTAACATTCCACTATCTGTCTCTAGAAAGAAATGAATATTCTTTGTTTATTGACTCCCTAAAATTACATAAAAACTTTCCACTTAGTTTAAAATTTTCCACATTTTCAGCACATTCTGGGCTTAAGTCTTTCTGGAACTGTGTTAAGACTTTATGCCACCTCTGTGATGGTTATGTTTAAAATTTCAATTCATCATATTTTTCTCTTCTTCTCTTTCTCAGTGCATATAAAAGTTGTGCTTTTAGTAGATTTGACCATGTCCAGTATTTCCTCTGCTATAAGATACTAAGTTTTCATTACAAGTGAGTCCCAAATAGCAGGTTAAAATATTTCTTCAATTTTGTACATGAATATATTATCAGAAAGGGAAAATACACACACACAGACCATGATTTATCTGAAGCAGAGTTGTTTTTTCTTAAAAGCAGGACTTGACTTTCAGTAGATTCTTGGATAAGTGGTCATTGCTATTTCTCTTTTCTGCTGATTTGTCACCCATGTCAGGGAAGTGTCACTCCTCTTTTGTATGTATGACTTTCTCTGACATCATCATGTCCCCTTTCCCTTTTTTCTACATGCTCTGCAGTAGGTAGGTTGGCACAGCAGGGCTTCTGAAGCAGTAAGTCCCATTCTTTGTGAGTCCATGCAATGGCTGTTAAGTTCTCATTTACAGAAACTTTATTTTCAACAGAAGCAAAGGGAGAAACAGCACGGTGTGCCATGGCCCTCCTGTTTCCTAAACAGGGCTTCAAAGTTGCCCCCGTTAGATTCCCTCATGTCTGACAGCTGTTCCTCACAGCGAGCCATGGCATTGCCTGCCTCACATCAAAGATATTCCTTTCTATCTGAGTTTCAAAAATGATTTATCCCCACCCTGGGTCTTATTCTGTAATAGCTCAGTGATCTAATTATAGGAGTCATTTGGTTGCTTGGGTCAAAACTCTCAGTTGATTTTAATAGATTCTAATGGTGCTGGCTCTGTATTCTGTTGTGGAGAGGCAGCATATTTTACTAGAATGGAAATAAATGCAGTATTTTGGCTCTAGAATTTACCAGCAGCATGACTGCCTAGGATGCCATTGCTGTCTCAGATCTGAAAGGCAAAAACGATCCTACTTGGACTTTCTGTTAATTTCACAGCAGTGCTTGGCAAACATTTCCCGTACCCAGGCAACTCTGTTAGTGCGATTGCTGTACCAACTCTTGAACTTATGGTTTAAAATTATTCTTTTCTTCTTGTTTCCATCTGTGTAGCATCAGGCAGTACCTCTGTTAGGAGTTTCCATTTTTAGTCGTATTTCTACCTGAGAGGCAAGATGATGGGACAGCCGAGAAGCCTTGACTTTCCTTTCATTGTGTAATTTACTGGTTGGTTTTTCATTTGTATAGTTAGGATTGATTTCATGAAGTTTTCCAGAGGATGAAAAAGAAAGGTGACAAGGCAATCTGGATTACTTATTTTAGAATCTCTTGAATCCATGTATCCAACTGTAGTACAAAGTCCTTCTTTGATTTTCATTATTTCTTATAACTCATGTTTTAAAAAACGAAGTCATTTTCTCAAGCAAATATCTGCTCATGTTTTCTATCTTCACTGAGTAAAGCTATGGCATGTCAACTGGTCCTAGTCAGAACTCATCTCTTTTAATTTATACATTTTTAAGTGTTACTGAGTTATCTTTACAAAATCTTAAGGCTGTGGCTTTTGATTCCCGTAGTATCTCCACATTAGACATTTGCTCTTTTTACCTGGGTTATTGCAACCACCTTTGTATTATTGCTGAGAAAAACTAGGGCATTTGTACCATGACCTGAAAATAGCCACTTTGTATTCCAAGGCTCTTGCCAAGGGAAGTGGACATTGTATGTGGACAGGGGCTGCAGTGTCTGTGTAAGTATTACCTGTGGGACAGGGGCCCCAGGCAGCTGCTGTTATCTGCAGAGCTGCCTTCCTGCCCCATGATAGGTCAGCTGTTCTGGCATGCACTGGAGGAATGCAAGCTCATGGTGTCACTGCTGTGTACTTTATAACCCTCCCTGTAGTTCTTGCACCTAAGACAGGGCACTGTGGAAGGCTGAAGTCCAGCTGGCTGCCCCTGGAAATTTCCAGTTCTCTTTGGTCATTTCCCTCTGACTCCTTCCACGAGGGCTCTGGTGATGTCCTGTCTGGCTGCTACCACTGGACCCTGTCCATCCTGCTGCCAGGGCACTTTTTGCATATTGACATATCCATCTCTTGGACATCTGAGCCACTAGGCCTTCCAGCACATCCTGGTGACTTTCCTATCCTCCCACCTACACTGGGTTCTACCCTTTTCTGCTGGTTTCAGTTAATCATGTGCTTTCCTGACTTTAATAAACCTTAGTTCTCAAAACTATCTCTGGGTATTTTCTTATTTCTCACTAGCCCCCTGCATCACCCCATACCTGGGTTGTGGTCAGGACAGCCCTCTAAATCTCCTTTTGGCCTGAACACAGATTGTCTGTCCTGAATCCAATCCTTTCTTTTCATCAGTGTTGGTAAGTGCTATTTGGAATATATACCTAATCATCTAATTTCTCTGAAATGTTAAATAACAACAAGAAAATGACCTTATTTCTGATGTGCAAAAGTTCACCTAATGTCCCCCCATCTCCAAGAGTGAGGTCATATTTTTGAAGCATCCAGTAAGTCTTATTTTATAAAATATGTCTTTTTAAAAAATCTTGAATTTCAGGTATGTTTTGTTAAAATCCTTTTTATGTACCTGTGGAGATAACTGTATTCCTTTTTCTCTCCTTTGAGTCATTAATAGATTTTGCAATGTTGAGCAACTTTTGCATTCCTGGAGTAAAACCCACTTTGTCCTCTTGTATTTTCCCTTACACATGCTGCTGGGTTGTCTTTGTTAATACATTAAAAATGCTCACACTGATAATCGTATGTAAGATTACTTTGCAGTTTTTTCTCTCTCTGTGAAGTTTATAAATTAAGTATCAGTATTTTCCCTGAATCTTTAAGTTGAATTTGGGTGTTTACCTTTATATGTGCTCAGAGATAGTTTAAATAACATTGAGATTGCAGGACCTAAAAATATCTAGTAGAGATCTCCTTAAAGTGTACAAGGGGTGGATTGAAACTTCAGAGGCATGGTGACTACTGCTGATCCCAGAGGCCTCTACAGAGAAATGAACTAGTGGAATGGAGCAGTGAATGCTGTGCTGCAGTGGCTGGTGAGTTATTCGGGTTCATATATCCCTCCTGAGAGTGCAATTGGCTAATAATCATTTTTGAAAGGGGTCAACTGAAGTTAGAACTCAGAGCAGCTGTGGGTTGGCTTCATCTATCAGCTCCAAGTGTCAGGGTGAGGCGCAGCTGAGTTCAAGCCAGCAGGCAGCCAGGGAGCTGAGTTCAAGCCAACAGGAGTCACTTGGAGTACTGGGAGAGGGATCTGTTGTTGAGAAAATAAAATAGGGGCTCCCTTAGCTCTTCCAGCTAATCCCAACTAGAAGGAGTTAGAAACAAACTTTACTAGAGAGATTCTCCTGGGAAGCCAGTCAAAGATGGAGTAGATAGATTTCATTTCACTCTAGAAAGAATGACTGTCATCAAGAAATCAACCAGTGGGCTGGGGATATAGCGCAGTGGCACAAGTGCCTGTCTGGCAAGCGCAAGGTCCTGAGTTCGATTCCCGGTACAAAAAAAAAAAAAAAAAAAATCAACCAGTAATAACTGCTGGAGGGACTTTGGGGAAAAAGGAAGCATTGTACGCTGTTGGTGGTGGGAATGTAGACTGGTGCAACCACTGTGGAAATCAGTGTGGAGATTCCTAAAAATCTAGGACTAGAGGTTTCATTTTATCCAGCTATTCTTGTTCTTCGTTACTTCCTGAAAGGATTGAAAACATCTTCCCAGAAGAATTAAAAACATTGTACTACAGTGATATAGGTACACCCATGTTTATAGCAGCTCAGTTTGTAATAGCTAAATTTTAGAAACAGCCCAAATTCCCACCAACTGATGGATGGATAAAGAAGATTTTTTTGAACACAATGGAGTATTACTCAGCCTTAAAGAAGGACAAACTTGAGGAATGTCTAGGTAAATGGATGCACCTTGAGACCACACTCTTAAGTGAAATAAATTGGACACACTATTCAAATATTGTATGATTTCTCTGGTGTGAGAAACCAAAAGTATAAATAAGGACCAAAATGTATAACAGATATCAAGAAATGGGAAGAAAATGTTCAAATAGGAACAGGGAGAGGGAAAGGAAGGAATGGAAAAGGGAGAAAAGAGGAAAAGTCTTCTTAAAGATATTTGAATTTATGTTCCTTATATGGTAGTTCATCTTTTTTTCCATTTCTTTAATAGATATTTGTTTGTGTAGTTTTCCATTTTTTCTTTCTTTTGCTGGTTGTATAAAGTTTTAATTTACTAGAAAGATTTCCATTTTACCCATTTTAAAATTTCTTCACAATAGTGCAAAGTAGTCTTTTAAAGACTATGTTCTCATTTTCTATTTTTAGTTAATTTCTGGGTTCATATAGTTATTTAACCCTTATCATCTCATTTGCTCCTCATTTCTTATTGTTAGTTAGTATTTAAAATTTTCTCCACATTTTATAAAGTGTTTTATTTATATATTTTTTCTATTATTTTTCTGTTTCTACCTCATGAGTTTGAATTGATACTTTTTATTAGTATATGTTTGCAATACATCACAATTATATTAGTTTGGGGGATTGGTATATTGATATAGTATATCTTGATTATTTTCAATCCTGTTATTTTTCCTCTACCCTCCTCTTAACTCCCTTCCCTGGTCTCCTTACCCATTTCCCACAAGTCTGCCACTTTGCTTACTATCATCTTTCCTATATATATGTTTATATATTTATGTCTTAGTTTCCTCCATGTAAAGAAATCATGTGATATTTAACTTTCTGTGTCTAGCTTAGTTCACTTAACATTATGTTCACAAGTTGCATTCCTTTTTCTGCAGTTGGCATTATTTCCTTCCACTTTCTGGCTGAACAGTATTCCATTGTGTAGGTACATCATATTTTCTTTATTCATTTGTCTGTTGATGGGCATCTAGGCTTAGCCATTTTTTTGTGCCACTATGAATACAAGTATGCATGTGTTGCCATAATACGATGTCCTTTGACTCTTTTAGGGATATGCCTATGATGGTATGGCTGGCTCAAATGCAATATCTGTTTTTAATTTTTTTGACAAATTTACACACTGACTTCCATAGTAATTACTATGAATTTCTACCAAAGAATACATGCTAGGTCATTTGAGATACATAAATATGACTGTAATATTCATGATAAAATACATGAAATATATGTATTCAATAAGTATTCTATGAAATTTTTCTTTTTTATATTGGAGAATTTTGGAATATATTATGTTTACTTGGAAAGAACATTTGTATTCTCTAATATTTTACCAGTCTTGCTTTTGCTATTGAGTGGTCCATCTGCCTCTGTCATTTTCATCCAAATATGTTAAAAAGATCTTTTCATGGGTTAAGATTATTGAACTGGAGGGAATGAAGAAAAAAGTGTGAAAAGTATCTAACTGTAATGACAACTATTTTGGAGTACATGAAAGAAAGAAACTGATATTAAAAGGTGGTTTCAAAATGATTGGAAAGTCCAAGTCCTTCAAGATGATATGATGAAAGGCTGATAATATTGTTGGGTTTCCATAGCTATTTTTAGTTCTTTGGTGTAAGGCAGACAGCGTCTTTGTAAAGTCATTGATAATGCAGTGCTCCATGTAGAACATGTGCCTCTCATCTCAGGAACGACTCTAGAAAACCAAGGTTGTGATGCGGGTGCTGAGACATAACTGGTGCCCCCAGAGGTGTCCAGAGTCCCTGCTGTGGGGGTAAGAGCAGGGCAAGGAGGAGGAGAGTGAGGCAGAGGCGGCTGTCTCTGTGAGTGCCAGTTACTTGAATTTGCTATCAATGGATTGTCCCAACTCGTCCTTGGCACTGTTCTATATACCATGATTTTAGGTTTAAAATAGTTTACCCAGACAATGAAAATGTTGAGGTTACGCAGCTAAGTAGCACAGAATAAGTGATGTCTAGTAAATTGTAATGGATTAAGTGTGTGTGTACGTGTGTGTGTATGAGAGAGAGAGAGAGAGAGAGAGAGAGAGAGAGAGAGAGAGAGAGAGAGAGAGGAATTTAAAGAAGAAAAGTTGAAAAAGATAACTAGTCATATAAAAATGCAAAATTGAATTAAAACTATGCAGTAGTCTGGCTTATATTTTATGTTTGAATTACCTTGCTTGTTTTGTTGAGATTGGAAAATAATCAGATCAAATCTAAAATAAGATAAGCATCTCCAAAAATTCTGTTAGGTTCATTTTTATTGGATTAAATGCAGCTTTAGTGGAATGAGGTGGGAAGATGAGGGTAGTAAAAAATTATAGGAGGGAACTTGATGCTGGAGAATTTAGAAGCACCATATGAACTTGTTAGGTCAGCCCTATAGTTCAGTATCTGGCACTATGCCTAGCTCATAATGAATGTTCAGCCCTATAGGGCTAAATTGTGGTGGTGGTAAGTGTAAGCTAAACAAACAATAAAACAGGTTTCCTACTGTTTTAATATAAAGTCTATACTGAGATATAGATTTCTATGTCTGTAGTACAGGAGTTTACATATTAGTTTTGAAGTAATAACATTGAAAGTTTTTTTCTTGATTTAAGTAGACTTGTCATGAGTTTGTGGCTGCTATTTTGATTTTATTCATCAGTAGTTTAAACAAAATAAAGATTTTGCTATTTATTTAAAATGTAAAACTCTAGGTAAGTAACCAAATTCAGTAGTAAGCAAAATATTTCTTTCCGCATTTTTAACAGGATAAGCACAAACTTTCATAATATCCACACTCTGCTCCAATGTGTACTGCTGTTTATTCACCCTTCCTAAATGTCACCCATAGACTTTGCCCATTAGCAGTCTGTTCAATATCTTCACTAGCTGTCAGGAGCTGTTCTCAGCTGTTCCTGTGTGTGGGCACCTTGTGCAACCAGCTTAGGGAAAGTGACTTTTTTTAGTGACTTCTCCTGACTTAGTGTCTGCTGAGGGCTGCTCTCCACCTCAGATATGGTGCCTGTTGAGGATTCTGCAGGTGGCAGGGGTGCCACACATGGAAGGTGAGGACTCTTAATGAGTCCCTCTCATCAAGATGTTGATTCCATTCACAGATTCATCACTCCCACAAGCTCACTCACCACTTAGCACTGTCACACTGGGTAGCAGATTTCAACCTGTGAATTGGGAACACCATTGCTCAGACCAAGCATCTTCTCCAAAGGAGGAGGCAAAGTGTTGAAGCATTGTTTACTCTTCTTGTTGATATTCCATCACTCAAATACTGTGATGCAGAACTGACAGCACTGCCCTGTGCCACTTAACTTCAGGAGTATGCCCGGAAAAGGTGTCACTGGGGGATTCCCTTATTGTGCCAACATCACAGAGCTGATTCACACAAAACTAAATGCAATAGGTCTTTTAATGAGCCCTCTCTGCCTCTCTGTCTCTCTCTCTGCCCCTCTGTCTGCTTCTGTTTGTCTCTCTGTCTCCATCTCTCTCTGTCTTTGTTTGTCTCTATTTCTCTGTGTTTCTCTGTCTCTCTCTATCTTCCCCTGGGGATTGGTCTCAGATATGGGATTACAGATTACAGGCTCAAACCCAAAGCCTCACTCATGCTGAGCCAGTGCTCTACCACTGGGTTACCGCACACAGTGTGGATCCTTGCTGCAGTGAAGGGATGTGGTAAATACGAGATGCAAAAGCCTCTGCTGCGGTAACACGGCACACTCTTGCAGTCAACTACTTTTATTATAAGTAAAGTAGAAGTAGTGCAATCTAGAATGACAGTTAAAAGTATAGAATAGAAAATATATAAACCAGTCACAAGGTCATTTGCTATCATTATCAACTATTGTGAACTGTACCTTATTGTATGTGCCATACTTTTATTTTTTTTATTTTTTATTTTTATTTTAAAAATAAAAGGAGGAAAACATTAACAGACAGACAACCTTTTACAAAATAGTAAAAGAACAGTACAGACAATACGGAGTTACAAAGTGGTAGGGAATTAACAATGCTTGCTGTATTACATATTGATATCTTCAAAGTGGATTCTCATGAAAACGGATATAGACATGCAATACTAATCAACCAAGGACTCATTGACAGTTTCTTTCAGCAAAGAAATAGAAGACAGTAGAACTACCATGTTAACTATCCTGTATATACATACATACAAAATTTCTCCTTCTTTCCCTTCTCTTTTCCCACATCCCAGTTGCCCTTTACCCTTGAGCGGTTTCCTATCATTTCACAATGTCTATCATACCTCCGAGTTTAAATTAACTCTTTCAAGTTTTACACTAGTGAAACAATGCAGTGCTTGCACATGTATGTTTGAATGTGCTGTACTTTTATACAAATGGTAGTGGAGTAGGTTTGTTTCTTTCATCAGCACCTGTTGGAGACCACTACCAAGTGGCTCTGAGCAGAATTTAATATTAACCAATTGTCTTTCCGTGTTTACTTGTTAGTTATCTGAAGCTTAGGCACCTTGTCTGAAGATAGGTAGTGGACTCATAGTAAATAAGCCTCTGTGAGTCCCTGGTCACCCTGAGGCCTGTATTGGCCTGTGAAGCTGTGACTTCTTAAAGGACAAGATAAGGCCACAGCTGAGGATGTCTAGCTTCAATACCAACTAATTACAAGGAGACTGCACCTGCAGGCTCCACACTCCTACAATAAATACAAATGTAAAGTTAAGGTAGTTCTCCTGATTGACATAATTTACTACTTGGGAAAATTCTCCCAGGGTCCTGTGAGATTCCCGTGTTTTCTTGAGTATCCTCCTTCTTTGTTTGAAAATCAAGTAAATACCGGCTTCCCGGAGAAGTCTTGGTTTAAACTCAGAGAATATCGAAACTGTAAGAGAGTTAGTCCCTCCTGGAGCCCTGAAATCATTACTATTGTCTCATTTATTTAAGCCTTTGCCGTCCACTCTCTTGGGGGATTGTGGGTCTGATCATCCTGCAATAAGTAAGGGTTGTTTAACCCGATAAGCAGCACCTCACATTTTTGCTTTCTGACATTGCAGTGGCTACAAATTCTCCAGGCAATGGGAGTTTTTCAGCTTTGTTAAAGTGGAGGCTGCTATTGCTGAGGACAAAGCGACTTCTTCCATTGGCAAGGACAGCTGACCAGAATTTAGGGGCTCCTGGTCCTCACCTTTGTCAGGATCCCCACACTTGTCCCCATTCTATGTTACAGGAACCATTCTTACCAACCAACACCTTTGTTCTCACAGTGGCTACTGTGCAAGGCGGGTCTCCCTGGGGCTGTGACCCAAACACCCATAAGATGAGACCTGTGCTGTGTTTTCAGCTAGGACAGCTTCAGGACATAAGGAAGCACAGGAGGATTTCAGGTGATTTATAGAGCACTTAAGGTGGGATTTGAATTCCTGAGCTTATCCTTTCCTTTTACCACTTTGTCCAGCAGTAGTAGGAGCAACCAGCTCACCTTAGTTTCTACATTAGGATTCTCCTGGGGAACAGAACCAACAGAATGCATATGTAATTATGAAAGGGGATTTATTAGATCAGCTTACATGATTAGAGCTGGGATTGTCCCCTGATGGCCTTCTTAAGGCTGGGAAGCCAGGAAACAAGTAGTTATTCAGCCCAAGGTACTGGAAGCCTCTGAAAAGAGGGGCCAAGGATGCAACTGCAGCCCCAGGCTGACTACCTGGGAGCCCCTGGAAAGTTGCTGGTGTGAGTTCTCTTTCAAAGGATGAAGAATTAGAGTCTGATGCCTTCTGGAGATGACGGCTGCAAAAGCGCGCACCTGCTCAAGATCTGAGATTGTGCGTGCCAGTGAGTTTCCTCCTCATACTTTTCGTTCCATGTCGGCCCTGGCCTGTAGGGCAATACTGTTCACACTCACGTGGAGCTTTCCCTCAGCTCGCTGTCCCACATCCAGTGGTCTCTGGAAACCCCCCCAGACACAGCAGAAGTGTGCTGTACACACTTTCCAGGCACTTCTCCATCCTGCTGCCGGCTGAGGTTAGCATCACACTTAGAAGCTGTTCAGAAGGATCATCCACAGAACCACCCACTCTTTGCTTCTTACATGCTGTGCTTACAGCCACCGGTGCAGGGGCTGGGGTGTAGCAGGTATTGGAGCACTTTCTTGGCAAACACCAGGCCCTGGATTTGATCCCAAACACAGGAAAAATGAAGATAAAAGAGTACCCAAGGCAGCATTTTGTATGTCTCTATTGTCAGTTCATGCCATGTTTTATCAGTACTCTTTTCACTGCTAGAAAAAGAGTCACTAGGGTCTCTAAATCTAATCAGATTAGAAAGCTAATTTCCCAAAGTGCAGAAAACTTGTTTAAAATTGTGTTACTTAGTAGAATCATTCCAGTACAAAAATCTGTATTAATCAGGGTTCTACAGAAAAACAGAAACAAGTGGCTAGGTGTGTATAATTTGTATATGTAGGATAATATAACATATGTGTCACATCACATATATGCATATACATTTATACAGAGGGAAATTTATTGTAAGTTACTGGTTCTTGTGATTGTGGAGGCCAAGAAGTCTCACACTCAGCTTCTGGTGATCCTGGAAGGCCAGCAGTGTGGTCTGAAAGCCCCTGGTGATTTCTCGTGTGTCTCTTCCAGAGCGGGAGATGATGAGCAATGGTGCATGCCTTTCCTTCAGTCTCTTGGTGGACTGGATGGTACCCATTAACCTCGGGGCACCATTACTCAGCCCTCTCATTCAAATGCTCATATCTTCTGGGGACCCACACGGGTCCATCCAGAAATAATGCTTGATCAAAAATAACCTTGGCTTCTCCTGATCCAGTCAAGTTGACATAAAATTACTTCTAACTCTGGGAATAAATTCAGCATTCTAAAAATGACAGAATTTCAGGTGAAAATGACCCGTGTTCTTGATGACTTAATTGAACCCACTGAAGTTACCAACTCCAGAACTGCCCATGTTTCCATTTTTGCTGTGCAAGATAATAAATAACAATAACAAGATAGCAAGATGATAAACAATAACAATAATAAACA
>NW_004955496.1:5425939-5431304 GCF_000276665.1 Chinchilla lanigera | reverse complement strand
TATCATTCTTCCAGTGAGTTTGACTGGCCCCTTTATCAAAGATTAGGTAAACCACCTGATTCTTAAGAATGAGATCTTGGGAATGAAATGGGAAGAGTGGCTCCAGGTCTGCTTGGGAGAGATTCTTGAGCTATTTCTACACAGCATACCCAAGGCATGGGCCCCTGGAAGGATGGCTACTTGGGGATGGAAAGGGGACAGGCACTGCAATCTGCACAGCCCAGGGAAGCAGTACAGATGGATGGGCACTAATGGGTTGGTCTAAATTGAGTTGTAAAACAAGAAATCTAGCCTACTTTTCACCCTGACCCTCTGAAGAAGTTCACAGAAGTTGTCTCAATAAGGATACCTCAGTATATATCATGAAGAAAATGTGGTATTTACACACAATGGAATACTACTCTGCCATAAAAAAGATAAACTTGAGTCATTTATAGGAAAATAGATGCACCAGGGAACCATAATGTTAAGTGAAATAGATCAGACATACAAGGTTAAATAACACATGGGTTATCTATGTAAGAAAGCAAAATTATAAGCAAAGAACTAAATAAAAATAGATGATAGGAAGTAGGAGACAGATTTTTCTAAAATGGGAAGGGGACCAAGAGATGGAGGGAGAGAAGAGAAGGGGATGAGAAAAGGAATTGAGATGTGTTCTGTCCATGTACCAACTCCACACAAAGAGTGTGAACATTATATACTGAACATGTGTACTAATAAAAATGAAAATGAAAAGATTTCCTGTGGGTAGAGTTTGAGGGAATACTGGATAATGTAGAAGTACAATTTCAACCAAATGGTGATATTCCTGAACACAGTCACAAGAGGCGATATTTCTTCAGGTCCTCTGGAAATGATATAAAGAGCTCAGCCCAAGCCTGAGGTGGAATTAGATCTGGAGAAATCCCTAACCTTTCTTAATTACCTTACTTCATGTTCATCATGTATAATGTCTTTAGCACAAGTTGCTTGAAGAAGGAAAAGATAAATGAGCAAATGACTCCAAAGATTGGGTTTAGAGATGAGGCTGAAGTCAGAGAAGGATACTGAGAGGAACTTATGATTTGTTAAGGCCTGCCAAGTTTACTAAGTAGTGAGAAAGCCTGGATGTGATACATATCTACCATATATAAATCATGTCCCTAATTAATTCCTTCACAGAATGGAAAATACAAAGTATCCACTTGAACTAAAAATACACAGAATTACATGACAAGATAAAGTAATTGGACTGCCAAAGGAGAAGTCTCTTTTTTATTTCTCTTTAGAAACTGGCAGTGAATATCTTTTAGAAATTTACCCTCAAGTAAACTGAGAGATATTATTCTTTCTCTTTTGTTCCTGTTGCTTGTGTAATAAAATCTTTTTAAATTTCTGTTTTTATCTTGTTTGTATGTACATTTTTTTCAAAGTTATTTTTCAATAGATGAATGTGTATATCACAGGAATGAATATGTGTATGGGAAAGGAAATACAAAACTAAAGAACTTACATCTGGCTGCATGTGGGGGTCAGTTTGCTCCTGGTGGAGGTTAAGCCTGATTGTGCCAATGTGATTAGTTTGGGATCCACCTAGCAGATTGGTGGGACACACTTCTGGGTGTGTCTGGGTGTCATGGAGGAGTGAATTTGGGGTCTACATCTGCTCCCTGGTCCCTTCCTCTCCAGCACTATTCCTTTGCTCTGCTTCCCAGACACCATGAACTAAACAGCTTTGCTTAACCACACCCTTCTCCCATGATGTTCTGGCCTTGGAGCCAGCTGACCATGGACTGAATCCCTGAAACCATGAACCAGGTTAAACCTGTTCTCCTTAAATTGTGAGTGTCAGGTATTTTGTCTCCACGACAGAAAAGCTGACCAATACCCTTTATTCACCTCTGGAGAGGATAGCTTGTTTTCTGCCAGGCATCATCATCACTTTGTATATCAACAGTTTCTTGGTGCCTATAATAAGTCTCAATTCTTATATATATTTTTCCCACCAGGGAGAAAAATCCACAAACCTCTAGCCAAATATTTCCAGTCTGTTGTCTGTCTGTCTATCTGTTTCTCATCTATCTTCAAAGCATAAAGGATTATTTGTACCATCATACCTCAAATTAATGAAAAATATTAGATGATAGTCCTGGTTTCATTTCATATACAATGCTTTTATTTTGTATTCTTTGGGTTTCTGTGTCCACACCAGCTAAAATCATTCTATAGGATTAAATTGCTAGGTTAAATGAATATATTCATTAGTCAGTTTCTCCCCAGAGAAACAGAAGTAATGGAATAATTTTTTTTTTTTTTTTTGTTTTTCTCCGGTACCAGGAACCGAACTCACGACCTTGCGCTTGCCAGGCAGGCGCTTTTGCCGCTGAGCTAAATCCCCAGCCCCGTAATGGAATAATTATATACGTACACAACACACACACACAGGTGCATACACAATCAAAGAGGCAGAAAAGTTCCACAGTGACCATCTGCAAGCTTGTAGTGTGGCTTAAGCTAAGAAGATGTCTAAGAACCAGCAAGGTTGATAAATCAGCCTCCAGTCTGGAGAACCCTTGGAGAGCTACTGGTACAAGTACCAGAGTTGAAAGGCAGGAGAGTGAGAGAGCAAGACAGAGAAAGAGAATTTCTCTCATCTTCTCCTTTTTCCATCTCAGCTTGTAGATGATTGGATGGGCTGACTTGGCTCATCAGTTAGCTGAGTAGAAAGGCTATCATCACAGTACTGAGATAAACAAGATCTACAAGGCTGCCCACTTAAGGATAGCAAAGGACAATGACTCCACCAGGTACGGCCTATGTGAGAAGAATATCAACTCTCTGGATGGCTTTTGCTCACCATGGTGAAAGAACCAATGACTCTTTAGTGCTGTAAGTCTGTGTGGTAGAAAGCAAGAGGTGACTGCTCACACTGCAGTTCTTTGTTGGTACAGACCAAACAACAGGCTCTGGAGATGAATGACCTTAATTTCACTGACACCACCTCCAAGGTCAGCCAAGCTGCTTCCAGATCATGGAGAAAAAAGTCCTCATGGGACCTCTTGGGAAAGACCAAGCTTAAAGTCAGGAAAACATTGTGTAGCTGGTGGAATCTCATAGAAGTTATTTTCCAGTGAGGAAAAAAGGTATCATGGGGTTAGAATCCTAATTCTTTTAAATGGGACATCTTTTAGAGTAGTGCATGTGACTTATTCCCATTCCCCCATTCCATTTCATATGGAGGTAGTGACTTCACTGATTGGTGAGGATAGGTAAAAACCAGGCTGGTTCTCTCAGTTCTTTCCTGTCACTTTATCTTGGGAATCAGTTGTCTGTGGGAAGGCTTCCATACTTAGGTGATATTTGAACTTAGAATTCAAGGAGGAGGGGGAGGAGGAGGAGGAGGAAGAGAGAGAGGTGGTCGGTCAAAGAGTAGGCAAGTTATGTAGGACATTGCAGGCATAGCAAATCTTTTAGCTTTTATTATGAATGAGATGGGAGTCCTTGTATATTAGGAACAAAGAATGACACTCTTTTTGTTATGTTGGGAAAGGACTGTTCTGGCTGCAGTGCTAAGAATGTGCTCCAGGGTTTAGGAGCAGGAACAGAGTGATCACATCGGATGCGGGGTATTGCAATCATCTCCATGAGAGGAGGAAGTGGGCTGGAGTGAGGACGGGTGAGCCTGGTGCTGGTGAGAAGAGGAGTGGCATATAATTTAAAAGTAGAGACAACAGGATTCACTGGTAAATTAGACATGGAGTGAAAAGGAGATAAATAAACATTTAAGCCAAAATTTTTTAATTTGAGCTATTATAAGAATATAACACTAAATTAGATAAAATACATGATTGGAATGTCCCAAGATATTCAGGAATTTACCTTTGTGCTCAACAAGCCCCAATAATGGTTGTTACTGCTCCTTGGTCCCTGTGTATAGACTGGATAGATATGTGTACTTTTTCCTTCTTGTTTTTTTTTTTTTTTTTTTTTTTTTCCGGTACCGGGAATCAAACTCACAACCTTGCGCTTGCCAGGCAGGCACTGTGCCGCTGAGCTAAATCCCCAGCCCCAACTTTTTCCTTCTTGACAGTTGCTAGCACACTTGTGCCTGGGGTACCTCATCACTTATGGGGGTATTAACACTGCTTGAACAGGACATACTGGTGATTGAACATGATTCCAAATAGTGTGAGTGCAAGCCACAACCCTGAAGACAGGCTTGTTTAAATGCTCGCAGTTTTGTAATTGGGTTCATATCCCTGTGTGGAAAATGTTATATGACTATTTAATGAGTTCCATTTTCTTGTTTCTCTTTTTGTCTCTCCCTGCCATATTCCTGCTTCATTTTACCTCCATGGCTAATTTTCTTTCCTTAAAGTATACCTTTCAGAACAACACAAAAGCTGTACAACTTGATTCTAGAGAATGTAGCACATGTATTTCAACATTTATAGTAAAATATGATTGGTATATTACCATTTAGAGTGAATGATAGTATCAGTTTTTCCTTTGAATGACTTTAGCTATTTTCATTGAAAGATGCTTTTGGGTTTCTCCAGGGCACACTCTGAATATTTTGCAAACTTTTATCTGAATTTGTGCAACAGTAGCTTTTTTGCACACATGTTTGTCTGGGAGAATTGTACAGGATCTATGTAGAAAGCCATGTGTTCACCAGTGTCATGAGCAGTGCAATGTATTATGAGACTGTTTCAGGATGTGAGTATAGATTTGGGAGAACAGGAAAAAAACAAGCAAGCACAACCTTCACAGATAATCAGAAGGAACAAAGTCAAGCTCAGCTATTTATTTGGTCCATAGCATGCATAAATAATGTTGGAGCAGATTTTTAGATTGTTCCTTGAGACCTTTGGGAATAGGGTAGAATGCGGAATTCCAGCTAAGAAGTGTAAGACAAGGCTTCAATGGGTAAGTGAAGCAAGATCAAGTAGGTGTTGTGGTGATCCTGAATTAGGAGGAGATACCATGGTCCAGGCTGGTGGGAGTAGCTCCCTGTTGCTGAGTGGTGTTGTACAGGGTGAAGGAGAGTGGGAGCAGGGCAGGGAATGCTTTCCTGGCATCACTGGAGTAGTCAAGGGAGCTCTTCCTTAAGCAACCCCACCATCACCCACCAATGGATAACAGACAAGTTGCTGGAGTGTGTTCCGTGAAGGTGGTATAGGTGCGCTATGAGTGTGAGATCTCACATTATAAACACCACTGCCCTCTTCCATACTACATCCATCTTTAGGCTGACATTGCTTATTTATAACTACTTCCTACCCCTCAGAGTGTCTCTTTAAGAGTCTTTAAAAACTATAGATTCTTGAGCGAGAGCCAGTGTTCCAGGAGCGGCTAGACACCTGGGCTCGAGTCTGTGCTC
>NW_004955496.1:5339463-5419699 GCF_000276665.1 Chinchilla lanigera | reverse complement strand
AAAAAAAAAAAAAAAAACAAAACAAAACAAAAAACTATAGATTCTTATTTTTTCTGAAGCCAAACCCAACATCTCAAGAGCAGGGAGAGTTAATGGGAATTATCATGAGGGTATGTGCTTTGGAGATAGATGTTTTGGGGGAGAATTCTAGGCTTGCCATTTAATTTGTTCTGCAATCCTAGGCAAATTGCTTAACTACTTTGCCCATAAATCTCCTAAATACCATGGGTTTCTAAGAGCACACACCTCAAAGGTTACTGTGCATAATGAATGTGAAAGGGAAGCAAAATGCCTAGCACATCTCTGGGTCAATAAATGTTAGTTCATATCAATAGGGCGATTATTTATAAAGGATGGTTGGGAGCCTGAAGGATCAGAACTGAAAGTAGTTAAGGAATCAGAGCCTAGGATGAAAGGCACCGCTCCAGGGTTGAAAGGGGAAGTAAAAGCCACTACAGAGATTTGCGTCAGTCCCGTACCTCCTGGTACTTCTTCCAGAAAATAACAAAGGGGAATCAATCTCTGCAGAGTTTAACTGGCATTAGTAGGTGCTGCGGTACGGCTGCAGCAGGTCCAGGAGATTCCTGCAGGAGGAAAGGACACGGGTAAAGAGACAAACAACACAGATACCAAAGGTCCTTTTGGTGGGCCAGGGGAGCAAGGCTCCTCTGACACTGAGAAATGTTTTTTTGCTTTATTATATACTTTTGCAATTACATATGAAACTCTTAGATACAGTGAGGTCTCTATTTTAGTTACAGATTCAGATATGGTTGACCAGCCCCAACCCCAGAGGGAAATCAACTTTTCTAAAGTACACAGAAGGAAGCAGAAAGATCAATCACTAGCTGTTCTTGATTAGGTATAATTGTTCACAGAATTGCTCACTTGTCTCTTGGACAACAGGACCCACAGTTACAATATCTCCATCTAGAGCCAGTCCAGCACGCACGGGGCCTTCACCTAATGTTTTCCCATGCACTGAGGCCGGCGCAGCGCTCCCCTCCCGTTCCAGTGGGTGAGCATTGCCACACAGGAGGTAGGGGACTGACGCAAATCTCTGTGGTGGCTTTTACTTCCCCTTTCAACCCTGGAGCGGTGCCTTTCATCCTAGGCTCTGATTCCTTAACTACTTTCAGTTCTGATCCTTCAGGCTCCCAACCATCCTTTATCAACAGAACAATGAATACCTGGAAAGCTATAATTAATAGAGAGTAGAGGGAGAGGCCACACACCCATCCTACCTATACGGTCCCTGCTTTGCAGATACCCACTTCCATTCATGACTTTGTCAAGGAACTGGCATTAGAACGTCTCCGGTAAATAGGTAGTATTCATTTCTAAATCAGCTTTAAACAAAAACAACTGTGTTTTAATGTGGGAATTTATATGGTGATTAGGACTTGAAATTTTTGGTCTACAAATATACAAACTACTATAATAATTTAGATTTTTATGGGGAAAATGTTCATTCTTTAAGGGGGATATCTTCCATTACTTAGTGGTTTATAATGTGTACATGTTAAAAAATTCTGGGATATGGCATCTTCCGCAATGTAGCTTAAAATAAAAAACCGGTAATCAGCGTTCCATGTAGATAGAAAAGCCAGGAACACGAAGCCGGCGGTGCAAGAGCTCTGCACCCGTGCGGTGGTGACCCCGGCTCAGCAGATGATGGGCGGGAAAAAAAAAAAAGATGGTAGGTGAAGGCTGAGGCAGAGGTGGGGTGTGGCTCGGTTTCTGTTTTCTGTCTCTGTCCGAAAGGCGGTAAATTCGCTTCCTCATTGTGCACCTTGTTATCCTCGCCAGGACCAAACTGCCAGTGATGACGCTGCCCTTTCACCTGCGCAGTCAGCTACAAAACCGAGGAGAGGCAGCCAGAGAACTGAGAGTCAGAAGGTCACATAACAGAAGAACAGCTCTTCTTTGAATACCACCATAGTTTGTCCTCTGACCGCACCGAGCTCCGCAGCGCCGTGACTCTGCATGCACGTCGCCCCTGCCTGTGGGGGAGGCGGCGCAGCCCCAGCTGCCCCTGAACACATTCTCACACCTGGACAGCTCATTATCTGCTCCTGCTCAATGCTTTCATGCTTGAAAGAAATGTTTTGGGGAGACAGATCCTCCCACCCCCAGCTTCATTCTGCTGAAAAGATTTTATTGGCACAGATCATATACTGTATTAATTTAAAATGCTTTTTAGCTGAACTCGTTTCATTCTGAGTCCTGATCATTTTCATGAGTGTTTTCCGGCGTGTTACCCTGGAGAAATACTTAAGCATAACAAGCTTTTCCACATTTCTACCTTTTCACTTATTTCTCTACGGGCTCCAATTTTCCCTTTAGATTCTTTGTGGGTCCAGGGATTTATCTACCTCCTTGTTTTTTTCCCCACGTTGTTATATTCCAGTGTCTAGTTTCTGAATCTCAGAGAGGTTGATTTGTTGCTGTTTACCACTCTGCCATCCTTCCAGAAGTCCTCTCCTCAAATTATTTTACTGTAATTTTGAGTCCAAATGTATTCAGATTCCATTGCCATGGTTGATCTCACTGTCTTTGTGATGTCCTGTAATGCTGTATAGTGAAGTTACTTCGGAAGTACATCTGTGTGGTGTATCTGTGTGTTCCGGTCTGTGTATTCTACATTCTCACGTCCAACCAACCAGGGCTCAAAAATATTTTAAAAAATGTGCCTTTACTGAACACATGCAGACTTTTTACTTGTCACTATTCTTGAAACAATAGAGGACAACACTGATAGTTTATTGCTATCCATGGACACTGAGGACCGCTATATTGCAACAGCAAGAAGAAACACCAAAAGGATATCCAGGATTTGGAGGCAGATTTATTTACAATAATGGGCACTGATTGAGATCATTCCCAAAATATTAGGCCTTGATCTCTGGTGGCCTGGGGCTTATATGGGATAAGTAAGCAGAAAGTACAGAGGCAGAGTGGCTTGTCAATCGGGGATTGGATCTTACAGTATGCATCATAGTGACCAGCTGTGCATCATGGTAACCAGCTGTTTCTAAGAAATAAAAGTAACAGGAACTGTAACCAGAACAATTACCTGGGCAACTAACTAACTGAAATATACTGGGTAGGGTGGTCATTTTCTGTTACATTTCCTCCCACTTTTAGTTTCCCTGGCAAATCTTTGCTGGGTATGCTATATGTGATCTTTTGAGACAAGGTCCAACTAGAAGCAGTAGTATTGTGCTGTCAGTGGTCCTAGGATGGGATTGTCTTATTACAGAGTTTTCCCTAAGTTGCTTTTAGAAAGAAACATAATTTAGGCCTGTCTGTTCTGTAACATTACCCTGGCGAGGTAATGAGGGAGTTAATCTGATCTAGGAGCGTGACCAGTGTGGCTTGGATGCTCATCAAATCTTGGTCAAGGGTTTGATTGTTTGTCACTGGGATAAGAAGCTTGTACAAAAATCAAGGGGAAGAGGTATGGAGCAATCCTGTGAACAGTGTCCTGAGGTTTTAGCTGTACATAGACTGGTCAGCATCCAGAGTGGCCAGAGCAGGGCTTTGAGTGCACCTCTTCAGAATGAGCTGCATGGTTCAGGTAAATTCTCCAGAACTCTGGAATGGTGGTTCTATAGCTAGATTTCTGAAACTTGTAGAGGTAATTAATATGCACCTGGCTGATACATGTGTGCAGGAGTGCCTACAGATATCACTGATTTTTTAGCTAAACTTTTGCAGAGCTAGTTACAAGCTGTTTCTGTGGGGTTATGCTTTATTTTCTCAACTTTTTAGAGCATGTGGCTGGTACGCTGAATGTAGTTTTTATTTATGCTGTATGTAGTTCTCTCTGCTACAAATTCAGACCTATTGTCACTGCCAGTGATCAAGGTTAGGCCATATCTAGGGCTAATTTGTTACAGCAGGACCCTACAAACTTTATTGTCTTCTCAATATGAGTAGGGAATGGGAGGTCAGGGCTGGTGACACAGATGTTGAAGATTGAGTGGGCTGCAGGGGTACAGGTGCCAGTGCAGTGGCTTGAGCTTATAGAACAAACGGTGGGGCAGGTCTGGCTCTGATCTTTCAGGAGTACCAGGTAAATTTTCCTGGCTGGGGTTGATGTTTCCGTCAATTGGATCCTCAGAGGGGGCTTAGGAGTTGGTATTATTGGTGGCAGGTTTCCAAACAAGAGCAGGAAGCAGTAGCAGGGGGTCATGGTGAGATGGCATAGTTAATGGCCAGGTCCAAAGGTGAGTCTTTATACTTCTGGAGTGGAGTTTTCAGAACTTCAGTATTGCAGTTATCTGTCTCAGGCTGATTCAGGCATCTTTTTCCTCTTGGGGAACAGTCAGAGTTGAAAGTGAAGGGTTAAACAAGAGGGAGGCTGGCTGGCTTGGTGCAAAGAAGATGGTCACTTCTAACTTGAAGAGGAGTTCT
This sequence comes from Chinchilla lanigera, assembly GCF_000276665.1. Taxonomy (NCBI): domain Eukaryota; kingdom Metazoa; phylum Chordata; class Mammalia; order Rodentia; family Chinchillidae; genus Chinchilla; species Chinchilla lanigera. Next base: position 5,415,280 of record NW_004955496.1, on the reverse strand, counting down.
CTTCCCAGAAGTGGTATGGAGGCTGGATTATACAGGAATTCATGTTTGGTGAGATGTCCTCCCAGGCTGCAAGTTTGTGCCTGGAAGAAGGGGCTAGAGACAAGGGTCCTAGTTGTCCCAATGATGGTACTATGGGCTCTCAGTGGCCCAGCTGAAGAAGGGAACCCAGTCTGGCCTAGTCTGAGCTGGTCAGATGGATAAAAGTATTGTCATCTGATCCAGGTTGAAGCCTTTGAGAGTTCTTATCTTTAATCTGGATGGGCATTTATTTTTTAGTGTCCATAGCCCTTATAACTTTTAGGTAGAGGGTATAGTCATCTATCAGACTAGATTTTCTTAAGGATATCAGATGCGTTTGTTTTATTGGGTCTTTTGGTAACAGTGGTTGATGGTTTTTTAATCCCTCTTTGATGTCTTTAAGAAGTGCTAGACTGGGTTGCTTTGTTTAGGTGGGGTGGCCTTTGGGAAAGGCCATGGCAATCCATTCATCAGGGCTGACAGTCTAATTTTTCCTCAGTCAAAATGTGGATCTCATAAGGAATTGCTGACAGTCATCTCAGGCATTAGATGGCATTAGATGATGCCATCTGACCAGGATAAGCACAGCCATGAAGCAGAAGGTTCAGAGGGAGGGCCTCTATGACCAATGCAGGCAATGGCTAGCTGGAACCAGTTCAATTGGCTGGAAGTAGATAAGTTTGGAGCCAGCAGTAAAGATATAAGTGTTGGCAGTGACTGCGGCAGCCAGTGAGTGTGCCAAGGTGAAATTCTCAGGAAGAGTGTGCCTCTTTTTTCCTTTTTTTCTTTCAGATGCACGGAACAGTTCAGTTTCATTTCTCACTCCACAAAAGCCTTTTTCCTGTAGTTAGAGACTGTGGGTTTTGACTAATTAATTCCCATCTCTGACTTCCTACATGTGTGTTCTGTACCCTTGAATGATTTTGCAACAGACAAAGGGTGGGTACCCCTCAGAGAGAGACCATTCAGATGCCCACCTGGCTGGGACTTAGGTGTGACTTAGCTAAGGAGGGTGTGAGGCCTCTCTTATGCCATATGTCGATTGTCACGGAACTGCGGGTGAGGTCCCAATCAGCTATTGTGACCAGTGCTTCCCAGTCCTCATGCACAGACAGAGCAGTCTATTGTTTACACTGTTACACTCCCTCACACATTCATTCAGCAGGCACTCAGAGGTTAAACATTTCAACCCCCTCCCTTGAGGGTGGTCCTCATTAACAGACTTTGATCAAACTTCTCTTCTGCTCCAGATAAGCAGGACTGACAGACTAAGTGGAGTCCCTGAAGGGTCTTACCAGAATCAGGCAGGCAGGCACACAGACGTACAAACTGTGTCCTTCTCTTTTTAGGGTCTGATGTGAGCTGCTCAAGTGGCAAGGCAGGAATCCTCCTCCAGACTTCCGAGGGGACTCGAGAAATCTTGCGGGTGCGCCTTCCCATTGAGACCTGAAGAAGTCCTTGTTCCATCCACGAGGTCAAAACTGGTTACCAAAGAGGTCAGCACAGTCAGTCTTCCTGACCAACACACCAGAAGTAATGGCAAGCAGAAACACCAAAGCAACATCCAGGATTTGGAGGCAGATTTATTTATACTGAGAGGCACTGGTTGGGATCATTCCCCAAGTACTAGGCACTGATCTCTGGTGATCTAGGGCTTATAGGGATAAGCAAACAGGAAGTACAGAGACAGAATGACTTGTCAGTTGGGGATTGATTCTTACAATATGCATTTTAGTGACCAGCTATGTGTACATCACAGTGACCAACTGTTTCTAAGAGGCAGGAGCAACCAGAACTGTAACCAGAACTATTACCGGGGGGCAGCTAACAAACTGAAGTATGCTGGCTGGAGGGTGGGGATTTCTGTTACAATATATTATCTACTATTAGATTGCAAACAGGAGGAGAGCCCATGTCATATACCAATTATCTGAGTTTGAGTGAGCCATTCATGGGTCTTTGAGTGTTAGCTCAGCAAATTTTCATGCTTACACGTTTGGCGTGTTTAGTAGAAAAGGTGTATGAATCTCTGGAGACTAGATGCAAATATTTGCCTGTACCTATGAGAAGGTTCTAGGGAAAGTGAGTCTAGAGATTGCCATCAGGTTCAAGAGAGTTCTATAAATCCTTCTGCTAACCTTGTTTCCTAGAAGGTTGTGGAAATATGTGTTAGTTTAGCCAGGCTGCTGCAACAGCTGTCACAGATGGAGTGGTTTAAACAACAAAGGTTAAACCTCATAGTTCTGGAGGCTTCAGAGAGTGAGGAGCTACAGGTTTCGATTCTTTTCCTCTGCCTGTGGATGGTCTGCTGCTCCTTGTCCTCACCTGACCCTCCCTCTGTGCCTGACTATGCTCTAACACTCTTCTTAGAAGGACACCAGTCATATGGGGCTGGCCTGCACCATGTTCCCCTCATTTTAACTAGTTAATTACTCCTCTAAAGACTCTGCTTCCAAAACCAGCCTCCTCCTTGGGGGCTAGGATGTCAGCATATGAACTTGAACTGCAGTGCTCGGCCCATATCAGAACACTGGTTTGAAGATTAAAAATCAAAACTTGAAACTACCTTCAGTTCATTCTAGAAGTTTTCCCTAGTCAGAATCTGTTTGTCCAGTTCTTACTAACAGACAATCTGAATACTGAGCTCTCAGGATCACTGAGGCCAAAATCGATGAGCCCTCAATATCTGTCGAGCACCCACTACATGTGGGTGCTGCAGCTGGAGCTGCAGGCCTGCAGTATTGATTATGCTGTCAGCCAGCAGCAAGCTGTCTTGAGAAACAGCCATGGCACCTGCCTCTTGCTGTCAAAGCAGCAGAATGTGGAGGTCTGATTCAGGTGTCCATGGTTTTGAAATGTCAGAGTCCTGCTGCAGGATGGATGGCCTCTTAGTATGTGCATGTGGTGACTGGGAAGAAGCCGGGACAGCTCCGAGACAAAGAGAGATTGCTGACTTTCTCCACCTAAGGAATGAATGCAAGTTTGGGGGGATCAGAGAGGAGTTGCTCAGAAAGGAGAAATTAGGAGATGAAAAGGGTATAGCAACCTTGTAGTTTGATAGGCAGGAGATGAGTTTGGGGAGACACAGCCACTGGGAATGCTGAGCTCCAGTCCTTTTCTTAGTTTTTAATTAAAAAATTATGCTTATTAGTACACATTTGCAGTAAAAAATGATTACTTTTTCTCTTCCTTTTTTCCTCTTTTCTCATTTTCCCCGTCCCAGTTGTTCTTTCCTTTTGAGCAGTTTCTTTCGCTTTCACAATGTCTATTGTACCTTTTGGGTTTTGTTTAGTCTTTCAGGTTCTTACACTAGGGAGACAATGCGATGTTTACACATGAGGGTCTGATTTATTTCACTTATGAGTATGGTCTCTAGTTGCATCCATTTAACTGTTGAAAGGAACAGTTAATGCTTAATTGTTTAATCAATCTCGCATGCCTGTATCTGGTAACCTGAACAACTACTCTGAAGATAACAATATGCAATATAACAACCATTGTTAATTTCCTATCATCTTGTTTTGAAATTCTGTATCATTTTTATTTTTTCCTTATTTTTAAATTCTCTTTAAAATTAGAAAAAATGATTATCTTCCTTGTGGGGAGTTGGTGCACACACATAACATGTCTTCGTTCTTTTTATGTCTCCTCCCTCTTTCTTTGCTCCATCTCCTGTTCCCCTTCCCTCTTGCAAAAGAACTCTGTCCCTCACTATGGATCATTGGCTGTGCAGTGACTGCCTCCTCTGCCCTCTCCTAACTCCAGTGGTGCCTCCTGTGGGGTCAGCTTGGAGTCTGGTTGCTAAGAAAGAAAGTGAGGGAGGCCAGATGCAGTGGGAAAGGGAGCACGATGCATTCAGATAATAAACCCAGGGCCCCACCAGCCCTGAGGAGTCACGTTACCCATGATGTTGAGGCTGTCTTGCCACATTTTATAAAGCATGCCAGAGGCTGCCTCAGATTTCAAAGCCTGCTTGAACTCATTAGAGTTCCTGAAGGCCCAACATTGGCTTTGGCCTTGGAGGCTTCTTCTGGGACAGTCGCAGTGGTGGCAGCAACACTGAGGCCTGGGCGAGTGAAGCTTCTGATTTCTCTATGCCCAGCTGACTATGGAATCCCCATCTTTAGCCTGGTGAAGCACTTTAAAGTCAGCCTAAAGTAGGGGCTGTTGTCTGAGTGAGGTGTGCTTTACACATCTTCCTCCCAACTCTGAACACACAGATCACAGTCACTAACTATGGTGTGGGACAGGGCAAGCCCTGCACGGCTCCTGATGTGTCACTTCTGGGCATTGCCTAAGCTCTTTGTTCATCTGACAGCCTTGCCAGTATCTCAACCTCCTGTACAAAGAATCATATTTTAGGCTTGTTAAGACTCCAGCTAACATCCCCAGTAGGCACTGGGTGGGCCAGGTTTTTGCTGGGAAAGAGACAATGGCACATTCCTACCACACAGCCATACAGAGCCTGATAGAGGGGTGCTTTTGAAAGTGAGGACCATGTAGACTCCCAGGGCTGGCAATAGTAGAAGCATTTGCCTGCTTGGGCTCAGAGGGAAAGGTGTGAGCAGTGCACAGGGGGTCTCAGACAGGGCTGGTTGGGGGGCAAGAAAAGGGACAACTGAGTGACCTACAGGAGTGAGGTGAGCACGACACGCTGAGCTCATCCCTGCTGCATCTCCTATCCTGCCAGGGCCAGTGGACCAGAGTTGCCTGCTGAGGTCCACACTGTCCACCTCCCAGGGAAACCCAGAGTGGAGAGGTTAGAGGAAGACCAGAAAGGCGAGCAGAAGAGGTCAAAGTGCTGCCATGTTATTTTTCTGTATTTTAAGGGATTCAAGCGTTGTTGAAATAATACACTTCCTAATATGTAGGGAAAGCCCAGGTTTCCAGTTTAGCATCGCTAAGCACCGTTTGCTCCAAAGCCTGGACAGAAGACGCCTGCTACCTTCTGAGTGTTTACATCCCTGTATTGTCCTCCCCTTAGGGCACACAGATGTTACCTTGAACTCCATGAGTGCAGAACCCTATTTTTAAATGTGTAGTTATTAAGCCCCAATTTAAGTCTAACTTTGTAGCCTTTTAAATGACTATCATGACATTTTGGACTGAATTGTTCTATTATATTTTCGTTGCTCTTTATAGTGGCCAGCTCCAGGGCAATAGGGAGAAGACCTCTGTCTCCTTGAGTGGAGCAGGGCTTGCGAAGATGGTCAGCTTCTGTCTAGTGATAAGGACAACATTGGAAGTGTGACTCATGGGGCTCTCCTTCCAGGGGTGTAGTCTAAGATGTGGACCAGTACGGGGCGCCTGCACTGGCAATGCTGCAGATGATAGCTCCCTTTCCTGAAGTCCCTTGCCATTGCCCTCCTTCTGGTCTTCTGACACTCTGACCATGGCCCTCTGTTCTTCCCTCCAGTCTCACTCCGTTTCCTCGTTTCTCTTTACCTTGGGCTTCTTACTCTAGGTAAGTAAAAGTTGCCTGCAGGCTCTCAGCAGGAAGAGCCTAATCAATATGCATCTTGCTTCAGTTTGCAGCACTGTATTGTTTTTCCTGTCTGGATCGTTAGGAAGTGGGTGTTGTTCTGAAGCTGCAGTAAAGACTTTAGCAGAATTGGAAAGGAATACTTAGGGCACATTTCCCAACTTTGAATTGTGCTTGAATTTTGGGATCAGTAGGTAATATGTAAGATTTTTTCTTAAAATTTTTAAACTTCTTAAATGTATTAGTATAGGTTGTTGCATAGTTTGGATCTTGATTATGCTTTCAAACATATTAATTATTTATCTAAGTTTTGTTTATCTGATATTTTTCCATCCAAAATGTTGTTAAGAGCACAAGTATGGAGAATTTCTTATGACTGAATTTGTTGGATTAACCAACACTTTTGTTCTTGTTTTTCACCTAAGTATTAATTCACTCAATTATAAATCCTCCAGATCACATTTCTTCATCTAATTTGTAAGCTCATCACTAAAACATTCAAACACTTTGCTACAACTGAAGTATAAACTTGTACGCCGATCTTGCTGTCAGAAAATGATAGCAAGTTAATTTGCAAGATTCATTCTTCATAAGGCCAGGCTGGTTGCTAGTGGTTAATACTTATAAGTGTTCACATGTCCTATTAGTATTTTTGTTCAAGATTTTTGCCAGTGGTTAAGATATGCTTTACATTACTCTGTAGTTTCCAGGATGTATATTTAGATAACGAACATTTGCCTGCCAATCTTGTCTTCTGCCATCTCTTCCATTCACTATGCTATCTTCAACACTGATATTTGTCCTGTATTTTGCTTGCAGAATCTTTTAGTATTTGGGGATAAAATTCATCCGCATTAGGGCCACTTAAAATTCAAACAAACAAACAAACCTCTGAACTAACATGATAGGATCTCTTCAATTCTCATGTCACCAAGTTTGGATTTCAATTCTATGCTTAAGAAGATTATTCTATTCTTTTAGTTAGCAAAGTACTGTAGTGCAGTAAATACTAGCAAGTAGTGGGCTTCTTGCTTCTTTGTTTTGTTCGATTATATTCTTATCCTTTTCCTTCAACAAATAAATACAAACATTGCACCAAGCCAAATTCAAAATGAAAAAACAAAACCAAGCTGAAGCCACATCCTTTAACTTGTAATAACTTTCAGTGAGTGGTGAAGGCCCAGGAACAGAGCCACTTCTGCTCCCACAGCATACAGCTAGTCTTGCGGCGTTCATTTTACTCCTTTTGTGTTAATGTGGCTTTTAAAGGTTTTTCATGACTTTTAAGTGTACTAATGATATTTGCTTTTCCTAGGTTAGGAATAAAAGTGTGCTCTGTGAGCCTAGACCAGCAGAGATAATAGTAGGCATTAGCAGAGAGGTTCTCGCAAGTATATTTGCTTAATATAAGCTTGATCTGAAAATTTCACCTTAGATTCTCTACCTTGTCATAAAATTAGCTACTTAAAAACATTTACCCCTCCACATTTGACTCTGGTGTTTTCCTCTTAGTTGAATGTAATAAAACTTTAACACTTGTTTTTAAGTTTTTTCCAACTATATTACCTAAGGTATTTAGTCAGCATGAAGAGAAAAAATATGTCCTCCGAATGGGAATATGATGCTATTCACTTGTGTTGTTATTTTCTGTGTGTGTATACATGGGGGTTCTAAGTTTGTGTCTTTTATCTGATTAGTTGCTTTTTAAGCACAGTTTTATTGTGACAAGCACGAAGAGCTGTGCTTTCATTAATGATACTAAAATGTAGTTTCTTAACAGAGTGCTTAGTACTAGTGAATAAGTTTGCAGTATATACAGCTTTTGGAAACTACATTTTTTCCTCATCAAATTGAAGACTGGGGAGGAATTTAAATAACATTTAAACCATAAAAAAATCTCATAGGTAGAGAATAGTGTATGTTGATTGTCCTTTTTTTTGGCTAAAGAAAGACAAAAAGAAATGACATTAAACTGCATAAAAACTGAAATAAATTTTGAGGAAAATATCTCAACAAGGAAAGTTAAACATTGGAAGGCTATTCCACCTGGCTTTGGAATTGAGGTGGGGAGACAAAAGGTAAAGATGGGCTCAATGAGAAGTAAAATCTGGAATAGGAAAGATATTCTATAATTTTTGGAGGGGTTTTTAGAATAATGATGGAAAGGTATTTAGATTAGATTCCCTGGGAATTCATGAAAGATACAGGAGGGAAATTACATAGTGAAAAGTATTTAAAAATCTTAGTTAATATTACCATTTTATAATTAAGACTTTTAACATTTCAGTTACAAATTTTAAGCAAGAAGTACATTTTCTGTAATTAAACTAAAGTGACATACTCTATGAATTGAATGTAATCATACAGAAGGCTCTTTTGGGTTGGATGCAACTTGTATGTGGCTGAACACAGGCATTGGTGCTTATGGACAGGGCTGCTTACCCTGAACACTCAGGGTGGGTTTCTATGACTTGAGGAGGAACTTGTTTCACTCTACCTCCTTGTTTTGTGGAAATATTATTTATCATACAGAAAAAGTTTTCAGTTTTCATGGGTATGATGTCAGCAGGGGGCTCTCCATATATTGTGTGAGGCAAGTTCCTCATATGTACCTTTATCATGAGAGGGTGGAGTTTATCAGATGTATGCTTGTGATTTGAAATGATAGTTTAGTTTCTGTCCTTCGAGCTATGAATAGGGCACATTGCACTGGTTTCTGAATGTTGGAATATACTCGCATCCCCAGTGCAGTACTGAAATTTCTGTTATCACACAACTGTCTATTTTGTCTTTTAGGTCTTTTCTTCATGTGTTTGGGCATTCTGCCATTAGGAACATGTATATTTATAGTTGTTATATCTTCTTGGCAAATTGATCCTTTTATCATTGTATAATATCTTTGTGATGCTTCTGACAGCATTCAACTTAAAGTCTCATTTGTCTGATAGAAATATGTATGGCTACCTTTGCTGTCTTTTTGATAGTGTCTATATGGAATACTTTTTTCTTTTTTTACTTCTAGTGTTCGTGCATCCTTAAATACAAAGGGAGCCTCTTAGAGACAGTATATAGATGGATCTTTGGTTTTTTGAATATAGTCAGCCCCTCTGTCTTTGTTTTGAGAGTTTAATCCACTTATATTTAATGTAATTACTGATAAGGAAAGACCGAGTATGATCATTTTCTTTTTTCTTTTTTTCTGTATATATTTTGTACCCTTCTGGGTTCCTTTTTTCTCTCTTGTGCCTTCCTTTGTGTTTCATTGGTTTTTTAAAGTGACATGTGTTGATTCCTTTATTATTTTAAAATGTGTCTTCCATAGGGATTTTGTTTGTGGTTATCAGGGGATTATACTCAATTCCTTAAGACAATTTATTGTCAACTGATAATAACTTAATTTTAATTGCATATAAAAACATTTTATCCCCTCTACCTGTTAATTTGTGTTATCAGTATCACAAGTTCTATATTTTAATTTTTAAAAGTTCATTAATATAGTGTCCTACTGTGTTTCTGTTGCTATAAAAGTAATATAGACTGAGAGGCTTGTAAACAAGAGAAATTTATTTACTGCAAAGGTTTGAAGGCTGAAGGCCCCAATTCAGCACTGGTATTGCTCCAACATGGCAGAGGCAGGGGAACCCCCTGAGATCCCTCAGAACATGGGCTGAGTTAAACCATCAGCCTTCCAGGGGCTTCAGCTTGTAGATGGTGAGTCTGCCTCTCTCTTGCTGCTTTAGTTTTTTCTGTGTTTGTCTGGACAGCTTGATTAAATTCTACCTTGATGCTGGCCTGTTGGGGTTCATCTCAGTTGGCATCTTCTGAGTTTCTTGGATTTGCATATCCTGTTCCTTTCTCAAATTTCAGCCATTATTTCTTCAGATAAGCTCTAGTTTCTCTTCTGTGACTACAGTAATGGACATACTGACTCACTCAACAATGTCCCATAATTCTCTTAGGTTTCCTTCACTTTCCCTAACCTTTTTTTTTTCTTTTTCTGACTTGATGAATTTAAACTGTATGTCTTCAAGTTCATTGATTCTTTCTTCTGCTTGCTATAGTCTTTTATTGATCTCCTCTAGTGACCAAGTAGCTTCTGGAAATTGATGTTGCTCCTTTGGGTCATGTTTCCTATTTCCTTGTGTGCTTTGTTCTTTATTATTGTTGGAATTTGTACATCTGAGAAATCAGCCACCTCTACAAGTCTTTATGAATTGGTTTTGTAGAGATAAAGGCCTCTTTTAATCAGGCTGGCTAGAGGTCTTGAGGAACTTTCAAATCTTTTTTGGATATGAGTCTTCTCTGAGCTGGTACACATCACTTTCTGTTTGGAAGGGTTTTCAAGGTTCTTTTCCAGGAGTTTATAAAGTTTTGCTCCCTTTAATGTTTATCTACAGTGCTGCAACAATTCTTCCCATTGTTATTTTTTTTATCAGTAGTCCCAAAGGCTTCCAGTGTATGGTGGTTCCATGTTCGTGCCTCAAGCCAGGGAAAACAGAATATGGTCTTGGAGGTAGCCCCAGATGAAATCGTACAGCTATGTTCCACTCTCTGTTTTCCTCTTTAGGGAAAGACCTCGAGCTGGGTTCCATCTCCTCTGCTGGCTTGAGTAAAGTACTATTGTGGGCAAATGCAAGACTTCCTCCCTACGTTGATGCATCTGCTCTTGGCCTTTGTACTTGACTGCAGTACTCTCACTCCTGGTTCTTAGAGTTCTCAGGAAGGTGTTTTGGTTGTACATTGATCTTAATCTAGTGTCATTTGGGGGAATAAAGGTCTGTACCTTTCTATTCTACTACCGGATGTATGTGGTTTCTTGTCTGCTCTTCTTTTAAGGAGCTTATGCAGTCCTGCTATATGACTTCTATGTGTGTCTTACTGTCCAGGAGAGTGCTCACAATGCCTAGCTGCAAAGGGGGTTGCCTAATGTATCTTTTTCCAAATCTGGGGTTATTTGCAATGAAAAAGATAGAATGTACTTTAAGTACTCTAGATTCTTGCCAGCACTCAGTATTGGTGTGTACACACCCTTCCTGCAGTATATGGAGCACTGACTCTCTTCAAGAGAGAGAACAACTCCTTCATCTCCTTGAACTACTCCATTCAGTTTAAAGTCCAGGGTTCAAATGTAATGTCCTCTCTACTGGGTTCTGATGTGATTTCTCTAGTTCAGCATCCTGTAAATGTAAGACAAGGTATCTGTCTCCAGTAAGCATCTCCCCTATATTGCTGGAGAAAAATATCAAGCTAGTTATAATAAACCAATTATAAAAGAGGAAATTAGAAATACAACACAGCCATTGTCCACAATGTAAAAATGATGTTGGTAATTTCCAGGACTTACTGATTTAGCTAAAGGAGATCCTTGATTAGGCCATCTGGTGGGCTCTTAATCTACTGTCTGGGAGAAATTCTCACAGTCACTGTCTTCCCTCTAGTAGATTTTAAACCTTTTATTGAATTACATAATTACCAAAAAATATGCAAAGAACATTCATGTGTTCTAGTTCAAATACATATGTATATATGCATGTGTAAGTATGAGTATAAATATGTATTTGACTATATAAAGAATACATTCCTAAAGTGAATTTTCTGAAAGTGAATTGCATTAAAAATTTTTAACAATTTCTAAACTGTGCTCTAATGTAGTTTAGGTGCAGTGTTAAATTATAGCTATTTTGGAGCACTCTGATTTAATGTAAAGAATTTAATTGTTCATATATGACATAGCTGAAATGCACGGTGTTTGCTGCTAGATAAATATAGAGTGACATTGAGTTTTTTAAAAATTGAACTTTATTTTTCACTACATTTAAATTTTTTGCACATATATATGCAATAACTGTTGATTTATTATGATTTAACTGATGAATGATTAATGGACTCAGACTTACTTAGTTGGCTGGTAGTGCTTGGTATATCTTTGGGGCTTGATGCTAATGACACAAGAGTCACAGCAATAGAGCAGGAGCTTATTTAGCTTGTTCTTGGCCCTGTATAGCTCTTGGGAAAAATTTGTACAGATTAGTTTTCTAGAAGTGTTAGTTTATTTATATCTTTTTAAATGGTCACTATTGGTTGTTTTAAACTAGAGTTTATCTTCTCTGAAAGTCAGCTTGGGTTAGAAATGTAGATTTTCCCAGTTTTCTTCTACACTCCTATTCCTAAAATAAGCTTTCTGGTGTTGCTCAAGTAACTTTCTTTGCTGGGGGGATAACTTCTGTTTTTATGTCAACAACCATTGGGAAATTTTTTTAAAATTTTATTTTAAAGAGAGTAGTAAATGAGAAACAAACAAACAAAAATAAAACAGTTGTAGTATCCCAGTATCACTAACATAAACAAATCAAAGCAAGAATATTCAAAGTGATGCAGGGTCTCAAGACAAAATAATCTGAATCAACAGTGGTTGTTACATTACATATCGCTATCCTCAGCTACAGTGCTCAGATTACCAGATGTGGGAATGAAAGATTGCTCAAACCATTAAAGAGAATAAGAAAATAATTCTTCAATAAAACATTAGAGATAACACGGAATTTCACTAGAAGATGGTAGGAGTTCACCATTGTAATTCCATTGCATATTGTAGGTAAAAACGTCCTGCTTTCTTGTTTGCTTTAGTTAATTGACACTGGGATTGGGAGTAATGGTGGGTCTAAAACGGCCAGGACAGTGGTTGCTGATACAGCCATGATAGGAAGGGCTAGGGCCTGGGATGAGCTGCATGCTGACTGTCGTGTGAAATGTTGGCTCATTTTTGCTATGTTCTCTAGTTATTTAACAGAAGTCAGAAGTATGAACTTTTTATTGCATTCTAGTAAAAAGATTAAAAGTAAAATATGGCATAGGTCAAATAAGAAACACCTGTGGGCCATATTTGGTTTGCAGCTTACAGGTTTATAACTTCTTTGTGTGGAGGTCTTTATGCTTGAGTTTATGTCTCATGCCTTTTGACTTTCTTTATCATAAATAGCACACAGATACCACTACCATTCTACAATGACAGGAGGTTTTTGCCTAGGATGGACAAAGAGGCTTGCTAGAAAAGCAGCAGTAGGCCTGCCAGGCAGTACATCACTAAGGATTTGAGTTTAGTGCAAGACAGTGTACAGTTTGACAATTTTGAGTAAATTTATTTAGAGTTATGTAGTCATTGCCATAATCTAATCATAAAACTTTTGCCTTGTCTTCTGACATCCCCTGACCTCACCTGAAGTCAACCCCAGGTCTACCTCTTTCACTCCCAGATGGTGAGCTGATTTCTGTCTCTTCACATTTGCCTTTTCTGGTGTATCACGTAACAGAATCATGCCCATATCTTCTTTTGTGCCTGGATTCTTTCCTTAGCATAATGCTTTTGAGATCCAGCAGTTTTCACAAATATACATTCTTCTGTTTATTAGATGCCATTGTTTGATTTTTAAGGGGCTGAAATTTTTTTTTTTTTTTTTTTACTTTTTTGGGGTTTATAGATGTTTTTCTGGGTCCAGAATTGCTGACCTCTTCACTTCTACGTGCAGAAAGTGAATCTTCTCTTTGGCAAATCTTTTGATTTTGTTGTTGGACATTTTCCATCCAAAGAAATGAAAGTTTAACTTGAGAATTTCTTTGCCATCCTTTCGTTGCTGGTTATTACTGTCTATGGCTGGATCTTCAGGCTTGCTTCTCCATGCCAAGGCCAGACAGACCTCCGTTACGCAGGAAAATGCTCTCAGCCGCAGGCTGCAGGGAGCATGCAAGGTCCCTCTCATTGCCCTTTGAAATCTTCCATGTACCCATTCCTAACCACTGCCTTCTGGTCCTGGTGTGTCACTGTGAGGACACTCTGCAAATCTTATTCCCTTGTGTCCCAGGAGAGATAATGCATGTGTTGTTCAGCTCTCAGAATTTTATTTCTGTTGAGTGATTTCCAAGACTCAAATCATCCTGAAGAGAGATCTGGGTACAGAGCCTTTTCCAAAGGAAAGACTGTCTTGCAAAGAAAACACAGAGTTAAAAATTACTTTTCAAGTATGGACTCTATTAGTTCTGCCTTTCCAGGAGCAGGAGATATATTTCCATTTTCTGATGTCCTTGTTGATTTCCTTTTCCAGAGTACTGTAGTTTTGGTTGTAGAGATCTTTCACTACATTAGGCTAATTCCAAAGTATTTAATTTTTCTTGATGCTATATGAATGGTATTTTTCCCTGATTTCTTTCTCAGTGGGTTCATTATTGGTGCACAGGAATGTTATAGATTTTTGTGTGTTGGTTTGTTATCCTGCTACATTGCTGAATGTGGTTATTCTAGGAGTCTTTTGGTGGATATTCTTTTGTCTTCTATGTAGGGGATCATATCACTTGCAGATAATACTTTGACTTCTCTTTTTCCTATGCACATTCCTTTTATTTATTTATTTTTTTTTGCCTAATTGTTTTTCCACATGTTTGAAGGCTGCATTGAATGGAGCAGTAGGTGGTCATAATGGGGTTTAAAAGATTGAGATAAAGTCCTTTTATACCTACTTTCTTCATGTTTTTGTCAAGAATGAATTTGTATTTTGTAAAAGGCTTGCATGCCCGTGTTTATAGCAGTACCATGTATAATAGCTAAATCTTATAAGCAACCTATATATCTATCAATAGATAAATGGGTAAAAAAAGAATGTGGTATTTACACACAATGGAGTACATTTCTGCCATAAAGTAGGATAAACTTGAGTCATTTGTGGGAAAGTGGTTGCACGTTGAGACAATAATGTTAGGTGAAGTAAATCAGGTACACAAGCTTAAACATTGTACAGTTTTTCTTGTAGGAGAAACCCAAAGTATAAATAAAAAGCAAGTAAAGAGATTAATAATAAGAAATAGGGATATAGACTTTTTGCAGAAAGGAAGGGGACCAAGAGATAGAGATAGTGTGAAGGAAGGGAGGGAAAGGGGATGAAAAAAGAATTAAGCTGTATTAGGTACAATTACTAACTCTCCACAATGAATGTGATCCCTGTGCATTGCAAACGGACTAATAAAAAGATGAAAAATTCCTTTGTAGGCACTTTCTGATTTTTCTCTATTCCTTTCACCCAGAGCCTTTATCTATTTTGGTATGAGGTGTTTCAATTATCTTTGTTTTTTCTTGGTGTATTATTTATATCATGACTGCTATGCCATGAATCCATCTCACTTTTAGATTTTGACATTTGGAAGTTTCATTTTTTGAAACCCAAAAACTTTTGTTTCCAAAGTGTTTTCTCTGCCATGAGTTTCAGAAAGTTATTTTGAAAATCCAAAGTATGAACTAGTTCCTTTTTTAAAATTAGTTTTGGTGCTGTAATCCCTTCCCTGAAGTAGCAGGAATTGTTCTTAAAGGAGAGGAATTGTTCTTAAAGGAGAGGAGCTTGTTCTTAAAGGAGAGGGGGTAAAATGAATAGCTAGGAGCAAAAAATGACCAGTGAAATATAGATAAAGTTTACTTCACCACTTCTATGTTTCAAAACTACAAAGAAGTCATGACTGAACAACCTGAGGATTTTCTGTTCTAGGACATGGGAGGTGAGATAATGATAAAACATTATGGAGTAGTTCACTTCTAATCTCAACCTTTGTTTCTCTTCTTTCTGGGTTTTTATTTACAAGGTGACAGAGAACTCATTTATTCCTTAATTCATACTGAGGTGAATGTACATACAGAAAAGTGTCCGTAACATTGGTTCATTTTTATGATGGGAACATACCCATGTATCAGTGCCCCAGAGCTACACTCATGCCTCCTTATAATCACCATCTTTTTTCCCACCCCAGGACAGCCAAACTGTTAAC
The DNA here is from genome assembly GCF_000276665.1 of Chinchilla lanigera. NCBI lineage: Eukaryota > Metazoa > Chordata > Mammalia > Rodentia > Chinchillidae > Chinchilla > Chinchilla lanigera. Next base: position 5,399,976 of record NW_004955496.1, on the reverse strand, counting down.
ACCATAGATTACTTTTACCTATTTCTGTACTCTCTCTATAAACTACCTCTTGAATAGACACTGATTTGTTCCCCAATCTGGCCCACTTCCCTCAATATTGCATTTGCAAGTAGCTATATTTCATTTATGCACATTGTTCTATAATATTGCACTGAGTGAATATGCCACATTTATTTATCCATTGAGCTGTGGATAGGGCTTTGGGTAGTTTCAATGTCGGTTTTATGGATATTGCTATGAATATTTATGTGAACATCTTTTGGTGAACATATATAGGTATTTTTCCAAATGCTACACCAACCTTATATTCATTCAGCCCAGTGGTAGGGAGGAGGAGGCAAAACTCTGGCAACCAGTAGAGTCAGGGACCTCCAGTAACGCCCTCTTCACCACCACATGGCTCCCTGTGCTGGGTCAACGTCTACTTTATTCCCAGCGCTGAACCTTCTTGTGTTGGTTTATGTCTGAATAGGTCTTTTCTAAGATATTCCCTGAGTTATTTTTGCCTTCACAAACTTCTTTTAAAAACCTGATAAAACCCTCTTTCACATTTTCCCCTTATAACTACCCCATCAGTGGGACATATTGAAAAACTTTGTTAACACAAACGCCATCATTCACGTTTACAGAAACAAAGCCCTTCTTTTTCAGGTATGTAACTCCTTTGTGAAAGTAGACTGAATGGTCTGTGAAGATTATTCATGTGGTAGCACAAAAATGAAAATAAAACTTGCAACAGTAGGAAAGAATGACTAATTTTAGAAAATATTTACATTTTGTACTATAAAGAGACATATACATGTAGAATATATTCTTATTATTTTTTAATTTTTATTTTCTAATTTTAAAATTAAAAGGAGGAAAATATTAACAGACAGACAACATTTTACAAAATAGCACAGGAACAGTACAGACAGTATGGAGTTACAAACAAAGTGGTAGGGAATTAACAATGCTTGTTGTATTACATATTGATATCTTCAAAGTGGTTTCTCGTGAAAACAGAGACATGCAATGCTTATCAACCAAGGACTCACTGACAGTTTCTTTCAGCAAAGAAATACAAGACAGTAGAACAGCCATGTTGACTATCCTGCCCATACATACATACACACTTTCTCCTTCTTTCCCTTCTCTTCTCCCACAACCCAGTTGCCCTTTACCTTTGAGTGCTTTCATATCAATTCACAATGTATATCATATCTCCTAGTTTAAATTAACTCTTTCAGGTTTTACACTAGTGAAACAATGCGGTGCTTGCACATGTATTTTTGATTTATTTCACTTATGAGTATGGTCTCTAGTTGTGACCATTTACCTATAAAAGCCTCGAGTTTATCTTTCTTTATAGCTGAGTAATATTCCTTTATATAAAAGTACCACATTTTTCTCATCCAATCCTCAGTGGATGGACATTTGGGTTGCTTCCACATCTTAGCAATTACAAATTGTGCTGCTATGAACATAGGTGCACATACATCACTGTGATATGATGTTTTTAGATCTTCTGGGAAAAAAATTTTAGATTCATCAAATGCATTTGCTGTTAAAAAGTTTTTGAAGTAAAAAAAAGAAACTTAAAACCATAGGTTCCATTTGCTCCAGCTATTTCATTTCTTTGTATTCTATGGGAACAATTAAAAGTATCATATCACAGTGATATATGCACAACCATGTTTATAGCAGTATGGTTTGTAATAGATAAATGTTGTAAACAGGTGAAATGCCTGTCAACCAGTGAATGGATAAACGTCTGTTATTTTTATAGAGTGAATACTACTCTGCTATGAAGAAAAAAAGAAATTTATGGAGTACATATATATATGACATATATTTTATAGAATATAAGGAATACTATTATTTTCTAATGTGTACAAATGAAGGAATCTAGTATTTTGTTTATAGTTTACAAAGAGTCCAACTTTAGAAATTGCTGCTCATAAAACACTTGGGATTAACTTTTCCATCCGTGATTGTAAAATATTTTTCAAAAAATCATGTACTGTATGTGCTCAATACTCTGTAAAATATAATGGTAACAGCAAGTATGCAAGCTCTTTATTGCTTTGGTAGTCTCATTTCTTGTACGACTAATTGTGCAAACATTTGGACAATTTAGATTTTTTCAAATTTGATTTCTGTAATGGTAGTTGATTAATATAAAGTGTTTCACTTCATCCGCTTATTTAAACAACAACTTTAGTTTTATTGCATGCAATGTTTTCATCTGACTTGAAGTAGATATTCAATGAACACTTGTTAAATTGATGAGTGAACCCCTGTTCTTGCCAAATGATAGGTGAACAAGAGGGTTGTCATTTCCAGTGAATGAAATGTCACCTCAGATTCCATTGCTCAGTGTTTGCCTTGGTGATATCAAGAATAACATTTATAGTAACAGGATTTGGAAGCTCAGCCCTGCATGTTTCTAACATCTCGGTTAGGGCTCAGCTCTGGTGTGGTCTAGAGATGCGAATACTCCTAGCTCGTTGCTTTCCCAGCCTTAACACACTACAGTCTAGTGTGTTGACATAGCACACAGGAATCTTGTGAAAATGCATTCTGTCATTTGTTAACAAATTGTAGGCCCAGTACTGTCTCTTTGACTTCTCATATACTTTATGTTTCACCTTAGTACAGGATGAGACTCTGCTGAAGCTTGTTATTTCAGTTTATTTACTCAAGGTATAAATAATCAATAAAACATAAATAACTACATTTATCTTGGTTCCCTGCATGGTTCAATACCTGAGTTGATTATGAATCTTCACGTTGTCTCGTTTAATTGCTGTGGAAATAACTGAATGCCATTGGTGATTAGTAAGCCTGGACTGAGTGCTGTCTTTTATAGAGCTTCTTTGATAGGCTGGTAGACTACTCCAAATCCCTTATATGATTTATTTATTAAACTGAGTTTTCTCCCTCCATGATCAAGACATTGGTACCTTGTGGGTGTCTTTGTCTCAATAATAATCCTTTTTCCACACTCTGAGCTGACTGCTGAATCCACCATTATTTCCTCTAACTGTTAAACATTAAAGTCTGCTAAATTTTATATCTTCCCAAAGCAGAAAGGGAAATTAAACATGAACCACAGTGCATGTGGACAGAATACATGCTCCTGTTACAGATGGAGTGAATAAATAAACACTGAAAAATCTCCAGGCAAGTCTGTGGAGGGTCTTTGGTTTATTTGATTCTTCTATGTATTCTTGTTCTGCCAAACAAGATTCTTTAAAATGGCAGTTGCCATCACCACAGTTATTTTTGCTAAATACATATTTTGTAGTGGAAAAATGACCACGTGTATAGAGCCTTTCATAACTGGCCATATACTCAACTGGCTGACAATTGTCCATAAGCAAATGATGGATTATAATATAATAAGCTCACTTGCAAAGTGGAGAACTTAGAATTGGCCTCTATGGTGGGAACTCAATTATTGCATTTAGGGAGCCATCTTTTGGGTCTCTGTTACATTTCTTTTTCCACAATGGACATGATGTGAATTTATTATCTCAATTTCCAAGTAGAATTAAAATGAGGCAATTGAGAACATATGGTAAAGTCCATAGAATGTCTTTGGGAAAAATGTGCACATATAAATGTACTCAACTTAAAGTATGTAAATTTAGAGACTATATAAAACTCTAAAGTAAGAAGAAGAATAGATGGGGTTAGGAACAGAAATGGATACAAAAAGAAGTTAGGGAAGAAAGGGAATAGTATCTTTGGTGAGACAAACAGAAAATAACAAAGTAACAAATAAATTGAAAGTGCACAGTGCCTTTTAGATTGTCAGATTGTAGCTCAGGCTGCTGTAAATCAGGTAATTTTTCTGGGAATTCTAAGAAATAATGCTTAAAGATTGGTGGCAAATATGGAAACAAGGGGGAAATTTAGTAATACATACTAAGACAATATAAAATGCAGCAATTCCATTTTAAAAGTTTATCATAAAGAGATGAAAAGATGTGGGTGAAAATATATACATATATAAATGTTAGTTTCAATGTCACTTTCAGTAGCCAAAATATAGGTATCCTGAGTTTAACAACAGAACATAGATCAGTAAGTTTGGAATGGTTTTTTAAGTACTCCTATGTGATCATGAAAAATTCTGTGTACCAATGCTCCTTAAATTTTAATATACATGTGAATCGGTGATGTCCTGGTAAATGTTTAACAGCTGGAAGTCAGGAACAATTTTGATTTGTAGTGCTTAATAATTGTATGAGAGCCCTACCCCACCATCACGGATTTTGAGCTCTCCAAATAATGCAATTGGAAAGAGAGGCACATTTGTCTGTCATGAGCTGCAAGCCAAGGCTAGTGCAACACTGAATTATGGATCACTTGTGATTGTGTTTAAACACAGGTTTTAGTTCACTAAATCTGGGATGAAGCCTGAGAATTTTTATATCTGAGAGGTTGTTGGGTCATGTTGTAGCTTCTGGTGCTGCTGTTATGGGTATGATTGCAGCAGAAAGTTTGCAAAACAGTATGTAGGGACAAAGGGAAAATGTTCTCAGTATATTTCTATATGAAGAAAGGAATCAGGCTACAAAGTGAATACTATTTCTCCAAGATACTTAGTATATTGTACATTGCATATTATATCCTATTATATGTTCATATATATATATGTAATAAATTGACATAAGTATAAAGTGGAAGAATAGAATCAATGAAAATTTTACTTTTGTCTTCTACTGCCCCTTTAAAATTAATCTAATGGGGAGATTTTCTTCCCTTTGAATGTAAACCTAAGAATCAACTGTTTAAGTTACAAAACACAGTCTTCATTTAGAAACTTGGATGTGAAGTTTTAATAATCAGAACTCTCAATTTTACTTAAAGTTAAGTCTCCCCACTATCAGCTTGGACAGTATTCAGGAGGACAACTTGCTTTTGGGATAAGAGTGTGGATGCCCCGCTCTTCCTCCACCTCTTCTTCTCTTCCTTTTTCTCCTCCTCCTTCTCCTTCTTATTCTTCTCTCTAGTTTATCAGCCCCTCTGTGGTTGGTGCATGTTGAAGAAGGGAGGGAGACATCATAAGGAAGTTCTCACTAGAACGTCCCCTGGTAGTGTAAGCAGGGTTTGGCTCTCTTAGGTTCCTCAGAGCTTCACTTTTGGGGACTTCTCACCTGCCACACCTTAGCATATGCATAACTCTTTGTGTGGTCTTCTGGATGGGCTTTGTGCAACTCCCCTAGGTGTTCTGAATCCACCTCCAATTTCTTTGGGCTGGGATCCCTTTTCCCTCCTGGTGATCCAAGTGATTTCCAACCCCAGAGCTCTCTCACATGGGAAACTTTCACTTTTGTCCTAAGCAGCCAGAAAAATTGAGGCCAACCTCCACAGTGCAGTGAGCCTCCACGGCTGCCCTTGGGGCAGTGGGCCCATCACACCTTCTGGATTCCCACATAATTTCACACTCTAACCTGCCGCTCCCACATGGCAAGCTCTCTCTGGTGCTCTGTTGAAGCTGGAGCCCCTGTTCACATAGTCCTTAATGTGTAGGTGCCACAGTAAGTAGTCCTCTTCGTTAGTTGTCCCTAGACAAGTAGCATTTCTCCAGCTCTACCTCCAGACACACTCCCTCACAACTTCTTCCTCTCAGCTCAAGCTTCATTTTGTTTGCTGTTGTGGTCTGGGATTCTAAGAGCATGGGAAGATGTCAGTAATCCTCCTCCACTTTAAAAAAAACTGAATATACAGTCAACTCTGGTTTCTCCCTCTAGTGTTCAAGGTCAATCAGATTTTGGTAGAGTGAAATTCAGCTTTAGCAAACATCACACAAAATCAGGGGGAAATATCTCAAAATACTAACATTGTGCTGAGGTGGTGAGGTGGTGGGTGTTTCTTGTCCACTTTTTGTGGGACTATATCACTTTTATAATAAAAATATCATTAAAAAGAGACTAGTTTTTATATTTTGCTTTTAAAATCTGTCATTGGATCTGTTGTTTTTATAACTTCTTAGGTTTTTAATATCTGCCCAACCTCTGACTGCCACTCCAAGTTTATACTCCAGTTAAGGAGATTATGTATGAATATCATGTTTTTAAAGAGACAGTTTATTATCTGAAGGACAGACAATGTCTGCTTAGAATTTTATATTACATATAATAAAGGCTTTTCTTGTGGGAAGCAAATATTCCCTGATTTACTAAAAATTATAAAAGAAATGGAATGGTTGGTTTGTTTCTTTTTAACCAACAATAAAGGATTACAATGACTTTAAAGGATTACAATGACCTTTTTGAATTACACCTTTCCCAATTAAAAAAAATATTTTTTCTCCTATATATAGCAGTGATCAGCTGTCCCTACAGTTGGGGAGATGATAGAGCTGGGTCAGCTGTGGGTCCCAGCTGTACACAGAATGAATGAAGGAACACTGGCCCCTGAGCTGGCAGGTACGGTCCAGCTGGGCAAACCTGAAACAGGTGACACATGAATATACAGGCAAGAAGGCATCCGGGGTCAAGAAGTTCTGCTGAACCATACCTTTCATCCTTAGGGTACAGGTCAGGCTCAGAACTCCTATCAGTGAGTAGGGCCCTGGTTCTGGGCATATTGTTAGGTATTTTATAGATTCATGTTCTGATCCACTAATAGATTCATTCAGCTTGGGAACAAAGCAAATATTTTCAGTCTCTGTTTCTCATGAAAGCCTGATAAGAAGGAGTTGCAGGACCATAGAAAGGAAGAAATGTATGCTAGTCACCCAACTCCCACTGCAAGATCTGGCTGGCCAGAGATGAGGGTGATGGGTACTGAGTCCAAATACTGGGTTGGTGTTCCTCCCATTCCACCTGCTAGAGATTAAATGAGGCTTTAGAATTTTACCATGCTTAGGGTGAGAGGTTTGAGCTGGCAGGAAACAGGTATTGCAGAATCCAAGAGATCAGAGAAACCAATGGGGAAAAAGGAGGATTATTTCCAGGAATTTAGATGCCCATTAACCCAGCAAAACTCACATCCAAAGTGCTTAGAATGAAGGAAAGGCTCTAGTTTTACACATTTGGTTGAGGGGGTTAGTCTTTAGAAACTGGGGGTGGGCAAATGGGCACAGAATCAAGACAAAACAGTTAATAACTTAGCCTTGAAAGATGATAGAGCCTTATGAATCCTGTGAGAACAAGACGACATAAACTCTGTTTATAGGACACAGTTCCAGTCTTATCTGCACCAGAACAAGAAATCATAGCTACAGTGGAGAGGAGTGGAGTTTGAGGGGGACTGTTCTTTAAGTCCTTCATTCCCTTCTTTGATTTTTTTTATGTTTTAATAGAGAGCATCACTATCATTAACATTTACCTTGTTATGTGGGGTTGGCTCCCTATTGGGCAGAGAGAGAATTATAAAGAAAAGGAAAATAAACTTATGTTATTGTATCTCCATATTGATCTTCAAGCTTCAACTATACATAGACTGGTCAGCTTCCAGAGTGACCAGAGCAGGGCTGTTGTCTCTGGTGGTAGCCTGATATCATCGCAGGATCATCTGGTTCAGGTGCTTTGGATCCTGCTGGCTAGTGCACCTGTCTTGGGCCATTGGCTTCTGTTGACTGATGGATCTAAGGCATAGTTTCTGTAACTATAACAGCAGTGGGGGTAGACAAGATTATAGTATGAGGTCCATCACCTGTGAATCCCAGAGTTGTTGGATTTTATTATGTTTTTTTTTAACCTATACAAAATTCTCAGATTTGAGTGGGTGTATTACATTTGTCAGGCTTATGGGGATTTTTTTTTCCTTTACACAATTATGGAGGTCTTACATGGCTATTTTAAAAGCATGTATTTGTCTCCTTAAAGTTAAATTTTTAAATTACAGAGATCACCCTTAAATTTATCTATGATTGGGGTAGTTGGCTGAATAAGATTTTGTAAGGGGAATACCGTTTTTTTTTTTTTTTTTTTGATGTGGGTGCACCAGACTTGGAGGAGGACCATAGATGGGAGTTGAATTCATGTCAAGTGGGTTTTTTGGGCAATTTTAAAAAAAATAATTGTTTGAGTGTCCAATTTATGTATTTAACCTTTTTAAAAAAACTCTGTGGCTGGTAAGCTGTGAAGCTTTTAATCTTTAACATTTGTGTCGCCAGGCATGGTGGCACATGCCTGAATCCCAGCACTCAGGAGGCTGCAGCAGGGAGATTGCTGTGAGTTTGAGGCCAGCCTGGGATACAAAGTGAGTTCAAAGCCAGCCTAAACTGCATTAGTGAGACCCTGTCTCAAAAAAAATCTGTGTAGGCTCCTGGACTATCTTGGATATGAATGTGGGTCGACTGTCTGACCCTAAGGTCAGAGGTAGTCCAGATCTTGGGATGGTGTCTCTTTATAGTGTCTTGGTCACTTCTCATGTCTTTTTTGTTCATGTGGGGAAAGCTTCAACTTCAAGAAGGTGCAGACAAGCACTAACATATACGGATAGCCACTAGCTTGAGGCAATTTAGTAAAATCCATCAGCATATTTTCACATAGGGTAGCTTCTGTTTTCTGGATACCTGTGGACTGAGTGAGCCCTTGTCTTGAGTTGTTTTGTGTATAGGTTGAGCATTGTTTACAAACAGCCTGAGCAATTGTAGTGAGTTGTGGCACATAGAAATGGCAGCCTAGTAAAGTTTCCAATGCTGTCTTTCCCATGTGCAACCCCTGATGGAATTGTTTTATAAACCCGGGACCCAGCACTTTAGGGATAGCCAGTCTCCCATCAGAGAATCTCCATCATACTCCCTTGATATAAGCCCCAGGCTCCCAGGTAAACCATGTCTTTTCAACTGAAGTACAGTTTGGTGTCTCTGAGAGTGGGGCCTCTGGAATGAGGGGACTCCCCCATTTTGGGTTGTAGGACTGCCACATTAGTCCATTTTGCTTCTATGTCTGCTTTTTTTGCCTCTATTGTACCAGTCTGTTGATGTTCCCTGCAGTGTATAACAGCCACTTTCCTTGGTGCCCACACAGCATCTAGGAGCTGTGAAATTTCTTCTTTCTAGTTTTTGTTTTCCCCCACTAGTCAGGAACCCTCATTTTCATATTTGGAGTCAATATAAATAATAACCTTTTTGTTCTTTGTCAGAAAAAGAATCCTCATCAAGGCTATTAGTTCTGTCTTCTGGGCTGAGGTTCTTGTAGGCAGAGGCAGTACCTCTACCAAGGACTTGAATGATCTTTGCATATCTCATTTATTGGACCTCTTTTAGCATAACCATACAGTCATGGGTTGTTTTTTTTTTTTTTTTCCTGATTTGACTTGGAGTAAAGTGGCTGGGTCGAGGGAGTTTATTTTTTCCAGAGTTATGTGTGGGGGGCTTTACATAAGACTCCCTGATACTGAGTCACCCTTGGATTTGGTAACCAGTGGTGTCCTCTCTGGTCCATTAAGGTCATAACTGAGTGTGGTACTCAAACAGTCAGTTGGTGTCACAAAGTCAACTTATTAGCCTCCTGCACCATCAAGGCAGTGGCAGAAAACATCCTAAAGCGTGGAGGCCATTCCAGGGCTACAGAGTCTGTTTTGACAAGTATGCCACAGGATGATGTCAGGATCCCATGACCTGCATTAAGACTCCTATGGCCATTTTTTTATGGATATAGGAGGGAAGGCTTTGTTATTGATGATTCTAAGGATAGGGCCTGACTCAGGGCCTCTTTGATTTGTTTAAATGTTTTTATCTGGTCACCTTTCCAGAAGAGGAGCTCCTTTCTTCCCCTTTGGTGGTTTATCTGAATACAGTCTGCATTTGTTTTGTTTTTGTCTTTGGCTTCAACTGTGTTAAGCTCCTCTCTTGTGTTATCTGCTCTGCTGGTAGCTGTTGCCTCGGTGTCTCACTGTTCTTTAGCTGTCAGCACTCTTGTCCCCATGTAGTTTTCTCATGAGCACATTTAGGTTTTGTCTGCTGCTGTGCCTCTCACTTTTTTTTTTAACCCACAACTGGGCCATTGTTACATGTTTTTCCAGTAGGGTGTGATTTAGCTGGGTAGGCTTTTAGTAAAGGAGGCACTTTTGTCTTGTAGCTTTGCCTCTGTATTACACTGAGTTGTTTCCAGGGTTACCTGTACTTGGTGTGTTTGTTTAGTCTCTGTCTTCTGGAGCCACCTTTTTGTCTCCTTGCTCTCCAGTTGTAGTTCTACTGGGAATTGCAGAGATTCTTGTTTTTTTTTTTTGAGTTGGCTCAGCTTTAGCCTTCACATGCAGGGCCAGTTTTGTCTCTCCTCTGGCATTTGTCTCCATAAGCGCTTAGCCTCTTCTTGTGCTGGTCATTTTTGGGTTTTTGTTTTCTCTGTCCATGTACATAGCGCCTATAGTTCATTCTTAGCCCTACCACACTGGCACTCAGTTGTCCAGCCATAGGCTGCCATGTGTATCTCCTTTTTTGATGTGCAGCCTCTTCTGTTTAGTTGTCTCCACCTGTTGAGTCTTTGCTTGGATCTTTGCCTCTGAATACTGCTGAAAATGTTGTAACTTATTCTAGATACTATATTTTTGCGTGTCTATTATTGTTTCCTTCCATTATGTTATCTCTTCTTGTATGTGCTGTTGTAGTTTTTGTGTTTGTAGTTTCATTTTTACCTTGGGTTGGGCACGTGCCTCTGTCAACTGTTAGTCACTTTCCTTCTTTGAACTGCTGGTGAGACAGTGTTCCTTATGTTTGGCATATTTTTGGGCTTCCTTAGCCTCTTTAGTAATTTTCTGAGTTGTCATATGTGTTTTTTCCTTTGTTTATAGTTGCCTCTGAGTGGCCTCTTGGCCCAGGTGTAGCTGTTGAGTGGACTCTTGTTCTGCTTGCTCTCACAGGCATTAGGCCTCTTTCCCTTTGGCCTTGAGTCATTTGACTTCCTTCAATGCAGCCTTAAGCTGCCTTGTGGCTTCCTCCTTAGTTGTCAGGATTTTGTGTATATGTTCTGCCTCAAGGCAATGTTGTTTTTTCTCTGCTGCCAACTGTCACTACCAGACAGCCTCCAGTTTTGCTTGTTTCTTGCTGTGCATTGTGTTTTTATCATTGCTGTAGATGTGTCCCAGCTCGAGTTTTAGGTCTGTCTTGTCAGCAGTAGCCTTTTCAAAGCCCATTTTCAGGGTGAGGTTCTTTTTTATTTATCACCATTGTCTCAGTGTGTTTTTCATCAGCCCCTTGTGTCTCTTGATTTCACTCTTTGATGTCTTGTATAGCTAGTCAAGGTGCTTCTCAATGTCAACTTTGTGTTGTGTTGTCTTTAACCCTGTGCCCCAAAGGTCATTTGTGCTTATTGTTTTAAAGTAGGTCCCTTTTTAGCAGGGGAAACAGTTTGGAAAATACAGGATCTTATTTTAGACCTCTTTTTTTATGATATATTTTTCTCAGACCAGAAAAATGGCCTCTTTCAGGGTTTATAGTTGCTCTAACAATGGTCGCATGATTTTTGGATAATAGCCCAATGGGCTGTGTCATTACTGAGTGTTCAGTTCTACCACCTACCAGAAAGCCCATCAACTGGCCCCCTACTCTCATTGTGACCATGGGCTTCTGGGTGTCTAAAGAGTTGGAGCTTCGTCTGACATAGTTCTGATAACCTTTAGAAGGTTATCAGGCCAGAATATGAGGCCAGAATCTATTTTTTTCCACTTGTGGGTGTTAGCCTTTTGCAGGCACCCTTCTAGTTTTGGAATTTTTATCATCTCTGTCATCATTTTTGGACATTTACTTTTCCACAGTCCATATTTTTACATTGTGCACATTAATCCTAATCTAATTTTAATTGACTGGCAGATCCTGGCTCCTGTTTTATCATTGCCCTCATCTTTGATGCTTAGTGATTTCTGTTTTTTCTCTGTGAGCACTGCTGTCAACAGATATGATTTTTTTGAGCCTCCTATCAGCTTTTTGTTTGGCCTTCTGGTCATAATTGATATACAATTTGATAGTTACCTCTGAAAGTTGGGTTGCATTTATGCCGGTGAAATCCTCTAGTTTTTGTTAATAAGCAGCTAGATAGGGCTGAAGCCATGTGAGTCTAGTCTGAACTATATTTTGCCATGAGTCAATGTAGGGAAGCTGATCTTGATGTTCTAGCAGTCCTCTGCTCCCAGTCACCATTCTTTATATATACCCAGTTGATTTTAAATCAATCATGTCCTTCTACCCCAGCTAGACGTTTACCATCAAAGGAGGGCAAATCTACTTTATAAAGAGTTCTTAACCCGGGGGAGGGGGTCAGCTTTATTTTATAGTTTTCTGTTTAGCCTCTTTTAAAGCTAGCCACCACACTTTTTTAAAATTTTAAAGATAAAAGAACTAAAACATATTAACAAACACACAGACATAAATGAAACAACATAAAAACAATAAAAGTAATACAGAATTTCAGACAAGGTGATAGGAAATTAACAATGGTTTTTGTATTAATATTATCTTTAAATTGGTTACTCAGATAAATAAATATAGGTGTATAAGACTGATCAAACTATTAAACATTAACTGTTCCTTTCAGTAAACCAATAGAAACTAGTAGTACAATTATCTTAGCCATGCTGTGCATACATATATACATTTTTTTTCCTTCTTTCTTTCTTTTCTCTTTTCCCTCATCCCAGTCATTCCTTCCTTTGAGCAATTTCTTTCCCTTTCCTATCATCTATTGTATGTTTTGAGTTTTACTTGTTCTTTCAGGTTCTTACACCAGGGAGACAATATAATGTTTACACATGTGGATCTGATTTATTTCACTTATGAGTATGGTCTCTAGTTGCATCCATTTACCTACAAAAACCTCGAGTTTATCTTTTTTATAGCTGAGTAATACTCCATTGTATAAAAATACATCTTTTTTATCCATTCCTCAGTTGATAGGCATTTGGGTGTTTCCAAGATTTAGCTATAACAAATTGTGTTGCTATAAACATGGGTGCATATATATTGCTGTGGTATGATGTTTTTAATTCTTCTGGGAAAATACCCAGAGGGGAATAGGTGGGTTAAGTGGGACTTTCAATCCTAGTTTTGTGAGGAATCTCCAAACTGATTTCTACAGTGGTTTCACCAATTTACACTTCCACCAGCAGTGGAGTAGGGTTCCTTTCTCCCCACAGCCTCTCCAGCATTTGTTATTGATTGATTTCTTGATGATAGCCATTCTTTCTGGGGTGAGATGGAAACTCATTGTTGTTTTAATTTGCATTTCTCAAATGACTAATGATGTTGAACATTTTTTCATGTATTTATTTGCCATTAGTATTTCATCATTTGAGAAGTATGCATTCATCTCAGATGCCCATTTTTGGATTGGGTCTTTGAATTTGGGGGGCCTGATTTTTAAAAATTCTTTATATGTCCTAGATAGAAGATCTTTGTCTGATTTTTTGTCTAGTTGACCTCTTTGTGTCAATGGGGTGTTTATGTCCCCCATTACAATAGTGTTATTAGTTATTGGTTTTTCATGTCTATTAAGATTTTTCTTATATAGTTGGGTGCTTTCACATTTGGTGCATACATATTTGTGATTGTTATCTCTTCCTCTTGCAGTTTTCCCCTAACAAGTATGTAGTGGCCTTCTTTACCTCTTTTGATCATTCTTGGTTTGAAGTTCACATTGTCTGCAAACAGAATAGCTACCCATGGCTTTTTTTGGGTACGTATTTTATGGAGAATTGTTTTCCATCTTTTAACTTTTGGTCTATGGATTTCCTTTTGAGTTAAATGTGTTTCTTGTATACAGCATATTGTTAGCTTGTGTTTCTTGATCCATTCTGCCAGTCTGCTTCTTTTGATTGGTGAATTGAGGCCATTTGCATTAATGGTTGTAACTGATATGTGTTTTCTTATCTTTGTCATGTTATTTACCTGTTCTTGGTTTCCTACTTTTTCTCTCTGTTTAATTGTTTGCTCTGCTTGGTGGCTCCTTACTATTATTATTCTTGAAATTGTGGTTATTTTATTGCTTTCTAGAGTATCTTTTAGTATGCTTTGTAGGGCTGGTTTGGTGCTCATAAACTTCTTCAATTTTTCTTTTTCATGGAAATATTTTATTTTTCCATTAATTTTGAAGGATAGTTTTGCAGAATACATCAATCTGGGTTTGAAGTTGTTTTGTTTTAGGACCTGGAATACATCACTCGGAGCTCTCCTTAACTTGAGGGTTTGTGTTGAGAAGTCTGCCATGATTCTGCTGGGCTTTCCTTTATAGGTGATCTGTTTCTTTTCTCTGACAGCTTTTAATAATCTGTAGTTTTGCTGGATTTCTGCAAAATTTCTGCAAAATTCATTATTATATGCCTGAGTGTAATTTCATTTTGGTTATGGTTTGTTGGAGTTCTATATGCCTCACTTACTTGTATGTCAGATCCTTTTTCCATGCTTGGGAAATTTTCTGCTTTGCTTCTGCAAATATTCTTTTTATGTCATTTGTGTTGCCTCCTGCTGTTTCATCAACACCTATTAGTCTTACATTGTTTTTCTTTGCGTCTTCTTGCAAAGAAAATTGAATTGATATTTACTGGTTCCTTGTTATTTTTAAGAGCTCTTTCCTTTCATGATTGTTAGCTGCAATGCTGTCTTCAAGATCTGAAAGTCCAGGATACTAGGCAGTTCATGGAGCATATCTGTCTCTCCCAGCTCTCAGCTGGGAACCATGGTGGTGGCAGAACACAGGTCGCTGGGTCCAGGGTCCCCAGGTAGTTGAGCCTGGGAACATTTTAATAGGATGAGTTTTTTATTTCCCTCCCATATTTACTCTGTTGCTATGCAAATCACTATCTTAAACATTTTTATTTTATGTTGATTTGACCATTTCTCTTGTAGAAATTTTTAGAAGGAACAACCTGAGCACCACCAAATTAATAAGCAATCATATATTTCTTTTAATAAACATTTCCACAAGCTTTTCCATGATGTATGTAAGTTTTCTAGTTGTGTCATTATCTCTCTTTTTATTTTTAGTGGGACAGAACTTTCATCATACAAAATTCTCTTATATCAACTATCTCCTATATTCATAGTTTTCTTAATATTTAATTCTCTCACTCGCTATAAACTTTCTATAATAAACTTGACTGTAGCCACTTGAATTTTAAAAGTGTAACTTCTCTCAGATTGCTACATTGTACATTTCACTGACTGTCAACAGACCTCTGATTAAACCTGAATCAGTGTTCTTATGTTAAACTAACAGAGAGCAGGGAAAAGAGCAAATTAACCCTGTAATTGCTATTTAAGAATTTGCAATGTACGAGAAATATTTTAAACACAACTCAAATTGGAAACCAAAAGTGCTCATACCAATTGCTCAAATTTATAATCCGATTTATCCTGTAATGTTTCTTAGGCCTGACAAGACTTTGGCAATTCAGCCTCAGGCTGCAGCTGTTTCAGCTTTCAGACACCACCGGGCAGCACAAGGTGCAAAATCTAGCCTTGGGGCTCCTGAAGCCAGGAGGAGACTCTGGACTTTGTATCACTCCAAGCTTCCTTTAAATGAAAATATGGCCCCAAGTTCACCCATCCAATCTTGGCAGGCACAGCTGGTCCTGTCTGTTGGCCTTGTGCCTTCATCCCAGCCAGCTGCTTAGGCATTTTCCTTTTTAGTTTTGTTCCCCATTTAGACTGGTCACTGTCATCAACCTGTTTTAGAGTATTTTTTTTTCTTCTCTCTATTAGCCTGCCTATTGTGCCTCACCCTTATATCCCAGTGCAGTAAAGCTAAGCAGCTTTTTCATGCCTTTGCCTGTTATGATGCAAATCACTTCCTCAGTTACTGTTGTTTTCAGGCTGATCAGACCACTCCTCCCAACACCCAGTGCACAGCTGAGCCCAGGCAATCTTGGACTTTCACACTTCATTTTACATGTGCATGTGCGTGTGTGTGCACACACACACACTTATATGGTTTTCCTTTCCCAGTTGTTTTCATGCTCAGTGTTGGATTTCCAAGCCCCTCCAATTGCAGGCCACTCCTGCAATTCCTGGACCACTTCCACATTTGACTTGCTACTGTCAGTGCAGGCCTATCCCCCTAGCTGTTTGAGAATTGCCTGTGAGATGCTCTTGGTATGGGCCAGTCCTGCAATTGTTAAAGAGCACTTTTCACCATGGACCTCCCCCACATTCCAATTGGGGTTGTAGGTTTCATCTGACCCAATCTATGTCAGATTACTAAGTACCCCCTCCTGGGAGGTGATCAGGCTCCCCTTCCATCCTAATGGCATGGGTTTTCCCCTCTTCGGTCCCCAAAACCTTACTGTGGTCCTGTAACATGCTATTGTCCAGAATCATCCTGAATGCCCTTCAGCTCCATTTGCACTGATAGGGGAAAGGTTTCCAGGCTCTGGGAGGGCTGATAGCCTCTCCAAGCTGAAATTTCATTTGGTGATGTGAAAGGTCTCAGGACTCCCACAACTCCAGCCCTCTTGGGCCTACAGGGAAGGGAGACAAAAAATATGTCATCTCTGGTTCCTTCATGGTCACCAAAAATGTTGCAGAATCCAAGAGATCAGAGAGACTAATGGAGAAAAAGGAGGATTTATTTCCAGAATTTTAGTTGTACATTGACCCAGCTGAACTTATGTCCAAAGTGCTGGGCCTTAGAACAAAGGAAAAGGTCTAGTTTTATATATTTGTCTGGAGGGCTTGGTCTTTAGAAGGCTTAGTAAGGGGCACAGAGGCAAGACAAAGCAATTAATAACTTAGCCTTGAAAGAAGACAAAGGCTTGTGAGTCCTGCAAGAACAAGATGACATAGCTCTGTTTACAAGACATAGTTGCAAGTCTTATCTCTATCAGAAAAAAAAGTTATAGTTCCAGGGTGTTGTGTTTCAAAAGGGATTGTTCTTTAAGTTCTGCTTCAGAGGAAGTGGAAGATATGTGTGGTCTGAGATTGAATTAGCCTTGCATTTTCTGTGTAATCCTAAGATCACATGCTTTGAATCACTTTGAGGGCTTATTAACAATGCTGATATCCAGGCTCTGAGCTGAGTGTCTGTGTCAAGGAATCTTCACAGCTGTGAAGCATCCCTGGTGTGATTCTTAGGCATGGTGTGACCAGAGAAGCACCAAGGTAGAGAGCTGGGGTATTGCCTCATAGGGAGGCCTGGCTGGGAGCAATTCTATTTTTCTGTTTTGCTGATTCTTTTGCCTGTATTCCTCTACCGTTCTGGCCAGGCTGTGCTCTGACTTCCCACCTGCAGTGACTCATGCAATCCCAATGCTTCCATGGGCCTTTCCTCCATGATTCACTGCAGCATGGTTACTTGTGTGTGTGGGTTGACTTGCATTTTGTGTTAGGGGCAACAAATGATAGCTGGGAAAGAGTCAGTCAGCTTGAAATTAAGGTTTCCACCAGCTAAATAACTGTAATCAATTTCTTTCAGTTTTTATTGTTTTAGTTTTCTTGTCTATATATACAAGAGTAGTCATGAGAATGGGATGAATTAGTGTAAGTAAGGTACTTGACACTGTGTGTCACATTCTGGATGCACAAAAAGATTTTCTTGTTATTTTCTTCTTGGGGAATGACATATTATAGTAAGTTCTGTTAAGCATCTAGTGCAGAAGTAAGATCTCAAGAAAACTGAGTAAATTAAATTGCATTCATTTTGCAAGGCAAATATTAGATCAGGCAAGACAGTGTCCAAGTAGGCAAGATACACTTAGCTCTTTCAAGAAACACATGAAAACATGTAAAGTGGTATTTATGGTTTTATAACTCAGAATGTGAAGAAGAAGGTATTTACCTTAAGATGCCATAAAAGAAGGAGTATGAGCAAATTTCCAGAGTTTAAAAAGCAGACTCTGTAGAACATTGACTATGCCTGTCCTGTGAGTCTTTGGACTACACCTGCTGTTTGATAAAGAATCAAGGCCTTTCCTGATTTTGCAAATGCAAAACGCATGTTTAGAAGAGCACCTTTAGAGGCATCTGACAACACCCCATGGGTCATTTAGCTTAGGGTTCCTGAATGTGAGATCTCAATTTTCCAGTAACAGAAACAAAACCTGTTACAACAGAGTAATCTCTTAGGGAAGGAAACAATGAGATGAGCCTTTGATTCTCCAGCTCACAAGCTGAAGAGAATTTACAGGATGAAGAACAGGAAAGGAAAATCTCTTTAGAACTGAGAGAGTTCTCTGACTTGGGAAAACAAAATTGAAATACTGCAGGGTGTCAAGGCAGCTGGAATCCACATAGTAGGGTTCCGGGAAGAGAACATTATGCAGATACAGGTCTAGACCTCTGCCAAGGATTCTCCTGTGTATTCAGCAGTGGTTCAAGCAGTCCTTATGGGTGAGGAAATGAAAGAACCTGACAGGAGCAAATATAATAACCTTTGGTGGGAACAAATAGTTGGCAGTAGATTATCTCCTCCCAACCAGAGTAGAAAAATACTTGACCATCAGAGAATCTAGGGGTGTAATGTCTATGTACCAGGGCAAAACTGGCTCTGGACCACTGTATCCTCTGTTTTTGCCTAAAGAAATATAAAGGAATACATAGAGGGGTAACTATTTTCAGCTAACTTAGAATATGAAAAGCCCAGCACCCAACCAAGTACAAATCACAGTGTGTGGCTTGCAAAGTAACAGAAGAATATGATCCATCATGAAGTGAAAAACCAATCAGTTGAAACAGACTTATTGGAGGCAGATTTATTTATGTTAACAAGCACTGATCAGGATCATCCCCAGAATATCAGGCCGTGATTTCTGGTGGTCTAGGACTCATTGGGATAGGCAGGCAAGAAGTGCAGAGGGAGAATGGCTTGTCACTTGGGGATTGGTTTATATAATATGCATCATAGTGACCAACTATGCATCACAGTGACCAGCCTTTTTTAAGAGACCAGAAGCAACTGAAACTGGAACAGGAACTATTATCTGGGCAACTAAGAAACTGAAGTATTCTGGCTTATGGGACTACTTTCTGTTACATTTCCTCCCTCTTTTTTTTTGTTTCCTTGGCAAATCTTTGCTGGGCAAATTACATATGATCTTTTGATACAAGGCCCAACTAGAAGCAGTAACATTAGGGTTATCAGTGATCTTAAAGGACTCTAGCCAAGCTCCCCAAGATTATCTTGCTACAGAGTCTTTTCCTAAGTTGTTTTTAGGAAGAGACATAATTTATCCTGTCTGTTCTGTAACATTACCCTGGCCAGGTAGTGAAGGAGTTCATCTGATCTGGGAGAGTGTCCAATATGTCCTGAATGCTCATCAAATCTTGGTCAAGTGTTTGATTGTTTTATTCTCTTGGGTAGCCATCTATAGAGTTTAAGGCAAAAACACAGCAAGCAGGGGGTGGGGAAGCAAGGACTGTTGTAAGCAGTCTGAAAAGATGCAGAAACCAAGGGGAGCACTCATGGAGCAATCCTATGAACTGTGTCCTCGGGCTTCAGCCATGTGTGGGCCAGTCAGCATCTGGCATGCCCAGAGCAAGGCTTTGAGTGCATCATCTCTTCAAAGTGAGATGTCTGGTCCAGGTAAATTCTTCAGCAGATCTAAGGCTGGATTGCTGAAACTTGTAGAGGTAGTTAATATGTACCTGAGTTTCATGTGTGTGCTGGAGTACCTATACGTATATCTTATCTTTTAGCTAAATTTTTGTGGCACTGATTACCAGCTGTTTATGTAGGGTTAGTTCACGATATTGCATGAGGTCAGGACCAATGACACAGACACTGAAGCCTAAGCTGGCAGCAGGGATATGGGTGTTAGTGCTGCATCTTGAGCTTGCAGAACAAATGGTGGGTGCAGGTTTGGCTCTGATCTTCTGGATGTAACATCTTTCTGGCTGATGTTGCTATTTCATTCAATTAGATCCCCAGAGGGGGCTTACACCTCTGGATTGAATTATTTTGTATTGGTGGCAGGTTTCCAAACAGTAGCAGGAAGAGCAGGAAAGCTTTGGCCAAAATAGCTTTGTCCAAGGTGACCACAGCATATGTAGTCTGTCATCTCCATTTTTAAGAGAGTTACTTCCATCTGTAAACAAGGTCTACTCAGCATCTTTCAGGGGGTTTATTTTAAAATTCTGGTCAGCCAGTATGGCACATGGTGCTTGGACAGTTAGGACTTGGCCTAAGGTGAGCTTGCCATCTTTTTTGATCAGGAGCCCAGTGACTATTAGAGTGTGAAGGCAAAGGGGGGATGCAGCCCTTAGTGACTGGATCCAAATGTTTGCACAGGTAGGCCACTGGGTGCTCCCAGGGGGTGACAGTTTGAGTAAGTATCGTTGTTTTTGTGAACTAAGGGTTCCAGGTTTTGTACAAGCCAGCAGCTCTAAGAAATTTGTGGAGCTTTTTTTTTTTTTTTGTAGCCAATTTCTGCCAGATCTTGTAGCAGAGCTTTTGTGCCTTTCCAGCAGGCAGCTTGGGTGTCATCAATTAGAAGTGCAGTGAAAAGGAAACAAGTTTTTGAACCTCTGGGAAGTAGAGTCCAGGTCAGTTGGCTTTTGAGTCCAGAATTGGGGTCCTTGTAAGGAGTGGCTGACTGACAGGAACCAACCAAAAGTGGAAGAAGACATTTTTTTTAGGTTCAGGCAGGTGTACCAGCAGGCTGTGGGTGGCAGAAGACTGAGGCAATGTATATGGAGGGCAATCACGGCAGCACTGGCAGCTTGGAGACCTTGAACTGTCTTCACAGGCAGGAGAGGTGTATTTTAGCAGTTTGATAGTCTATACTATTTGCTCTGGGGACCACAGTGGAGCCAAATTTGTTGGCAGATCGTTCCTGATAATAATAGAGTTTTTAAACTCTGCATGGCAATTGAGTCTGAGTAGTTGGCCTTTTGTCTCAGGATTTTCTCAGTTGAAGGGGCTTATGGAAGCAACTTACAAGTAGAGGAAG
Organism: Chinchilla lanigera; assembly: GCF_000276665.1. Classification (NCBI taxonomy): domain Eukaryota; kingdom Metazoa; phylum Chordata; class Mammalia; order Rodentia; family Chinchillidae; genus Chinchilla; species Chinchilla lanigera. Next base: position 5,379,156 of record NW_004955496.1, on the reverse strand, counting down.
GCATTTTAAAAATCTAGAACAGTCCAGAAAAGGTGTATGGGTTGGGAACCAGTGTGTAAGATCATGGCTGCCTTGTTGATAGCATGGAGATCTTTCTCAAGGTGATTAACAATCTATCAGGATCTCAAACTGCTGTGTGGCTGGATTCCTGCTTGTGGTTTCCATGACATCTGATAGAAATGGGGGTCTCAGTGAGGTAGCATGATGGCCAGGCCCAGAGGTGAGACTTTAGTTATACCTCTGAGAGGACAGTTTTCAGAACTTCACGATTGTGGTTAACTGTCTCAGGCTGATGCAGGCATCGTTTCTTTGTGGGGGGGAACAGTTAAAGTTGAAAGTACAAGATTAAACAAGAGTGAGGCCAACTTCCTTGGTGTGAAGGAGATGTCCTCCCATGTTGTAAGTTTGTGTCTGGCAGAAGGGGCAAGAAGCAAGAGTCCCAGTTGCCCTGTCAATTGATGGTAACTTTTTGACAGAGGGAACTTTTAAAGGCAGAGAGTTCTGTTCCATTGTCTACCAGGAAAGTCACAGATTTGCTCCTGACGTTTGCAATGACTGTGGGCTCTTGGGGGCCCAATTTGATAGATCTCAGTCTGTCCTATCTATTCAAGCCCAAGAGGGCACAACTCATTTGTAAGTCCTGACAGTCCAATTTTTTCTGTCAAAATGTGGAAATCAGAAGGAATTGTTGACAGTCATCTCAGGTGGCTATTAGAGACATCATCTGACCAGGATAGGCGTGTAAGCAGAATAAATCAACAGGCACTCAGAAGTTAAACATTCCAGCCCCCTTTCCTTGAGGGTGGTCCTGACTGACAAGAGTTGATCAAGCTCTTCTTTTGCTCAAACTGAGCAGGACTGATAGACTGAATAAACAGAATGCTCTCTGGGTTCTTACTGAAGTCAGGCTGGCAAGCAGACTGACAGACGGACAGATTGTGCCCTCCTCCCTTTGGTGTCCAAAGTGAGCTGCTTGATCTGGGAGCTAGGAAGCCTCCTCCAGTCCTACAAGAGAACACAAGTAATTTCAAGGGCATGTCTTCTTGTCAGGACCTGGAGAGGTCCTTGTCCTTCGTCAAGAGGTCTTCCACCAGTGACCAAAGAGGTTAGCATGTTGGTCTTCCTGGCCAATGCAACAGATGCAATAGCAAACAGAAACAGAAACAACACTCAGGATTTCGAGGGAGATTTATTTTTATCAAAGGGCTCTGATCAGGATCATTCCCAGAATATCAGGCCCTGATCACTGATGGTCCAAGACTCATATGGGATAAGTAAACAGGAAGTACAGAGGCAGAATGGCTTGTCAGCTTGTGAGTGGTTTATATAATGTGCATCATAGTAGTCAGCCATTTCTGAGAGACCAGAAGCAACTGGAACTGGAATGGGAAATATCTGGGCAATTATGAAACTAAAGCATACTGGGTGGGGGGTTCATTTTCTGCTATGCTATAAATGACACATATGATAAAAGCAGTAGACAAGGGCCTTAGAACTCTATCCCACTTTATTCCATATCTTCAAGAAAGTAGAAGTGTCACTGGGCTGGATGTGAGGGTACCTGAGGCTGAAAATAAGGAACCTATCTGATCCTTGCAGAATAAGTTTGCAGGTTCACTGACTCCTGTTGTGGAAAAAGAATTTTTAGGACACATTAGCAAGAGACAAGAGGAGGGTTTATTAGATTTTAGGATGCACAGAAGAACAGAGTGTGGGTGCTCAGAGATATAAGATGCATTATCAGCTGGGGCTGGGTACATTTAAGGGTATCTTCAAGATGGGCAACCTAGGATGTGTATTCTTACTGTCTGTCAAGTCACAAGCTATCCACATGTGTTTGAAGTTGAAATCTACTGCCCATTAATATTCCTGCCTCCTTCCTGAGGATGGAGGACATGTAGCTTATAGGTGAGAGGAACAGGTTAAGAGACTAGACATACAAGCTTATTATCTTTAAGACCTTTAAGAATGTTTTGAGACATTTTCCAGGAAGGGAAAAAGGCTTGAGTAAATTTCAGTCTTGAAGTTACAGTTTTTCTTAAAAGTATAATTTTAAAATCTTGATTTCCTTCTCTCTTTTTTAACCTATTTTTATTTTTTAATCCAAACTCAGAAGAAAGCAGGAACATGGTATGTAAATTTAAAAAAAAATGTAAAAAAGAGACCCAGATAAGATTCCTAGAGCTTTAACTACAACATCAGAGATGTCTGTTGGATTAACAGCAGGTTAGATGTTGTAGAAGAAACAAATTAATGAACTTGACACTGCAATAAGAAATTACTGTACCACAATGAGAAATATGATAAGAAAACAGATTCAGTTTTCACAATGAGTTGAAGTTCAATTCAGGTGGCCTCAAATGTGGGAACATGGAATCCCCTAAGCACAGGAGAAAGACACGAAGAGACAGAAGATATCTGTAAACAGAATGGTTAAAAGTTCTTCAAATAAATTTGATAAATACTAACCTACAAGTCCAAGGGTTAACAAACCCTAAGCACAAGAATCATGCAGAATATTAACTCATGCACATCATAACTGAAGCACTCAGGTGGTGAGAGGGAAATTAGAAGAGCAGTGCACAGTAGGGTAGACACAGGGTACAGGCAGAGAGAGGAAGGGAAGACTAGGGTGACTTCTCAGGAATGATGCAAAGTAGAAAACAGGGTAGGGACAACTTTAAAGTACAGAAAGGGAAGAAAAAAACCATTCACATGGAAGTATCTACCCAGAAAAAGTATCTCTTAATAACAAAGGCAAAATAAAGGCTTCTTCAAACCAGAGAACTGGAAAGAATTTCTCATGACCAGACTTGCATCCCTCACAGGCAGAGAGAAAAACCTTGAAACAGATGAACAGTGAAGAGTAAATTGTGAAGGAGATCATATGGGCAAACAGAAAGGACACCAAGGAATCACTTGTGCAGTGCTTCTGGGAACATAAAATGATCAAACAACTTCATTAAGTATTTTGGCAGTCTTTGTTCAGGTTAAACATTGCTTCACTTATGAACTACCCATTCTGTTCCTAGGTGTCTACCCAAGAGAAGAGGCAGCATAATAGTATGTTCAAATGCATATTCATGACATTTTCATTCCTCCATTTCTCCTTTCATTCTTTTCTCACTTAATAGCCAATTCTGTTGGAAGGGGTCATATACATGGAGGATTCGCCTACATGAGAATAAAGGAGGGAATAAATTAAAGTTCTCTATCATTAAGTTTATGTGTATGTAACTGTTTTGATAATTTTATTAAATGTTTAAAATTTGAATTTTATAATAATTTTAAATAATTAAAAAGTTATAATAATTTTAATAACTGTTTTAATAATCTAAAGACAGAAATTATTATAAAATGTCCAGTAAGGATCCAGGCATGGTGGTGCATGCCTCTAATACCAGCACTCTGGGAGGCTGAGGTATGAGACTCATGAGTTCAAACTGTCTGGTAAGGATAGATGATGGAAGAAAAATGAAGCAGAGTGAAGAAGTAGAGGTTGATGAGGTAGAATAGTGTTGACACAGCATATTGGAATAATCAGTAAAGTCTCTCTTTCAGTAATCCCTAAGTAAAGCCCTCATGGAGGGAGGGAGGGAGGGAGGGAGACCAGTCAAATGAGTATTTCAAACAAAGTCTACAAAGGGTAGAGCTCCCAAGAGTTAAGTTTTATGGTGTGCTCAAGGTACAAGGGGTTGGGCAAGACTTAAGTAGAGAGAACAAACTGGAAAGGGGTTGGAGAGAAATTTGGAGACATAATAAATATCTGGTGATAAAGAGAGAGTACAGAAAGTGGCACAAATTTTGATTTGGTTCTAATTATCATAGGAAACCATTGAAGTGTTTTGCATAGAAGGATGACAAAATGTGCCTAGTATTTTACAAAAATCACTAGATCTTTTCTAGGACCAAACCCATGGCTGCAAAGTAGAAGCAACAAGACTATTTTGGAGGCTATTGGATAATTCTAGGCAAATAATGATGGTAGGTTGTATTATATGGAGAGATGGATGTGGTGATAATCGAGATTCTGCATGTATCTGTGTGGTAGAACTATAAGCCTAGATCATGAATTGGATGTGAGCTATAAGGTAAAAAGGAACATCAAAGGCAACTTTTTGGGGTCATTTTTGTCCAAGTTAGAAAGACTGAGGAAGAAGTAAGCCTTGTGAGAAAACCAGCTACTCTTTGGGGTTGCTAAGTTTTCAAGTGTGCCATTCAAGTAGGCAGTGGGGTACATGAGTGTGGACCTCTGCAGAAAAGAACAATTCAGAAATGTGAATTTTGGAGCTAGTCAGGTAAGTTGGAAGCAGAAAATTGACTGTTGGATGTGAAAAAAATGGAAGTGTTGGGTGGTGTTGGTAAAAGTGGAGGCCCTGGAGTGGTGGGGGTAAAGCCTGGTAGGAGTGAGCTCAGGAAGAACAGGAGACATGGCCATGGGCATACATAGTTAATTTACCCAAGGTAGCATGCAGTGACTTGGAGAAAAGAAATAGGACAATAGTGGAAAAGGATGTGAAGGTCAGGCTTTTTAAAAAATTCATATGTGATGTTTGTTTGTTGATGGGAAATATATATTGGGAAGACAACACTGATTGCAGGAGATAACTGTAAGAGTAAAATCTTCAAGTTCCCTCACTGTGTTCAAAAATCACTCAAAATAGGTCAAAACACTAAGTGTAAGACCTGAAACTTTGAAAAGTGCTAGGAGAAAACACAGAGGAAACACTTGAAGCCACAGGCACAGGCAAAGATTTTCTGAATAGAGTCCCAACTGCCCAAAAAGTAACAGCAAGAGCCAACCAATGAGATTTCACCTTAAAAAGCTGCACAGCAAAGGAAACAATACGCAGACTGAACAGCCACCCAAGAATGGGGGAAATCTTTGCCAGCTAGTCTTCCAGTGGAAGGTTACTATTCAGAATATATAAAAACTAAAAATCTTCACATAAAAACTGCAAATAGTCAAGTCAATAAACAAATTGAAGTGACATTTTTCAAAATGAGAAATACAAATGGTGAATAAATATATAAAGAAAAATTTCAGCTATCTCTAGCTACCAGAAAAAAGTAGCTGCACAATACATTAGAATTCCTAATCTCGGTCAGAATGGTTACCATTGAGAATACAAGAAACAATAAGTCCCGATGAGCATGTTAGGAAAAAGGAACACTTATACACCATTGTTGGGAATGTAAAATAGTAAGCCAGTGTGGGAACCACCATGGAGGCTCCTCAAAAAACTAGATATAAAGCTATGATTTGATTCTACTTACATCACTCAGTATATTGCCAAAAGAATTAAAATCTACACACTACAGAGATACCTGCATACCCTTGTTTAATGCAGCACAATGGACAGCAGCTAAGCTATTGAAACAGCCTAAGTACCTGTCACGTATGAATGGGTAAAGAAAATGTGATCTGTACACCCAACGGAATATTATTCACCTATAAAGAAAAAAGGAATTATATATTTGCAGGAAAATGGATGGAATTGGGCATCAGAATTTCAAGGGAAGTAAGTCAGACTCAGAGAGACAAATATTACACATGTTCCTTCATACATAGGGAACATAGAAGCTAGAAAAAGCAATGCTATGAAAGCAGATGGGAGAATAATAGAGGAGAGGGTGTGAGTTAGGGGAGAAGTGGAAAGGAAGCAATTGGAGTGGAAGTGCTCAGTATGTGTTATACCAACAGGGCTGAATGAAATGCATTATTTTGTGTAACTGAAACCCACTATTAAAAAATAAAAAAATATTTGAGTGAGAGATAGAGTATGCAGTGTACCTGTGGGATGGGACACCTATGTAATTCAAAGTTGGGGATCATGTTTCAGGTAGGCCGTAGTAGAAAAGATAAGCATGTTTTCTTGATTGCTTTCTGTTTTCCCAGGGAATTACAGTGTACCACATCCTGCCAAATGTTAAGGATGGGAGGAGGCAAGAAGAGATATATAAAATAATTTTCAGGTATTGAAAGGTCACTCAAAGTGAGTGGTCATCTATGAACTGGCTCAGAATAATGAGATCTGTTTACACTGGCAGAAGAATTAGGTGCTAATGATGTGTGGGGAATATAAAAATTATCAAGCTGATTAAAATGGTCTGCACTCAGTATCGCCACATGGCAGCATTCTATACAATGTCAGTGATAAAATACTGCCTCTTGAAAGAAATCTTTTATGGATCTAAGTTTAACCTAAGACATTGTTATGTCTACTCTTGAGTTTTAGTAGAACTGTACCTATTTATGTTCATTTTAGCACATGAAAATGCACTAAATTTGTAAATGTTTTTAACCTTTAATAAATATTATATTTTATACAAATTTACTTTGAAAGACTCCTATGTAGAAAGTTATCCCTCCTTCCCCAGTATTCACAGACTTAGCTTCATGTTCCTTTCAAAATTTAAATTGTACAGAATCACCCAAGGTTGCTGCAGGTAAGTTTGAAGCTATGTAAAATGCCAGTGCTGAGCAGTAGGTTGGAAATATATGTGGTAGCCCAGTGATTGCAAAGAAATCAGAACTCAAATCATGACAATTCTGCTATTTTCTGTGGCCACTTGGAGGTTGTAACAGTGTTTAAAATTTACAACAGTGGAACAGAGATCTAATTGCAAATCATTACAGTTTAGTTTGAGAATAGAATTTTTAGCTCATTCATAAAAATATATTCATCTCTGTTCATGATTACTACTGGGCATAATTTTACCATATGCAGAAAAAGAGGGTGTTACTATGGAAATCAGCATGCAGATTCCTCAAAAAACCAGGACTAGAAGCTCCATCCATTCCACAGCTATTCCCCTTCTTAGTATCCTCCTGAAAGAATTAAAAGCATCATACCACAGTGATATACGTGCACTCATGTTTATAGTGGCACAGTTTGTGATAGTTAAATCTTGGAAACAACCCAAATGCCCATCAACTGATGAATGGATAAAGATGTGGCTCCTTTATACAATAGAGTATTACTCTGTCATAAAGAGGGATAAACCTGAGACATTTCTAGCTAAATGGATGCACCTTGAGACCACCAAAAGTGTAAATATTAACCAAAATGTATAATAGATATTGTGAAATAGGAAGAAAATATTCAAATGAGAAGGGAAACTAGGGCGGGTGGAGGGAGAAAGGAAGGAAGGGAAAAGAAAAAATAAGAAGGAAAGAATGAAACAAATCTTTTGTAAATAAGGAGAGGAAGAGGGGTTGAAGGATGGATAGGGGAATGGAGAAAAAATGAATCGAGTTATGCCATGTACAGGTAGAAATTCCCTGTGATGAATGTGCTCAATATATATACCTAAATGTACCTATCAATTTAAATTAAAACAAGAAAGAGGGTGTTAAAATTTGGTCTATTCCTAGTGTTAGTGGCTGTGTTCAGCACTGGCTGCAGGAATTTTAGGCAAGGCGGAGTAGGATGTTTGTACCTCACCCCTCCCGGCCTGTCCCGCGCAGAGCCTCTCTTCCCGCCCCTCCAGCTCTCCAGGCAGGGTCAGCTGAGGACTCTGAGCAAGAATTCAACGCGGAGAGGGCGAGCAGAATCCAAGTATTTCATAAAACACTTGAAGTGTGTCTTTATGAGATGTAAAGGAAATGAGGACCACATTTCCCTACCATGGAGTTGGGAGAGATGAGCAAATAAAGTTTGAGTTACTGCTTAATTCGGTCTTGCGTTGCTCCCACAGGCCAGCAAAGGCTGAAAAATTCAGGTTACGTTTATTTGAGCTTTAAGATCTTCACGAAGAAGTAGAGGCAGATAAGTGATCTGTATTTCTTTTAGGCATACAGAAGAGTAGGAAAATGTCTAAATAAATCCGACCAGCAAACAGATACATGGAATTTTAGCTCACGCTTCCGAATTTTCTACTAACTGCCTAATGTATTTGAGCAGGTAAACAAATTTATAATACAGTCCAACGGAAGCATATATACTTATAGTCAATATCCTGTTATTATAGTAAAAGAAAAATGTGCTGTTCTTTTTCTCCACTGAAGAAAACATTGAAGATAGGAGCTCCACACAAGCTTACAAAGGTTGCGCAGGGACTGTCCTTAATTAAAATAGCACTCAGTGTAGGATGAAGTGACTTCACACGATTCTCCTCCCTGAGCATAGGCAAACATCCGTTCTACTATTCATGCGTCATTTTCATATTATAGGGAGATAGAAAAGTTGTATTTGTTTGTGACTTATACTCTATTTGCTGCTGATAAAATTTTTTATGATAGGAATTTTAAAAGACAAAGCAACCATAGCTTGTCACCATAGAAAACCTAGGCATTGTTTGAGTTTGCTTTTTTTTTTTTTAATGTCTGAAAGAATTAGAAAACTTCAACAAAGTTAAGAAAGGATAAAAATCTAAGCTATCATGATTTATAAATGCTATATTTGCCGGCATCAGGAAAAAACTAAAAATTAGCTCTTCCAGATATTCTACTAATATAATATTTTCCAACTAAAACTGCAGTGTGTGTATGTGTGTGTATGTGTGTGTGTTCATGTGTATGTGTGTGAAATATAAGGCTGTTTAATTCCCTAGAAAATTGCCCCAAATTTTTGTTTTTTGGATGAAGAAGACTTTTCTGGAAAATTTTCAGACTATAGCCTATGCTATGGTTGATGCTCTTTCCTGCAAATTAATTTGATTCACTAGTTACAGGAGAAAGTGGACAATTAAGATTTAAGATTATCAAAAAGGAGCTGGGTATGGTAGTGCATGTCTGTAACCGCAGCACTCTGGGAAATTGAGGCAGGAGGATCTCAAGTTTGAGTCCAGCCTAGGAATTTTAGTGAGATATTGCCTAAAAAAAAAAAAAAAAAAAAAAGCCTGGGATGTAGCTGGGTGCAAAGCTCCTAGGCTCAATTCCCAGTACTGGAAAATATCAAAAGGGAAATTGATATGATGGAAAAAAAACAATTTGTAGCTTTGCTTTATATTACATACCAGAATACATTCTTGAGGCATGGATGAATTAAATGTAAACAAAAAATAATAAAAATAAATACAACTGTAAAAATATAAATACAATTACAAATATAAAAATATACTATCATTTACCTTGAAATGTAGGGACTTTCCTAGTTTAGAGATAGGAAAGAAATCACAAGTTCCACACACTGGCTATAGATTTGAACATCTACACACCATAAGTAAAAGTAAATCAAACATTACAAATTCAGAAAAATGTTTGTAACAAATATACTGTTTATGTTTTTTCTTTTAAAATCAGTTGCATTAGAGAATTAGCAATATTTTGAATTATTTCAAAGAACCAAATTTGCTTCTCATACTCTTTTCTATTTTTTTCCTATTTTTTTCTTCTCCTAGTTTTATTATTTTCTTTCTTCTCCTGGTTCTATGACTATAAGGTTAATTTGCGCATCTCTTTCTGGTTTCATATGGAAGAAATTTAGATAGTTGGGGCTGGGGATTTAGCTCAGTGGTACAGTGCCTGCCTGGCAAGTGCGAGGTTGTGAGTTCAATTCCTGGTATCAGGAAAAAAAAAAGAAATTTAGATAGTTGATTTTATACCTTTCTTCTCCTTTTAGCATAGACATTTATACTCAATAATTTTAATCACTGCTTTTGAGGCATTGTACAAATTTTGAAATGTCTTAAAAACTTTTATTTAGTTTTATATATTCTTCTTTATTTTAAAAAGAAAAAATTTAAACTAATACTCCATACTTATTTTATTATAGAGTTCTTTGTTTTTTATTTTAAAGGTAAAAGAATGAAAACAAACAGACATAAACAAACAACATCTGAACAATAAAAGCAACACAGAATTTCAGACAAGATGATAGGAAATTAATAATGGTTGCCGTATTACATATTGTTATCTTCAAATTGGTTATTCAGTTAAACAAATATTGGCATGTAAGATTGATCAAATAATTAAACATTAACTGTGTGACCCATAAGTTAATGAGAAATTCATTAATTTCCAAGTACTTGAAAAACTTTAGGTATGTTTTGTTATTGACCAAAGTAGTGTTCAGATCCTCTTCTGCCCTTCTGATTTTTGTCTAATAATTCTACCAATTACTATAAGAAAGTATTAGAAGTCAGGACTATGATTGCAGAGTTTTTTTAATTTTAAAGAAAAGAAGAATAATAGTAAAAAGCCAACAACATAGACAGAAACAAAACAAAGCAAAAACAATAAGAATGATACCAGGTTTCAGAACAAAATGCTAAGGATTAACAGTAGTGTTATATTACATGTTTTTGTCCTCATCAAAGTTGGTCAGATTACCAGATATAAGAATGCAAGATTAATCAAACTGTTAAAGAGAATAAAAAATAAAATCAAAATAATTGTAAATGATAGAGTTTCACCAAACAAGATGATAGGAATTCAACAATGGTTGTTATGTTGCATATTGTTGCCTTCAAATTAGTTGTTCAGATTATCAGATATAAGCATGCAAAATTGATCAAAAAAATAAATAAAGCATTAACTGTTCCTTTCAATAAACCATTAGACATCAGCAGTACAGTTATCCCAGTCAGTCTTTTGTGTGTATATATATATATATATTTTTTTTTTTTCCCCTTCCTTCTTTCTTTTTCCCCTTTCCCTAAGCCCAGTTGTTTCCTCTTTTGAGGAATTTCTTTCCCTTTCCCAATATCTATTGTATGTTTTGGGTTCCACTTACTGTTTCATGTTCTTCCATTAGGGAGAAAACATGATGTCTACACACGTAGGTCCGATTTATTTCACGTATGATTATGGTCTCTAGTTGCATCCATTTACCTATAAAAGCCTTGAGTTTGTCCTTTTTTATAGCTGAGTAATACTCCATTGTATAAAAACATCTTTTTATCCATTCTTCAGTTGATGGATATTTGGGTTGTTTCCAAGATTTAGCTATGATAAATTGTGCTGCTATAAACATGGGTGTACATATATCGTTGTGGTATGATGTTTTTAATTCTTCTGGGAAAATAGCCAGAGGGAGAATAGCTGGGAATTGCAGAGTTTTAAATTCTTTCTTTAGTTCTGTCTATTTTTGTTCCATGTATCTTTAGCTCTGTTAGTGCATACACATTTCAGAACATTCTTTTGTTCTCATGAATTTGCCCTTTCAAATTATAAAATAATCCTCTTCTAACAATATTGCTTGTCTTGTGGTCCATCTTTTCACGTATTTAAATTTACATTTCAGCTGTTTATGCTTATAAATGTACTGTATGCATGGTTCATGATTTTATTTTTAATCTATTTCTGTATATTTAAAGTGCATCCTTATGGACCACATAGATTGGGGTCTTGTTCTTGGATTCATTCTGGAAACCAGTGCCCTTTAATTGGCATATATGATCTGTTAAAATGTAATGCAATTTTTGATATGTTTAGATCTAAGTCTGTCATTTTCTATTATTTTTATACTTATCTATTATTTTCTATTATTTTTATACTTATCTATTCTATTATTTTTATACTTATACTTATTACTTTTATACTTATTATAAGTATAATATTTTATACTTATATGCTTTTATAACTCTGGTATGCCTTTTCTGCTATCTTTTGGATTGATAAAACATTTTTAGATTTTTATTTTTTCTCTATAATGTTTAAAAATAGTGTTTAGAGCTTGCTCTGGGGATTATAATAAACATATCACATGTATTTGGAGTTAAATTTTTGCTGCTTTGTGTCTAATGTAAAACCTTATAATAATAAAATTCTGTTTATACCCCATCCTTAGGCTCCTTTATATGTCCCATGTCCTGGAGCATAGTGTCAGGGCTTCTGCCTTCAGGCTGTTTGTGTTTCAGGGACACTGATAGAGCGCTGGGTACACAACGCTCCACTGCAGGTCCATTTGCCCACACATTTGCAGTTCCAGGACTCTCCACTCCTTCCTATGTGTCTGAGATCCCATCAAGATAACTTCTTTCCAGGAGAGGGAGCTTTACGTTTCTGCAGAAATCCCGTGAGTTTCACTTATGTGAAAATATTTTCCCTGGACATAGCAGTCTAAGTTGACAAATTTTGTTTACTTTAAAGTGTTAACCTGTTTGTTTCTGTTTAGCGGTCATCTCTTTCTCTCTCTTTATCTATCTATCTATCTATCTATCTATCTATCTATCTAATCTATCATCTATCTATGTATGTATCTACCTATTATCTATTTAATTATGTATTGATCTTCTTCACTCTCTCTCTCTGGATGGATGTTACTATTACTACTTTTAGATTTTTCTCTTTCAGGCTCATTATCAAGAGATAGAATATGATAGAGCTATATGTTGCTCTACTTTTTGCTTAAGGTTAACTGATATGGTTGTTTCTATTTATTTTATTTAAATATTTGGAGAAAGTTTTGGCCATTATTTCCTCAAAATTATTTTTTGTTTCCGTTCCCTTTTTCTGAAAGTTCAGCAATGGATGACATTAGAGAGCTTGATACTGGTTCAGTAGGCACTGATCTTGTTTTTGTATGTTCTCCTGATTGGATGCTTTTTAATTGATTTAATTTTTAATTAAGTTCATTATTACTTTATATTCTATATTAAAATACCAGTTGTAGAATTTTTATTATTCTTAAATAAATTATTATTTTCTGCTGAGAATATTTGTTTTTATATCAGCATGACTATATTTTCCTTTGTCTTTGAACATGTTAACAATAGATGCTTTAATTTATTTTACTGCTAATTTCAAAACTGCAATCATATTTGTTCCTTGTCCCTTGTTTTTTCTCTTATACATTTTGTTTCCATTTTGGGGGGCATATCTAGTAATTACTGATTATATACTGTTCATTGTTGTGAGTACAGATGGTGTATTCTCTTTTAAGGGCTATTTATTTTTGTCACAGTGTTTAATTACTTTTTACATACTATAAATTTTTAATTAGTTTTGACATACTCTGGGTTTTGTCAGGTTTTACAAAACCTTTGTTTTTCCTTTGTTAGGATATAATGGTATTTTTTTGATTTAGTCTTGGCACATGACTCTTCTCCAGGGAATAAGTTTGACTCCTAAAGAGTGACATTCTATGGTGGCAAATGGATATCCCAGACTCTCAGTATGACGTCTTTGTATTAGATGGGTGATGTTCCAAATCCTCTCAGTGCTGTACAATCTTTGGTAATTGTTCAGCTTTTACGATGGAGCAGGAAACTTGTCTTAGACATTGTGGAGTTGATCCTTGCTTATGCACAGGATACTGATGACCTTTTGGTAGGAGGAGATTGTAACTAGGAAAGAGGATATGGGGTGACTCTGAGTGGCAGGCAAGATTCTATTTCTTGAACTAGGTCAGGGTTATAAAATTTTGACATGCTGATAGTTTTTAGAGCTGTATCTGTATTTCAGGTAGATTAATTGGTCCTATTTTAAAATAAATAGATGTCAAAATGCAATAGAGAGAACTACCAAGGCCTAACTCAGAAATGAGTGCTATATTTAACACTTACAGAAAAATTGATTTACAAATATGTGGAAAGCATTCCTTAGGAATAAGCTATAAGTTCTGATGAAGCAACTCTGAGATTAAGCAGTTCTGGGCAGACAGGTGTTGCCTGGTGGGAATGTGGAGCCAACAGCACAGCCACTCCTTTGCCCCTGAGGTGGGAGCTGTGCATCGAGGGTGGCTGAACACAGAGAGAAAGCGAAACCCCTGGCACCGCGGTGCCTCCACAACTGCCTTCCGCTCTTCCACCCAGTTTCATGATTGAGCATGAATTTCAACCTAGTTTAAACCACAACTATTTCGGCCTTTGTTTCAGCGGTTCATCCATAACCTAACATAAGATTTTTATTGTCTATCAGTATCTTTTTTAAAATTTTTGTCTCTCTAAAATTGTCTGTTTCACTTCAGTTTAAATACTGATTTTGTCAGGAACAGATTCTCTGACTTTCCAAACTAGCTAAGTTTTTGCTAGGACACTACACTACTTTGTAGACCTTGTCACAGTTTAAAATTTTATTTTCTGACAATTTACAAAGTAAATGAGGAGAACATGAGTGGGGAAAAATGAGCTCAATCCACAAAGAGCAGCAGAGACTTAGTTAAGCTGGTAAATTGCAGCAGAGACTCCCAGCCTATCTGGTAATCTGAGCAACTTCGTTGAAGATAAAAATATGTAATATAACAACCACTGTTAATCCTTATCATTTTGTGTTGAAACTGTTACCATTTTTACTGTTTTTGCTTTGTTTTGTTTTTGTCTGTGTTGTTATTAATTTTTTTTTATTAAATTTTTTTCTCTTTAAAAAAAAGACTCCCAGCCCAACAGGTCAACCAGATGACCTGCCGCTCATCTGCCAATGCGTTTTATTCTCATGAAACACATTTTTAGGTGAAGAGCATGAGGGAATTGCAGCAACAGCAGTTGTTTTCAATACTTCCTGGCTTGTCAATATAAGACCCAATCATGGAATTGCAGTGCAGCTGCTCTATTGGTTTAAGGGGGGGTTTGACAATCTTTCTAGATATAGTAATACCATACCTTTGTTTAGAACTGTTTCTTTTTGCAAACAATTCAGTTCACAAACAAAAGCATTTGGCAAAATTTTACTTCTGTTTGAAAACTCCACATGAGGTGACCAGCACAAGCCCGGTTGTTGTTATGGTTTGTATCTAAATATCCCCCCAAAGCCTCATGGGGTCATAATTTTTTCAGAGGTGAATGAATCTAGAGTGTGTGATTGATTCATGCTGCAATGCTGGGATTAACAGTGCTGGGATTAAGAGTGGGTGATTGCTGGATCAGTCCACTGATTGGATTGGCAACATCCTAATCCCAGTAGACTGGGTATAAGGGACTGAAAGAGTCTTGTCTTGCTCTTACTTGTTCCTTTTGTTGTTCTACATTGCCATGACCTATTGCCCCTCTGCCATGTGCCACCCTGCCTTGGAGCTAGCTGATTATGGACTGAAACCTCGGTAAACTGTGAGCTAAATAAACCTTTCCCCATTTCACTTTGGATGTTGGGTATTTTGTCTCAGGAATGAAAAAAGTAACTAAGACCGTCATCTTCCCCACATAAATACAAATGCAGCTATCTTTCCCTAGACTGTAGAACAAATTAAAGTCATAAACTGAGGTACCACTGTGATTGCATTATGGATTGTGTGGTACAGAAAGGGCTGAGAGAGGGTAAGCCCTGGGGTCTGACCACCACTGACACTTTGGTACAAAGGCACCACCAGTGATTCTACTGCATTGCTGTTGTCTAAATTTTATCATTGAAAAAAAATTTATTATTGGACACCTACTTGTGCAGCATCAAAATAACCTCTGGTTTTATATTCAGAAGTTTTGGATTACTAAGATTTATTGAATACCTGTTACATATTAGCTATCCTGCCAATCTATGAGCACATAGAAATAAATGCATAATTCCTTTCTTTGAGGAAAGAAGGACTGGGTAGGCCTCATTTTAATGTGATGTGATAAATATTACTGTAGAGAAAAGAGTAGGTAGAACACACACACACAGACACACACACACACACACACACACACACACACACATCAGCAACGGGGTGAGAGATGTAGGTGGGTGGTGGAGAAGAAAACTTCCTTAGGGGCAAGTTTGGAGTTGGGCAGGGAGGGTTTTCCTGGCCCAGGATCTGGAGTGCACCTAGGTGGTGGGGGGTGGCAGTGGCCCTTTGGGGCTCCTACTCATGTGGACATCTGATTATGGCCTCACAGCTGCCACCCGGCCCACAGCCAGTGACTGATAGTGTAAGTTGCTCCCTGTCTCCAGGTGGTGACAGCTGCAGAGTGACTTGCATACTCCTGGGCTCCCTGCTACTGATTCCCCCTCCCCCTCATCCCCAGGCCTAACCACCTCACCCTCCTCTGACCTCAGTCAATGTTTCTTTATCTGGAAGTCCCTTTAGAGGCTCTGCTTCTAAACCTGACCTAAGGCCCACTGATCTTGTAATTCAATAAAGGAAAACTAGAATTTTGAGCTTATTATATATATGTAAAAAAACCAACTATGGCTCAAAGTAAGGGTATACTCCCTTTATGATGGTTTTTTCCTGAGTTAAGAATCACTCATGTGGTTTTTTCCCTAGGTGTATTTCAGACATCCATTTTGCAATGTACATGATTTTTTATAGGACCGGGGATAGAAAATTGACTTTCAAATTTTTATTCCTTTTCTTATTATTGTAAAATCATCCCTGGGAAAATTGCTGTAGAAGATGAGCTTCATCTTGTTATGCAAGTAGGCTAACCACCTAAAAGACAGGCAGTCCTCTGAGCCTGTGTCTTTCACAGTAAGAAAAATGAAGGAATGCTCAGACATAGTTCAGACTCCTATACCTAAACTAGGTCAAATGAACAGAGCACGTAGTTTTCATGTAAAACTCCTCTATGCTTTGTAAACCTTAGGTAATACCTGGATTTACTTATTTAATTTTTTTAATAAAAAGAGCTAAAATAAGTTCTAGGAGGCTTTCCCTTTTGTCTGTTTCTGCTTGCTGTGTTCTCACCACATTTATGTTTTATCTCTTATCGGAATTTCCACAGTTCTTGGGATTCACTATATTCTTTCTTTGGTCAAGGACTTTCCACATTTCTATGTAGTCCCTTTCTTGCTTCTTCCTTTATTAAATAGAGGACTGTGGGGCCCTGGGCTGCCCAGCTGAATGCCTTATTTCCCAGCATCCCTTGTACCTAGGCCTGCCCTTGGCTGGCTCCAGATGTGGGATGTGAGTAGAGGGTGTGTGTGGTCTCCAAGGAGTGCTAATAAAGGGCAAGAGTCTGGCCTCCACTGTTGTCTACATCCCTGGCTGGGATGTGGGCTTGGAAGCTGGACCATGCAACCAAGAGTATTTGCTGAAGAAGGAAAATCAGGCAAGAAGAAGCCTGGCCTCCTAATTCCGTGATGACATTGGTCAGACTCAGATTGCCTAGGACTCGATTGTTGTATGACTTAAACATCTTAAAATCCAATATTTTATATTTTCATGTTATTGGCAGACCTTTTCTTCCCCGCTCTATATGGCTGGTAAATCACCTACCTCTCTAGGACCTTACCTGAAATTCTAGTTATTTAGAAAGTATTAAAAAACCAGTTTGGTTTCTTTCTAGGACATTGTAGCACTTTTTGTACCTCATCACATTTGTACTATTTGTTCCCTGCTAATTTACAGTTCATCAGAGGAAGGAGTACAGGCTTTATTGATAGAACAGATATTGTTGTTAGGGTTTGTCAGATCAGGGACTAGGCTGGTGGGGAGGGGAGAGCAAGGAAGGGAAGCAGAGAGGTAGGACTAGGAGGTCCCAGATTTAATTTGCAAGAAAAAGAGGCTGAGTTTGAGAATCTGCATCCTGGTGAGGAGAAGGTACTTGATTTTATGCCTCCCCACCCCAAGTGGGAGCATTGTCCGAGGACTTGTATGGCTGACAGTGTAAGGGTCTAACTATAATGTAACTATTCTTAGAGTTAACGTAAAGCAGATAACGCTCTCCTTGTTTTGCTGTAAGGATTAAGAGGTAGTTCAGGTAAACTCCTTGGCACGACAATGTCAGCCATTGGTAACTACTCGATGAAATACAATCCTCATCCTTACTTGTCTAGGAAATGCTTCTCATTTAGAAAGTTCTCTGACCAGGAAACATGTTTTCTGAGGTCAGTAATGATTGTTAGCTCTGGAACTAGGTACAACCTGTATCCTGAATTTATTTCTCACTTCTGCCTCTCTTTTTCATATATAGAACGTACCATAACAGTGCCTTCTTCATGTGCAGTCACAGAACAGTGCCTCCTCCTGATACATGTTGATCAATGTTAGCTCTTAGGGGAAAAAGTTCTTTCCCCTCTGCTTGGATGTTGGACTAAACTGCACAGATTCAAAAGCAGTGAGAATTACTGATTTATTTCTTGGCCTAGTTAAGACAGATTTTCTTTGAAAAATGAGAAGAACAGAGAATCACACATTTCATTACTCTGCTGGCTTCCTGTGATTAATATTCAGGTAAGCATCGAGTGTTGGATGTTAGGCTCATGATTGATAGATTCCAGTCTTTAGGAGGCCTATAAATAAGACACAAAGAGACTTAAGGCGGGCTATATCTTATAGCCAAGATTGGATCCCATGGGAATTATCTTATAGGCAAAATAGATAATTATCTACCACAGCAGCTTGAAGTAGAATGGTCTCTTGTCTTATGGTCCCTACCTTAGGATTTCACTCTAGTTTGCTAGTTTTCATATTCTGATGGCATAGTCTCCTACATAAAGACATAAGGATCAATGCCATGATGAATGAGTTACGTTTTATGCTCTGCATCCTGAACTTGACAAGTGATTGCTTTGTGTCCTGGTTGGCTCTAAGTGTGTATCGGGTATAAAATTGCTCACTGGCTGGGAAATATGGGTAGGGAAGTCAGAGAATTATCAGTAAGGAGGAGAAATTTGTGGCAGACATCTGAGGTGCCCTGAGAAAGCAGAAGAGAGGAGAAAAAGCTGGAGGTAACTGGGAGAGCATCATAGCTTGGGAGAACATCTACATAAATTACTGCTAATTCCACTGGGGAACTGGGAACAGTAGGCCCTGGGCAGAGTCTTGCCTTGTGTCTGTGTGGCATGACAGCATGAGGAAGAAAGCAGACTGTACTCTCTGGTACAAGGCTGGGGCATAGGGCAGTGTGGTTCTACCTCACTGTACTTGTGTGGCAGAAAAGAGAATCATGGGCAGTTAAAGAACTGCAGAGTGAGCAAGAAAAGGTTGATAACCAAGCCACCTCCGTGGACCACTCATGTGGTTTCACACCTGAAATTGTTACTAAACAGTATGGAACATCAGGTAGTGGGAACTGTTTCCAAGCCCTGTTGGGTTGTAAGTGATGGATCTTCACATCACTTCACATAGTAATTGCTATATTGGTAAAAAGGGTTATATTGAATCCTACAAATACTTAGATGCTCATTTAGCACAACACAGAAAACACTGAGTGGAGTAAGTACTGAAAGTGAGATGCCCATTGACTGACACAGGTACTTAAGCCACGCTGAGTCAGTTCAATATCAAAGTAACTACTGATTAAATGACATCCTTGCTTATGCAGTTACACTGCATTATTCCTTTCCATTTTGACATATTTTAAAAAGTTCTGTGGAAAAAACATTTATCAAGCACCTGCTATATATCATCACTCTGCTTAGTAATACACATGATGGAAATAAATGATCCCATTCTTCTGTGTTAGGCTTCTCAGTAGGAAAAAGACAGATGACTAAAAAGATTATTACAATACGATGAGGCAGGTATTCTAATTGACAGAGCAATTCTTCATACTTACTTGTGGGAGCACAAAGAGAGTAGTTCTTTCTGGGAACCCACGAGGACACTGGGAGACTGGAAAGGCTTTGCAAAGAAAGGAGGATCAGAACTGTCTTTTGAAGCATGCATCGGAAGGTGGGGGTCCTGGGAATTGGGGGTCAAGGACATCTGGAGGTTAGCAAAGTGCATAGATAGAGACACTGAATTCTTACAAAGAGAATGGAGAGTTCAGTGTACCTGGAGTGAGGGTACCTGAATGAGGGTGAGGAGGATGGAGCAGGAAAGGCAGATGGCAGGGGTCAGAATGCCGTGGAATATGGTGATAAGGAGGGCAATATTTAAGTTCTTCAAGTAGGGAAGTTAGGGATATGATTAATTTTTTTCATAAATGTCTTAACTAACTAGAAAGCTGGTATTGAGTGATATTGTTTGAAAAGGCACCTGGAAAGAAAAGAGGAAATAAATCTATTCAAGGATTTCACAAAGGCTTATAAGTTATTTGACTCCAGATGATAGATTAGCAACATGTTTCTTGTGTGTATAAAAATCAATAAAGCTCAAATATTGCACACATTAATGTTTGTTTTAGTTGTGAGTTATGCAAAAACAAAGTAAAATGCTTTTAGAAGTTAACTTAAAAAGATTTAACAAATACAGTGTTGAGGTTTGAATATGTTTTTTCCCCCTGCAAAACACATGCTAAAGTTTAGTTTCTTTCTGTACAATGAAGAGGTGGGACTAGGTGGAACCTTTAAGAGCTCATGAGGGCTCTGCCTTTCCAAGTGGATTAATCCATCTGTGTGCTCTTGGGTTAATAGGTTCTCTCAGAGTGGCTCTGCTGTAACATTCAACCTACCAGGTTCTCCTGTGTTCCCCTCTTGCCGTGTGACGTCCTGCACTGCCTTGGAAGTCTCCTAGAAAGGACATAACTAGACACAGCCCCCAACTTTGCACCAGAACTTGAGCCTGAATAAATCCCAGTCTATGGTATGACATAGTTTGAGGAAAAGAAAGTGACAGAGTGCTGTTCTGGGACTTCTGTGGCCAGGTCACAGGGAATTCTGATGAGGTCTTGGAACTCTAGGCTTGAAGCCCTCCGGCTCTGATGGAGGTGTGATGAACCTGCTGGAGAGACACTGAGGAAAGGCCCTGAGATGACACCCCGATGGAGAGGGTCTCTTGGAACCTGCCTTCCTGGTGAGCTCATTCAGGTGCCAGGCATGGAAGAGAGGAGCCAGGTGAGACAGAGGATGCACCCAGCTGACCTTCACCTGTACTCTCTAGTCATCAGATTGCAAGATAGAGCAAGCAGGGAGGTAGATCTTTTGTTAAAGGGAAGGAGACCAACAGATGGAGGGAGGGGGAAGGCAGAAGAGGGGAAAGGAATGAAAAGAGAATAAAGATGTGTTACACACATGCCCCAACTCCCCACAAGGAATAATCATTACGTACTGCAAACGTGCACTAATAAAACAAAAACCAAAACCAAAGAACAGAAGCAAAGGGAAAAGGGCTACCAAGTAGGTTCCTAGCAGTGACCGCTACACACATGGTGTCGACACCCTCTAAGTAATACTTGCCATAATAACTCTGCCCGAAACCAGAGAGAAGTACACTTCCCTCCGCACACATTAGAGCAGGTTATGGTGCCGGCCAGGTTGCTTCCCATACCCCCCACCCCGGCCACATCTAGAGGGTGCGTCTCACCCCATGGAGCAAAACATCAACCAGCATGTCTGCTTTCTAAGCAGCAGGAAAAGAAAGGGACACAGTGATTCTCCGGTCCTGGCTGCCATTCAAATGGGGTGGCTTGAAGCTGCTGCTGTTCTGTTGTCTGATACTTGGTCCTGTGGCCCAGCCTGAGAAAAGCTAATTCCGTGCTGAGTGTTCTTGTGTGTGGGTAACAATCAGTGCTCATTAGAAGAGAAGAGAAAGTAAGAGAAGCAGGTGCCAGGGGCTGCTGTGAGCCTCTGCCATGGAAGAACACGAGGAAGAACAACTCCATATTGTCACTGTGGTCATGTGCCGTCACCCTGGAGATATGTATTTACATTAATCTCATTTAAAGGAATCTTGGTAGGTTAAGGCATGAGACAGCTGTGGACACAGACTTCTTGTTTGTTTAATTTATGCCTAAATTGTTTCCAATTCAGTGTTTTGGTCAGGACTAAAGGAAGCAGTACTAAAAGCCATTGGATTTTCCTATTGTAGATGTTTAAAAGAGAATATTTGGTATTATCTTTTTGGACATGGCTTGAAACCTTGATCAGGGCTGGAAGATTCCTCAAGGGTCTCAGTTGGTACCACTTTGTTCTACTACTCTAAGAAAGCTGTGCATGAAATCCTGTTTCTGTGTGCAAATTGTTGGATAGAAAAGTTTTTCATTTTTTAAAGTTTTCTTTCTGAATGATTACAAGACACCAGATATTACAATTTTGTTGAACAGATTTGTGTGTGAATAGAAAATCCATAGTAATCTCTTTTATGTGTATTTGTTTTTTGGAAATTGCTTCTACACAGATTAAATTTTATATCCAAGCTTATAGGTGAAAAGCAAGCTAGTGATATAATTATTCTTTGTCTGGCCTGGTTATATAGTCTGTTGCAGGAGCCTCATTCTAACGTGAGCACTTCAATATTTCTGGTAAAAATTGAAATCTTTCTCTCTTGTTAGCATACATTATACCACTCCAGTGCATCTTCATTAATCCTGGCTTTGTGAAATGAGGGTTTAAAGTCTACCAAGTTTCCTCTAATTCAAATAATTGCTTTAGTAGAAAGAGACAACCATTCTGTTACTGAAAGACACAGGTCTACATACAACCTGTTTTCAATTTCTCCATCACTGTTTCTTTGTTGGAATGCATTTCAGAGATAAGTGAATTTAATTTTAGAACTTCTGCCTGCTCCCCATTGCTCAGAGTGGCCCTGGTGACCAGCTGAGAGTCTATGATTGAAGCCTAAAGCTTGGTCGCTGCATGGCCTTGTGATGTCCTTGTCCTATGCTGGGAAAGCCCACAGCTCTCTTCATGGAGTCCTGAGTGCCTTCACTTTACCACATTGCTAAGCAGTCAGACATCTGCTGGCTACTGGCAGGGAAACTTACTTCACATCTCTTGCACTACATTTAAACGGGCCAAGATTTTCATAGTATCACAGATGGTGTGGCACAAAGTAGGTCACATGGACTGTGATAAATTCGGACTCTGCTTTCAACTGGGAACTTTGGAGCCTTTCTCTGTGCCATTGTTGGATATGAGTCTATTTGGTATTTTTTCCCTGGAAGTCTGTTACTGTGTTGATGCTGTAATCATTGATGTTTTACTGTATGCTGTACATTTTTCTAGGTGCTTTGACAGATACCACTGAAGAGTAAGGTAAGATTTTGGCTTTATTTATTCATTCCAATTATTGAAATAACTATGTAGTGAGATGGTGCCTCCCCAACTCAGTGTTTGAGGTCTCTTTTACCTCATATGAGTGTATCTGTCTCTCACAGAGAACCTTTCTCTTTCCCTCTCTCACTAGTGAAACTCTCAGTTCCTGGCAGCTAGGCAGGGCCTTGATCCCCCTCTGCTGAGCAAATACACATCCCCAGACACAGGAGGCACCACTTGAAATGTAATATGGCGGAAGGGAGCAGTGACAACAGGATTCAGTGAGCAGATGTGTAGGAGGAGAACCAGCAGGTGGAACTGTGGGGTTTGAGTTTTTTTTTTAGAGTTGTGTCCACAGATGGTAGTCATGTTGTCTTCATGAGACCAATTCATTGTACGTATTTGGCTATTCACCACAAAGTCTCTGTGACTAATTACCAGGCCCTACTTCAAATTTTGTGAATTGCTTAAGATATTTAATGAGTGAGAATTGTTTTCTAGTCCTTGTAACTAAAGATGCTGCTTGATACAAGAAGCTAAAAACTATGATACATTTAGTGAGTAACAAAAACAGTAAAATCAAAAATTTTGAGTGGGTGTTAAGGTGATATGATGGAGATAAAAGCTCCAATGGTAGGAAAGTTTCAGAGGAGATAGGTGTTGAGCTGTGTAGGTGTGATTCATTCAAGAAAAGCTATGAGCCGCTAACAGGTACCAGACATGTTATTAGGTACTTGACATAAAGAAGGAACAAGAAGGACACAGTCTTGCTGTGATGAAGTTTACAGCACCATGAGTGAAGAGTCCACTTACCATTACAACAGTCCTGGCCAGTCTGTGGGACAAGGGGCCCTGTGTGGGCTGGAGCGGTCAGGTGAATCTTCACAGAGGAGTGGCATTGAGAGATGTGAGCAGTGCATAAAACAAAGTGAATCAATAGGGAAGAGTCTGTGGACAGAGAGTGTCCAGGTAAAGGCACCAGCATCTGTAAATACTTTGCAATGACAGAATACAACACTGCAAAGTCAGATTTTCTGTGTGGTTGATGTAAAGAATCTGGAAATGGAGAGTGGCTGAGATGTCTAGAAAAGGACCAAACACTTTCCCTTTTTTATTTAACTGGGATGGTTCCTGAAAACATCTGGCACCAGAGCTCATGAGTGGTAAGAAGATCACGCCTGGGAGCAATGTGTGATGCTGTGAACTGACTGCTGTTCTCTGCAGATGAAGATGATGAATGTGTTGTCCTTGGATAATACTGCATTCAGTCATGATAGCCTATGTAATCTGGACATACAGCTTGTACGGGTTTGTGCATGGTCAAAAAGTAGGTTTGGTAAGTGGAAGTTCCCTCATTTTGTATAGCTCTAACTGAGTCTGAGTAGCACAATGCCAGAAAGAGACCTTACTACATGTGCTTAGAATAGACAGGCTGACTATGACAAAGTTTGGAAAACATAGACTTTCTTGTGTAGAAAGTCTAATAGCTGAGTAACTGTAGAACCATGTGATGGATTACTGGATCAGAATAGGAACAGTTGCAATGTTCAGAGGAGTAGAGAAAAGAAGAAATATTTCAGATATACTTAGCAGGATTTGGTCATTGAGAAAGTCTTAAGAGTAGAGAAGAGGACACAATCAACACACTGCTTCTTGTTCGAAGGTACAGACTTGTAGGTTCAGAGCAATGTCTTTGTCTGCTTGTGATCATCTATGGGCATTCAATAAACAACACAAATTTATGTTTATACATATTACCATTTCATTTTAAAAATGCAAATACCTTTGAAAATGGAGTAGTGATGTACCTAAATCTATTCTTATTCTTCTTTAACTAGCAAAACTTTAGGTAGAAGATCCAGAAAATATCTATTTCACTTTAGTGACTGCAGCACAACTTAATATTTGCTTTAGATCAGTGATGGTGAACCTTTTAGAGCTTTCAATGGTAACTAACAGAGGCTGCAGCACATGTGCCATAGGTTTGCCACCACAACTTTAGATATTGGACGTGAATAACATTTAGGCTTTTATTTAAAAAGTTGTACATGATTTATTAATTCCACAATTATAAAGAAATAACAATTTACTTTGATACAGCACTTTGCCTTTGTTTTAGAAAAACTAGATTCACGATGTCATTTTATGCTGATCAAAATTGAAAGGCAAGTTTATCCTACTGTAGGAATAAGAACTTCACTGGCTTGTTGTTAAGGTTCAGTGGCTAAGTTTGCTCAGGCTGTACATAACAAAACCTCTGTAGAAGCATGGTTTTTCAGCTCCTTGTGAAGAGAGAGTTGGAAGAGTTAAAGTTTTAGCTGAGTAAGTTTTCGGAAAGCAAGCAAACTTCTAAATAAGCAACTCACAGAAGGCAAGCAAACTTCTAAATAAGCAACTCACCACTTGATTATGTCTGAAGGTTATGGTAATTTTCTTTCAGGAATCCAGAGATGATATCTTTTTAAGCAAAATGAAAAAGAGTCGATCAATTGTCTTGGGAATCTTCTTGTTGAGTAAAAAGCCTTTGAAGTCATGTAGGCAATAGGCTATATCTTATTCCTTAGAGTTATTTTGGGTTTTAGGTTTTTCTTTTGAATTGTGTTGCACCTTTAGCTTAGAATTAGCTTAGAATCCTCCATGCCTGATGGTAAAGTCATTGTTTTCCACTGTTTTACTGAAGAGCTTGTGCAAACCATGGTTGGTTGCATTCAAAATTATTAGTAGTTTAGGAGCTCAAAGATGCAAATGCATTAAAAATGACTCTCAAAACTCCTTCTAAAAATGCTTTTTAAAACTTAGCTTTGGGGCTGGGGATTTAGCTCAGCGGCAAAAGCGCCTGCCTGGCAAGTGCAAGGTCGTGAGTTCGGTTCCCGGTACCGGAGAAAAACCACAAAAAAAAAAAAAAAAAAAACAACAAAACCTTAGCTTTAAGAGCTAACTTATTCAGAAAATGTTTATAGCAAAGGATGACATTATCCAGCTCTGTGAGAGGAGCTGGAAAGCTACTCTGTCACTGCTTGAAGGGCTGACTTTGTTTATAGATGAATAATTACAAGTAGCTTTTGGTGCTGAAATTTTGTAAAAATATCTCCAGAGCTCTTCTGGCTGGTCTGATTAAATATCTATGAATAGGAATTCTCAGCATGACAGCCAACAAGCTAATAATACACAGCACTACCTGTTGAACAGCATATGAAAATTCTAATGACAATAGTTGGCTTTTGTTTTGTTTAATAATTTGGAAGAATAAGTTAATGGTGCTTCAAAAATCTTACAAAACGTAATTCTTTATACAAATGTTAACTTCTGTTTTCTAAAAACAAAACAAATGATGGTCAGTAAATAGAAAGTAAATATTATCATATGTTAAATAATACAGCAACAGGTACATGTACAAACATATAGCTTACATATATGTGTTTGTGTTTATTATAAAGTTTCTGAATGATCTCTAGGGAACCAGAGTCCAGGTTGTGTGTTATCAGGCTGAAGATCCTAACTTGACTGTGGCTTACTTGTGAGTTTAGAAATGGGAGTGAAGGGTAAAGAGGTAGAAAAAAAATGGAGATTTGGATATTGCTAGGAATGCCTGATAGATTAGCTTTTAATTGGATTAGAGTGTTGAGGGCTTTGAGAGAGAATTAATTTAGAGGACAGTCTTATTTTCTTACATAAGAAGTTCTAGCAGCAGCATGTGTTATTATTGTGTTATGGTAGTCATACTGGGTACTACAGGCTTTCCTATATCCCTGAGATTCAAGGAAAAATTCCTTAAGTAGATTCAGAAAGCCATGGCTTTTACTGAAAAATAGTCAAGAGGGAGTAGGCTTCCAGCTAATTACCTGGTTGGACTTCTATAAATGTTATCTTGAAAGGCTGTGATAGGAAATCTCAGCTACTTGGTCAGATCTTATAACTATTTTGATTCAGAACTAATTTCCTTGAGTGAAAAGTAAGAAATTGCTTCCTTATAACAATTTCAGAAGGAATGAAATGGAAGAAAGAAAGGCATCATCAGATAAAGGTAAATGATCTGGCTGGAACAACAGTCTACACAAGACACTGGTCCTTCTGTGGAGCATAGGGAAGGTGGTAGAAAGGGGCCGAGAGGGAGAGAGACATGACCCTCACTTTTATTTTTCAGTATTAATTTTTATATTGATCCTCCCCATATTGTCATTCTTGTTCATTTGAAATGAAGTAGACTGATCTAGGGTGGCAGAGGAGCTGTTTTTATTCTTTTTATTTTAAAGAGAATAAAAAAATAATAAAAAATAGAAACTATAGAGACTTTAAAAAAAACCCAAAGATGATAGGAATTCAACAACGGTTGTTATATTGCATACTGTTGTCTTCAAAGTAGTTGTTCATATTACCATATATAAGCATGTAAATTTGGTCAAAAAATTAAACATTAACTGGTCCTTTCAGGAAACCAGTAGAAATTAGTAGTACAATTATCTTAGCAATCTTGTATATATATATTTCCCTCTTCTTTCTTTTTCTCCTTTCCCTCATTCCAGTTCTTTCCCTTTCACAATATCTATTGTATCTTTCAGATTTTATTTACTATTTCAGGTTCTTACCTTAGGGAGACAATACAATGTTTACACATGTGGGTCTGATTTCTTTTGCTTATGAGTATGTTCTCTAGTTGCATCCATTTACCTATAAAAGCCTTGAGTTCATCTTTCTTTATAGCTGAGTAGTACTCCATTGTATAAAAATACTATATGTTTTTTATCCATCCCTCAGTTGATGGACATTTGGTTGTTTCCAAGATTTAGCTATGACAAATTGTACTGCTATAAACATGGGTGCACATATATTGCTCTGGTATGATGTTTTCAGTTCTTCTGGAAAAATGCCCAGAAGGGGAATAGCTGGGTTGAATGGGACCTCTAATCCTAGTTTAATGAGGAATCTCCAGACTGATTTCCACAATGGTTGTACCCATCTACACTCCCACCAAGAGTGGAGAAAGGCTCCTTTTTCCCCACAGCCTCTCCAGCATTTGTTACTGGTTGATTTCTTGATGACAACCATCCTTTCTGGGGTGAGATGGAATCTCAATGTTGTCTTAATTTGTATTTCTCAAATGACCAACTATGTTGAACATTTTTTCATATATTTATCTTCCAATTGTATCTGAGAAGTGTGCATTTATCTCAGATGCCCATTTTTATATTGTATTTTTGTATTTGTATTTTTGTCTTTGAATTTTGGGGGCCTGATTTTTAAAATTCTTTATATATTCTAGATAGAAGTCATTTATCTGAGGGATAGTTAGCTAGAATTTTTCAGAAAATGGAAAGATATTTCTTGCTTATGGATAGGAAGAAATAACACTGTGAAAATGGCCATACTTTCAAAATTGCTGTACAGATTCAACGCAATTCCAATTAAAATACCATTAGTATATCTCACAGATCTAGAGAAAACATTCCTAAAATTCATCTGGAACTAGAAGAGACCTAGAATAGCAAAAGCAATCCTGGGCAACAAAGGAAAGGCAGGAGGTATCACAATCCCTGATTTGAAATTATGCTACAAAGCTACTGTTATAAACTCAGCATGATACTGGCAAAAAAACAGACCTGAGTATCAGTGGAACAGACTAGAAGATGCAGACACAACTACAAATGCACTCAGCCACCTTATCTTTGACAAAGGGGGCAAACATGTTCACTGACAGCCTCTTCAAAAAATGGTGCTGGAAAAACTGGCTCTCCACATGCTGAAGACTAAAACTAGCCCCACGTCTACCACCATGCAGTAATTTAAAGTCAAAGTGGATGAAAGATCTAAATATTAAAACAGAAACCCTAAATCTACTGGAGGAAAAAGTAGGCAGAAATCTTGAAGACATGTCGGTAGGCAGAAAGTTAATGACCAAAAGCCAACCTGCATGGGAAATACTTCAAAGCATCAACAACTGGGATCTCATCTTATTGAAAAGTTTTTGCACATCAAAAGGAATCACCAACAGAGTAAAAAGAAAACCCACAAATTCAGATGAGCAGTTTTAAAAACACTGCAGCACAACCAAATGGACACATTCTTCAGTTTGGAGACTTGTTTGTTCTTGAGGCATTTTCCTCCTGATAATCTTGATTATTTAGCTCACTTTAGAAGTTCTAATGAGATTGCTCTATCCCATTTAGGATTAAAAAGTGTTTTTCACAAACGTATCTTTTGAACAACACCAGACAACCCGAAGGAATTATAATTACAAGATACATTTGCACTGTTAACCATAATTACCACCAGGGAATTTATGGAGAAGGTGAGGCTGTCAAGTGTTTCCCCCTCCAAGAGCATACTGGCTGAATGCATGTACCCTCTGCATACTCTGTAGGGGCTCTGGGTCCACATTTTCCTCACTTGCTTCCTCACGGTGGTGACAGCTGTACCTACACTCAGTGCCAGGATTTAAGTTCTATATCCAGCTTCTTGAATCAACTCCTAATTGCTGCTATGCCTGAGTTCCCTGCCAAAATATAGAAGGGCAGCATTAAGCTGATGAGGATGGGTTCCCATGGACTCTACTCCAACTTGCCAGGCTCTGAACTCTTGAGGTTCTTTATTTTGTAGCTGATTTCTCCTGAGGCCTTCATTCAAACAGTTCTGAAAATAGCAAGAATCACAAAACTAAAATCAGGTTTTTCTCAAGAAAATACTGTTTACTGAGAGCAAGTACTAGTTTATGTGAGATATTTTCTCAGAATTTTATTAAAAACAAGCATTTGCTTTTATGAGCCCATTGTTTTGTATAAGTACAATGTTTTTAACTAATCACAGAGGACAGTGAATCTAAACTAAAATCTATACCTTAGAATATTGTAGATATGGAAGACTAATATTAAAGATTGTAGGTCTAGATTCTGTAGTTCAGACAGCTGCTATAATTTGTCATCTGTTTTCCCAGCACTCCTAAGAATGTCTCCCACGTGCAGAGCTGTTCTTATGGATGTTCCTGCATGAGAAAGGGCACTGGCCAGCCCCACTCCACTGTCTTGGGGATCAATTACCCACTGGGATGGATTTCTGTAGTCTTTACAAAACCTTGGTAATGAATGCAGTTTAAAATGTTAATGAAGTAATGAGCAAATCATCCCTCTAAGATACAAATTTAATATATATATATTGAAGAGCTAAGTATTTATTGTTAACTAACTTGGGTAGCTTGAAAACTATTACTGAAGGTGATAGAATCTTGGTTAAAAGATCTACCACCAGAACCCTGATTGTGATCACAGGGTACAGGGACATAGGGGATTTGGGGGAATTTGGCTTGAAATCCATTCTCATGGAACTGGCTCCTTCAACAAATAAATTTGAAAAGCTCTCACCCCAAGGAAACAGCCTCTGCTTCCATTCAGAACAGAATAGTCAGGGTTGCAAAGAGCTTCTGCCAAAGCCTTGATTAGCACAGCTCATCTGCTGAACTGGCTCATACTTCCAAATTTGACATAAGCATATTTCATCACCTCTAAGACACTAGTGATTTTAAAACCAACTGATTTAGTGTATAGAAGAGAAAAAGATGTTCAAGGGCTAAGACTCTGGTATCTGAGTCCCTATTCTAACCTTCCCCTCTGCACTTGAGTACTAGCCTTTCCTAGTTGGGGAGGTCTAAACAACATCAAAATCTCACACTAAATATGCAGCTGTTATAGATATGGCCATTCTGGAAAGGTAGAATTTTTGGAATGTTTAACTGAAAAGTGGTGTCAGACTATGTAGGAGATACTGGGTAATATGTGCGAACTTAAGGGAAAAATATTTCACTGCTTAAATTTTGCAAATTGAATTCGTTGTGTTGAGTTTTGCCCTGAATGTTTTAGAGATCTCCTCCTTTTCTTCTCTCTGTCCAAGTTACTTTTCCTTTCTTTAGGAATCAAATAGCAGAGGAAATTCTATTATCAGGAAACTTTAGGATCCCTGTTCTGGCTCTGCACAAGATGTGTGCAAATATTCTGAAATAGACTTAAAAATAATAAAATATTATCTTTGTAATCAAGCGTAAATCTGAGTAAAAATGTTAGAGCTCATTCTTGTTTACAATTGCTCAATACAGGTTGAGAAAGGTGAGAATTTATTAATGATACAAAATTTTCTGAAGCCCTAATTATATGCCCATAAAGTTTTAAGGTCTTCTATTAGCCATTAATTAAGTTCCAATTTGACTACAGAATTACTGCATTAAAGTTCTTCAATTTGCATATAATTTGCATATTAACATTTGTTATTTTCTGAAGATTCTTCATACTAAATTACACTAAAAATGTTATTACTCTGTAATGCTTTTCATAATAATTCTGACAACTCTTGCTTTGTGAAAATACAAAAGTAAAACGAGGAGAACAACGATGTAAGGACATTAAACATGCAGTATTGGATGGGAATAATAATTCAGATAGGGCTTGGTCTTCAGCAGTAAGAGAATTTTTTCTAGAGTGCAAATGGTAAATTTTTCCAAGGACCAGATAATACATGTTTTACACTTTTCTGATCGTATGGTCTCTTACAATTACTCAACTTTTCAGTTGTAGCACAAATGCAGCCATAGCAAATGTATGAACAAATAGGCTGCATCTCAATAAAACTTTATTTACAAAATAGGCATTGGATTGGGTGTGGACAATGGGTAGTCATTTGCCAACTCCTCTGTGAGAGTCCAAGTGCTTCCTGTGGATCTTTGAATGCTCAGGATTTATCCAGAAAATCATCACTACTGTCAAATTTCCATCTATTTATTATTGTCATGGTTTGTGTCTAAATGTTCCTCCAAAGCCTCATGCAGTCATAGAGTTTTTTGGGAGGTAATGGAATCTAGAGTGTGTGATTGATTTATAGTGCAATGTTGGGATTAAGGGTGCTGGGATTAAGGGTGTGTGATTGCTGGATCAGTCCACAGATTGGATTGGTACCACCCTAATCCCACAGAGTGGATACAATATAAGGGACAGAAAGAGTCTTGTTTTTTTTTCTCACTTGTTGCTTTTGCTGTGGTTTACTGCCTTGACCTGTTGTCCCTCTGACATGGGCCACACTGTTTTGGAGCCAGCCAATTATAGATTGAAACCTCTACAAACTGGGAGCTAAATAAACCTTTCCCCCCTTTACTTTGGGTGTCTAGTTATTTTATCTCAGCAATAAGAAAAGTAACTAAGACAGAATTTGCTACCAGAAGTGGGGTTACTGTTTGATACTACTGGACCATGTAGTTCAAGGGACTAATTTGTTGGAAGAGTTTGGAAATGTTTGGAGATTCAGACTGAAAAACTAGTGCTGAAATGCCTTAGGCTGTTTTGTATTGGAGATTCTGGTCAGAGCTCAGAAGACCAGAAGGCTGATAGAAATCCTGGCAGTAAAGATCAGATTCGGGAGGTTTCTGCTGGGAAGGAGGACTATATTGGTTGTTAGACTCCAGATGATGTGCGTTATGGCTTGATGGAATGTTTTTCTGCATTTTGTGTGTGTCCAGAGACTTTGCCTGAGACTGAGATTAAGGGTGGCAGGCTAGTTCATCTGGCAGAAAGAATTTCAAGGCAGTTAATGTTGAAGCAGTGGCAGGGCTACTGTTGGGAGCCTTCAGCCAAGTTTGTGTTGAGAATCAACAGCAAGGAGCCCAGAAGAATGATTTATAATGTGGTGAGCTTGACCAAAAACGAAGTTCCAATAAAGTTGTGGACTGCAAAGATAGAGCAAAGGCAATCTTGATGGCTGAGAAGGAACAGGAGAATAGACAAGATGGCCAGAAGGCATCACAAGAAGCAGCAGGACTCTACCATTTGAAGCCTCAAAATTGCAAAAGGGAAAGACTTTGCTTTGAGAAAAAAGCCACAGAGCATCATATTCCAGAATAGCAGTGGCTGCACAATGTTTCAGAATGGTGGTGGATTAGAGAATTTGCTCCTTGAAATTTGATTCAGAGTGCTCAGTGATCCAGCCACTTGACCCATATACCTGAGAGAGAGACAGAGAGAGACAGAGAGAGAGACAGAGAGAGACAGAGAGAGAGAGACAGAGAGAGAGAGAGACAGAGAGAGACAGAGAGAGAGACAGAGAGAGACAGAGAGACAGAGAGACAGAGACAGAGACAGAGAGAGAGTGTGGGGAGGAAAGCCCGGCTATTGCTCTTGTTGAAATCAGACCTTGGCATCATCCACATGGCACTGCTTTTAGGTGCATGAAGAATTGAAGAGTTATGGGGTCAGGAAGTCTTCCACCTAGATTTCAGAAGGCCTGAGAGGCCAGCCAGTGTGCTCTTGAGAGGGCAGTGTATGAGTCTGTAGGAATGAAGTCAGTGGTACAGTAGAGACCTTGGGAAGCTGGATATGTCACAAATGTGGAACATTAGCTGAGAAAAGCTGCAGGCCAGGAGTGGATCCAGACCAAGAGAGATGCCATGTGGTTTAGGGTCCTAGGGTGGGACTGCTCAAGTCCTTTGGAACTTGCATACTACCACTGTGTACCTTGGATACCAGATATAAAGCTATAAGACTTAATGTTTTCCCTGATTGGTTTTGGTCTTATTTTGACCCATTTCTTTTTTATCTCCCTAGTCTTCCCTTTTGGAGTGGGAATGCTTACCCTGTGTCATTGTCCCTTGGGGATATATAGCTTATTTTTGATTTTTACAGAGATCCAAAGCTAAGAGCCTTCCTTGAGTCACAAAATAGATATGGCCCTTTGAAAAATGCTGGTACTGTTCAGATTTTAGAGAAGAGATTGTTGCAGTTCTGGTTGTACACAGGATGGTTGTATTATATTGGTAGAATTGTGACATTGCTGTTGTCTTTATTTGGAGATTAAACATGATTTAAGGAGATATGTTTGGGTCACAAATTCGCAAGAGTGGGGAATGGCGATTAAGGGAATAGTGTCAATTTGATTGGCTTTGGGATCTTCTAGGGAGATTGGGAGAGCACACTACTGCATGTTTCTCAGTGGGCTGTGGAAGTTCAGCCTTGGAGTGTATATCTGGTTTTCTTCTCCTTCTTTTCTAGTAGTCTTTCCCTGCTCTGCTTCTGTACCATCATGAACTAGGTAGCTTCACTCCATCATGCCTTCTGCTATGATGTTTCTGCCCTGAATCAACTGACCATGGACTGAATTCCATTAATACATGAGTCAAATTAAATCTCTCCTCCTTTAGGCTGTGTGTAGGGTATTATGTTCAGGAATGGGAAAGCTAATTAATACATTATCATAAGACCTCCCAAAACTAATTAACCTGTGTGAATATTTTAAATTTTTTCTCTTTGCATCTTTGCTCCAAGATTCCTGTAGGAAGCAGTATATCAATTTTGCATTAAAGAAAAAGTATAATAGAATAAATTGCATCAGAAATGAAGGAGTGAATTTTACCATATGAAGTGGGCAATAAATATTGAACTAATTTGAAAGGCATATTTGGGAAAAATTTTGACTACTAGTATATTTTAGGTAAAATATTCATAAAGTTTTTTTCAATTTCACAGATCCTGGCCTCTAATAGATCTCTTGCATTAGCAAATCATTAAAAAAGACATTAAGAAATAGTAACAATATCAGTACCTTTCATTATTGCCATTCTGAGCCTTTTTGGATTACGTGTGTGAGCACTTTTATCTGCCACATGCATTCGTGTATCCTTTGTTTCTATGCTTCTTGAAAAGAAAGTTTACACATTATTCATTAAAGTGTTCATCTTAATTATAAGAATATTTCACGTTTATTGAATACTTACCTTATCAAGAGTTAAAATAGGAGCTTAGGACATACGTGTTCCGAGGTTATGCACAAAGCAAACACTGTTATATGTGTGGTCATGAAGAGGGTAAGAAACTAAGTATAAAAAAGCAGAATGGGTAAATTAACATTTAAATGAGAACTTATAGTTGTGTAGGAATCCTTTTGTATTAGGATTTAGAAAAATACATTTTTAGTTCCTCTTCATTGGGCTTCTCATCTTTCAAAAGTTTTATTTGTACTGTCAACATGAAAAGATGTTGTAACATCATTTATTGGCATAAGGGGTTGATTCACACTTTGGCAGGTGCCAGGCAAATTTGGTTATTCTTAGCATTGTTCAGAGTGGAGAGGGTCTATTGTGGTGTCCTTGTCACATACTGCTCAATTGCAGCAGGAAATGATTTGATGTATTTATCACCTCATGTGAGAGTGAGGGAGGGTGCAGGAGACCTTGACAGTGTGATCAGAATATGCTTCCAATTTCTTGTTTGATATCGTCTGAGGGAACTGTGTTTGTCTTGTTGACTAGTGGAGTTGAGAGCTCCTCAGATCTCCAACTGAACTCCAAATCAGAAAACAGAGCCAGCTACAAGAAATGAGAGAAATCTACCTAATGGTGGGTATATGCAACTTTACAAATATTTTTGGCTCCAAGTACTAATTAAAAGTGTAACCCAAATTTAGTAGGAGAGTCTGCATATATCTGAAGTTTGAGTCAATCTTAGTTTTAGCTGAGTGGAAATACGAGGCTAAGATCAACTGACAAATGTGAGAAAAATATGTTTCATTATAAAGCATCTGATTATAAAATGTTTTATCTCCATTCCAGCCAAATCTAGCTTCTTGTATCTATATTTATATGTGGTATAAATTTTTCACCAGGAGATTAGAAGCATAAAATAGACAACACTGATCCTGACAGAAGTTTTAAAATAAGATATTCATCTATTAATCAAAGAGTGTTGAGAGTATGATTATAAGGCTAAGAATATGTCAGCAAGCCACACAGATACTTTTTTATACCTTTAGTTTTTCTTGCAGCAGGGCAAAGTCTTCAAGGTCAAGAATGGTGGCACATTCCTATAATCCCAGCACTCTGGGAGGCTGAGTCAGGAGGAAAGCAAGTTCTAGCTCAGCCTGGGCAACTTAACTTGGTGATTTACTGAAACCATATCTTGCTAAAAATAAAATTTAAAAAAAGGGCTGGAGACACCTTGTCTCAAAGTAAAAGGTAAAAAAGGACTGGGGTCATAGTTCATTGCAAAGGTCCCT
Source organism: Chinchilla lanigera (assembly GCF_000276665.1). NCBI lineage: Eukaryota > Metazoa > Chordata > Mammalia > Rodentia > Chinchillidae > Chinchilla > Chinchilla lanigera. The sequence goes on along the minus strand of NW_004955496.1, from coordinate 5,343,482 downwards.
GGGTTCAATTACCAGTACCACAGGGAGAAGAAGAAGAAGGAGGAGGAGGAGGAAAAGAAGAAAAGAAGGAGGAAGAGGAGGAGGAGGAAGAGGAGAAGGAGAAGAGAAGAGTGAGGAGGGGGAAGACGAGAAAAAAACCTCTTCAGTGCATACATGATATATGTTCATTTCTGTCTTTGATTTATACTGCTGAACTCTATGAATCAGTAATTCTAAACTTGTTTATAGATCAAGAATCCTTTTGAGCATATGATGAGAGTTAGGCAGCTTCTCCCAAAGGAACATGCTCAGATTCTTTCATAATATTTCTTCGAGACTCGTTCTCTGAAGCCACTTGCTCACTCCAGGATAAGAAACTCTACTCTCAATCATCATCATTTTCTTTTTTTATGCCTTTGGAATAACATAGGATTTAGGAAACTGCTCTCCACCACAGTTTTCTGTGCTGCTCACTGGAAGGTCCTGGGAAATCTAGAGCCTTGGGTATGGCCAGAACTTACCTACAACATCCTTCTCTCCATCCCTCTGCTGAACTTGAGAACCACATCTCTCTCTGGGGTGAAAGTGGAAATCATTTGTTGATTTACTTACCTGTTGAACCAATGCTTACTTGTTAGCCCTTATATGGAGAGCTCTTTTATAGGTATGGGGGGGACATAAGATATATAAGATATTCAAACTATCTTATTCATACATTTGTTTATTTTAAAAACTGTGATTTCAAATATTTAAAAAGAAATGCTGCATATGTAGCTCAGTGTCAGAGTCCTTGCCTAGCATATGCAGGACCCTGGTTTGATCCCCAGTACTGCAAGGGAAAAACCACAGTAGTTAAATTAATTTATACTGAATGGTATTTGTATGCAGAAGTGCTTTCAAATTGTAAAATGTTCTTCCTGTTTTATTCTCAATTTTGATACTGAGAAACATAAAACAATAAAGATTATAGGTTTTCATATTAGAAATATGACTTCAAAAGCACAGAGCCCACAAAAAGCCTGATCTAAAGTAGAAAAAGAAATTGTTTATGAAAATGTTAACTGTAAGACTTAATAGATATTTTCTGAATCATAGTTTATATTGCATTTTAGAAGATGTCTTGTTCAATATAAATTTAGAGAAAAGTATTATAACAAAACAGTTGAAGAGTACAGATTAGTAGCATAATATAGGTGAGTGTAGGCTCTCACAGGGAAATAATTTAATAAAAAACAATCATGCAAGGAAATACAGGTCAAACTCCCAGAAACTTTCACACATACCAATTATGTGTTGTGGTTGGATTTCTAAGAATAGTGTTAAAACCAAAGCATGAGAGCCAACAGGAACCCAACAAAAGAGTACTCAGTGACAGGAAATACACATTTTTGTATGTATTATTTTCCTAGGCTTAACATAAAAAATTACCAAGAACACTCTGGCTTATTTTCATAGTTCTAAAGGTGTGAGGTCTGAAATCTTCAAAATGTTAGCAGAGACAGGCTTCTTTCAAAAACCATAGAGGAGGATCCATCTCACCTCTTCCTGGGTTTGTGGTGTCTCAGCCATTGCAGGCTGTCCCTGGCTTTTGCCTGCACTACTCCAGTCCCTCTCTATGGCACACGATCTTCTCTTTCTTCTTCCCTTCCTGATCGTAGTCCTCCTCACCTTCTCTTTCCTCTTTGTCTTCTCATCTTCCTCTTCTTCTTTTCCTTCTCTTCCTCCCTCTTCTCCTTTTTTCTTCTTTTCTTCTTCCTCTTTCTCTCCTCCTCCTCCTCCATCTTGTGTATCTTTTCTTTTACTGTCTATAAGAATAGCTTCATTGGATGTAGAACTGACTCTAATGTAGGAATTTTTTCATCTCCAATCTTTATTTTGATTGCATCTGCGAAGATCATTCTTCTACATTCTGAAGTTCATGTGAATGTACTTTTGGGGAACTGCTATTCAACAATACTACACTGCACCGCTGCTTTAAAAATTTGGAAAATAGATTGATCTTGGGAAGAGGGGACCAATATTTGATTACTGCAAAAGTCAGAAATTATTGCTATAAATTGAGATCTTCAGGGTCCTAGTGTCTAAGTGTCATTCCTGTGACTGGGGAAAGGAGAGCGCCCATGAGTAGGATTTAACAGAGTGATTCTGATTGTCCTGTGTTGTTCTGACAGTTTTCTGGCAAACTATGTGATCTAAGTATTGAGAACTTTGTTGCCTTAGGCCAACTGTGGTGAGTCTATGGGACTTGTGCTATTTATTTTTCTCTTAAGACAAAAGATATTAATATATGAGTTGTTTTTCTAAACTAAAGCCTCAGAATTTACGTTTAATTTCATTGTTGGCACATTGTTATAAGTAAGTGGGTGCTAGGTTGCAGTTTGGGTACTTGTCTCTAAAAGCTTCACCATCACTGCCTTAGGTCTTGTCTTAGTTTTCTCATTGCTGAGACAAAATACTTGGCACCCAAAGTCAAAGGAGGTAAAGTTTATTTGATTCACAGTTTGTAGATGTTTCAATGCTCAATTGGCTAGCCCTAAGGCAAGGTGGCATGTCAGAGAGGAGTCACAGAGCACAGACGGATCACTGTGGGCAGAAGACAGCAAAAGTGAGTGCCCAGAACAATAGTTACAGGAGCAGCTTCTTTCTGCCACTTTTATATTCTAGCTAGGCTACCTAGTTTAGGGTGGCACCAAACCAATCAGTGGACTAATTTAGTAATCACACACTTGTAATCTCAGCATTGCACCGTGAATCAATCCCAGTATCACACACTCTAGATCCAGCCACCTCTGAAAAGCCACACCTATGACTGTATCAGGCTTTGGGGAACATCTAGACATAAGTCATAATGGCCTATAGTCATATTAGTGGGGTTGAGATCTATTGATGTGTCATGCCTGGTAGTCTGTAGTCACAGAACAGAGTCAAGCTAAGTTGCCCTACTAGGATCAGATCTATAAACTTCATTCCAGGTTTTCACTAAGCAACACTAAAAGTGTTCAATGTTGAACTTGGTGGATATTTTCTAAGTATTGCTAATAATGACAAAATGTATAAATAAATAACTGCTCTTTGTTTTGAGAGAAGCTTGAATAACTATTCTTCCTCTACCTTTTGGAAGCCTTCTACTTAGTACCTGGAAAAACACTGTTGTTAACAGTGGATTAAGTGTGGCATTTGGAAATGTCAGAGGTAATTTTGGCTGTCATAACACTGGCCAAAGCATCTTGCTTAGAGAAAGTACTATTTACTGAGGGCTTGGGTGCTCATGGTGTTGCTGGGCCTCTTCTTGTCTGTCCTGTTTTAGCCAACAAGTTTTAGCACTGATGCAGTTCTCTCCTTGCGAAGCAGTTATCATTGGAAAATGTCACTGCATACATTGTGGGATAAGAGAAGGAGAGAGGACTGATTAGTGACTGATTTAGGAGAGGAGATTAACAGGAATCAAGGACTCCTGCCATATTTTTCAAGTCTGTTGAGGTAACCTTAGTAAAGGGACTTATTTGAACAATGGCTCTTATCTGAACAATAGTTTAGTTTTTCCAAAGTTCCAGGGATATCCAACAAGAAGAAAAACTCATAACCTTTGTTTCAAATACTATAATACCTCGGTTCACAAACTGTGAACAATTCACTTCCTGAACACAAGCGTTGGGCAAAGTTTGCTTCTGTTTGTGAACACCTCATCAATTGCCTGGGAAGCTTAAGGTTGTGAGTTTGATTCCTGGTACCAGAAAAAAACAAAAAACAAAAAACAAACAAACAAAACAAACAAATAGAGACATGCAGTATCAATCAAGGACTCATTGATAGTTTCTTTCAGCACAGAAATAGAAGACAGTAGAACAACTATGTTAACTATTCTGTATACACATACATACAAAATTTCTCCTTCTTTCCCTTTTCTTTTCCCACATCCCAGTTGCACTTTACCCTCGAATGTTTTCCTGTCATTTCACAATGTCTATCATACCTCCTAATTTAAATTAACTCTTTCAGGTTTTGCACTAGTGAAACAATGTGGTGCTTGCACATGCAGG
>NW_004955496.1:5317374-5336075 GCF_000276665.1 Chinchilla lanigera | reverse complement strand
CCCTGACTAGTATGTAGTGACCTTCTTTATCTCTTTGATTGTTGTCAGTTTGAAGTTTACATTGTCTGCAAACAGAATAGCTACCCGTCCTTTTTTCCGGGTTCCTGTTGCATGGCAGATTGTTTTTCATCCTTTGACTTTCAGTCTATGGATTTCCTTTTGAGTGAAATGTGTTTCCTGTATACAGCATATCTTTGGATTTTGTTTGTTAATCCACTCTGCCAGTCTGTTTCTTTTGACTGGAGAATTGTGGCCATTTACTTTTATAGTTATAACCGATATGTATTGATTTATCATTGTCATGTTATTTACTTGCATTTGTGTCCTACTTTTTCTACCTGTTTACTTGCTTGCTCTTCTTGACATTTCATTTCTACTATTGTTCTTGAAATTGAGGTCAGATGTTTTCTCTGTCTAGAATATCTTTTAGTACTCTTTGTAATGCTGGCTTGGCACTCATGAAATTCTTCAATTGTTCTTTGTCATGAAAATATTTTATTTTTCTGTTGAATTTGAGGGATAGTTTGGCAGGGTACATCAGTCTTCGCTGGAAGCTGTTCTGTCTCAGGACCTGTAATATTTCACTCCAAGCTCTTCTCGATTGGATGGTTTGTGCTGAGAAGTCTGACATGATTCTGATGGGCTTTCCTGTATGAGTAATCTGTTTCTTTTCTCTAGCAGCTTTTAATATTCTGCTCTTTTGCAGGAGATCTGGGAACTTGACTATTATATGTCTGGGTGTAGTTTTGTTTGGTTGTTTGGAGTTGCATATGCCTCATTTACCTGTATATCAGTTTCTGTTTCCATGCTTGGGAAATTTCCTGCTATTATTTCAGCAGATATTCTTTTTACGTCAGTTGTGTTGCCTCCTGCTGTTTCATTGACTCGTATAAGTTGTACATTATTCCTCTTTGCCTCATCTTGCTGCTGTTGAATTGACTTTTCCTGGATTCTTGTTGATTTTACAAGATCCTTTGTTCATGGTCCCTAGCTGCCATGCTGTCTTCAACGTCTGAGATTCTATCTTCAGCTTCATTCAAGCGGTTTTGGCAGCTTTCAGTGCAGCTCTGTTTTCCTGGAAGTTTCTTTGAATCTGGTTCATGCATTCTAAGTCCTTTCTATATTTTTTGTTTAATGCTTCTGCCCATTGCCTTTGTTCTTCTATTTTCTTATATGTTTCTTCTTCAGACTTTTTGAGCAGTTCCTTCATTATTATTGTCATTTCACTTTTTGCCTGAGAAATTATTTCTGATCTCATCTCTTCTAGGACCTTATGGAGTAGTTTCTTTACTTCTATTGCAATCATTTCAGCTATTTCAGGCATGTGTTTACCAAGTTCTCCTATGTCGCTGTCTCCTGGACTTGTTCTGAGTGGGGTGGAGTTCTGGGATTGTGTTTTAGTCCTTCATTTTGTCATGTTTGCTACCAGATGCAGAAAGCTGTTTCCCTGTTCAGTGGCTGCACAGCAAAGGCAACTAGTGTCCCTAGTTTTCCTACTGGTCAGGTTTGCCCCTCAATGACCCCTGAGAAACACTACTTAGTCTCGGGTTTTCCAGCAGTAGTTGATTTCTATCTAGTCATCCTCGGTCTCAGATGTGGACATAGTGTCAGCTGATGGCAAACTGTCTGATCCAGGGTCCCCTTGCAGTTTAGGGCATGTGCACGGCCCAGACTTGGGTTGCACTGGTATGACAATCCTGGTCCAATGGTCCTATGTCCCCAAGCAGTTCAGGGTACAGGCAAAACCCAGACACACACTGCAGGGTCGACAGTTTGTGAACCACCTGATTCTGTGTCTCCAGTCAGTTCAGGACATATACAGGAGCAAGATGCAGGACAGATGGGCAGCAATCACAGACTGCCTGTGCCTGTGACCCCCTAGGGGGTCCGGGCATAAGTAAAGCAAGGATTCGAACTGCTTGGAGCACTAGCTCACTTGGCGCAGGGCATGCTCAGGGAGAGGCCACATGTGCCACCTACAGCTAGAACAGTCCCTGGAGCTTCTGAGTGAGGACCTCCTGTCTGCCGCGTGTGCCCAGAGGGCAGAGACTCAGTCTGTAATGATAGCGGGGTCGCCTGCTCTGCCCCCAGGAAGTAAATGGGAAATACCTGGCTCTCTCTGCAAGTTTCAACTATGAATGTGTGACTTTTCTGGGAGGCACAGCATTTGGTCTTTGGTTGAAGACTTTACTTTCTTCTGCAGACATTTTAAACCCTGAGTGTTCATAAATCAAACTGTGATGGATAATGTGGGAGATATTATATAAAACAGCAAAGATAATAAAATTAGAGGATTGTTAGGTCAGATCATCAGAAGGTCACATCTAACATACTACTGAATGGGAATTTTGAGAATAAAAATTCATAGTTGGTAGTGAATATGATTATTTTACAATAAAAGATAATTACTTTTAAGAATTATCAACTCACAATCCAATCTGTCAACCAATCTTGCTTGTTCCTTAATTTCCTCACATAAGTATTCTGCAGAGTGCTTAAAGAATAGCAAACACTGCACAATTATCTTTGAAAATCAACCAGTAGAAAACTAAATAAAACTTTGTGTGGCTTGGTCATTGTAACAGAATGTCATGCTTTTTTTGTGAATTTAATGGTGAATCTGTAGGAGGAACAATTTGGAATACAGATATACCTGCTCCTGCTCACTGCAGCTAGAGAAGATGGAGCAGGTCAAGTCCATGGTCACCTGGGTTGATGGTCACCTGGGTCCAAGGCAGACACATCCTGGTGGAAGAATATAGTAGGACAAAGATACTTACTTCCAGGCAACCAGTAAGCAGAGAAACAAGTACAAGAGAGGAAGGGGCCACAGACCACTTGCAGTACCCAAAGTCACACCTCCGTGACCTACCCAGATGCATCAGAAGTGTGCTCCACCAATTCTCTGGGCATATTTCAAGTCAATCATGTTGACACAGTGAAGCTTTGCCACCACAGTGTACTGTTGTGTAATTGTTCAGTGACTTTGCATTAGCTTATGAATAGCCCACAGTGGGAATATTTATGTCACATGCTACACATGCAAACCTACACTCAAAATCATACTGGATGGTGAAAAATTGAAAGCATTTTCTCTAAGGTATGGAATAAGGCAAGGATACCCAATTTCACCATTCTTATTGCACACAGTATTGAGTCTTAGCCAGAGGAGTCAGGCAAGAAAAACAAATAATATTCTCCAAGTAGGAGGGCAGGGAGTGAAACTGTTTGCAGATGGCATAATTTTATATGTATAGAAAAACCCTGACGACTCCATCAGCAAACTGTTAGAACTGAGAAATGAACTCAGTAAATATACAGGATATAAAATGAACTTTCAAAAACCAGTAGCATTTTATACAGCAATAACACAATTTATGAGAAAGAAATCAAGAAAACAGTATCATTCACAATAGGTACAAAAATATCCAGGGATAAATTTCACCAAAGAAGTGAATGATCTCTGCAATGAAAATAAGAAAACAGTAATGAAAAAATTAGAGACCCCCCACACACAAATGGAGAGACCACCCGTGTTCATGAATTAGAAGATTTTATACTGTTAAAGTGTCCATAGTGCCCAACATATCCACGCAATCCCCATAAAAATGCTATTTCTTCACAGGGGGAAAAAAAAAAGCACTCTCTAAAATTCATACGGAACCACAAAAGCCTACAAATAGGCAAAGTAAGAAGAAAAAACTTGGCGGTATCATAATATTTCATCTCAAGACATACTGATTATAGGGCTGTCTAACCAAGATAACATGGGCTGGCATAAAAACCAACACACAGGCCAATGGACTATGAGAGGAACCCAGACATAAATCCATGTATCTACAGTAAGCTGATTTCTGACCAAGATTCCATAAACACCTTGGGGAAAAACAGTCTTTTTAATAGATGACATTTAAGGAGCTGGATATCCATATGCAGAGGAATGAAGTGAGATTTATTTCTCTCATCATATAAAAATTAACAGAAGGATCAAAGACAAATGTAAGGTGTTACTATAAAATTAATAGAAGAAAACACAGAGGAAACACTTTAAGATAGAAATGTAGGCAAATATATTTTGAATAAGACCCCAAAAGCATAGAAAACAAAACAAAAATAGACAAATGGCATTGTAACAAGCCAAGAAGCTGCTTTAAAGGAACCACCTACAGTGTTCTGATTGGGACCTTAAGTGTCTCCAGAGGCCAAGCACTGAAGGTTTGGTCCCCAGCTGATAGCAGTGTTAGGAGGTGGTGGAAAGTAGGAAATGGACCCAGCCTGAGAAAGCAGGTCCTTAGGGGCATACATGCCTCTGAAGGATACATACAGCATTCAAGAAATGAAATCCTGTCATTCATAGAAAAGTGGGTTGAACCGGAGGACACATGTTAAACGAAATAAGTTTGGCAGAACAGGACAGATACTGTATATTTCTTCATATGTGGAGACAAAAACACTACTGATCTCAAATAAAAAGAAAGTAGAATCGAAATTCCTAGTAGTTATGAAGGGAAGGGAGAATGGGGGATAGGGAAAGCTTGGACAATGCACTTGGACAGGAGGATTAAGTTCTGTAGCACAGTAGATGACAACAGTTTATAATGGCTCATTACAGAGTTTATGGAGAACTCGGGGAGAGAAGTCAGAGAGCTTCAAATACACACACACACACACACACACACACACACACACACACACACACATACACTCTCTCTCTCTCTCTCTCTCTCTCTCAATGATAAACGTATAAGGAGATTCAAACGCTAATTATTGTGACTAAATCATTGTACACTGTACACTACACTTGTGTTGTTACACTGTACCACATAGTGAAGCCCAGTTAACCATGTCAACTAAAAAGAAAATGTATCTTCACAGAAATATAAGTTGCAGGGTCTGGCACAGAGCGGGAGCTTATCAGCACAGGTAAGAATGAATCCCTAACACAGATACTAAATCCTTCTGTATTAGAAGAGAGCATTTCCTAGGATGTTTTCATCTGTGAGTAACATAAAATGAGAGAAAACCAGTTAAGATTAACAACGTGGGAATGAATTGACTCCTATGACTGAAAGTTCCAAATGCAAGGGTGACCTCCAGAGTAATGTGACCACAGACCTGGCCTCTTCTTGTCTAGAAGCTACCTTCCCTATGTCCCTTGAGCCCCATCATGGTGGAAGGTGGTTTCAGGAATTTGGAACACCACATCTGTACTCCAGTTTCCAGGGTAGGGTAGCACTATGAGCTTACACTTCTTCAACAGCCATCTTCATTTACAATCCCCCACTAAGCAAAAACACAGGGCTAAACTGGTTGGGTTAGAACATTTTGGAGCCAACAACTGCCAGGTGGTGTTTACGGTGCATCCTCTCCCTTGAGAACTCAAACCCCACGTGACCATCACAGCTAGACAGTGACCAAGTCCACTTCTAACTTCCACAGGTGATGTTTTTTCTACCAGTGTCACTGATGTATTTGGCTTCATTTAAAAAAAATCTGTACATTTTACTGAATTGCTTTACATTTTAAAGAGAAATAAAAGTAAATTAGGAAAAGTACATTAGAAAAGTAATAAATCTCTTCTAGAAGTGGTTTTTACATTGTCATTTCTCAAGAAAAAGATACACGTATACTTGTTGTCTGTACTATTGTAGTGGTTTCCTAACTTGATTACATAATCCAATCTATACCTCTCCCATCTGTTTTCAACACTCTAGTCTAAACAATGTAATCGAAATATAAATTAGATACAGTTACTACCTACTCCTAGGCAAGGTGGAAACTCTTCAGAAGAGTTTCAATTATATTAAGGATAAAGATGAAAATTCTTCGCATGGCCATGTAACTTTTCTAAGGTTTTAAAAACAAAGTATTATAGACTGAGTGACTTCTACAACACAGATTTATTTTCTCACAATTCTAGAGCCTGTGAAATAAAAAAGTCAAAACTCAAAAGGGTTGGTGTCTTCTGAGAACCTCTCTTTGACCTGCAGACAGAGTTCTTCTCCCCATATCTTCCCTCTTTGTGTCTGTATCTGAGTCTGTTATAATGCGCTGGTCATACTGCGTTAGGGCCCAAGTGAACTAATTTTAAATACTCCTATAAAGACTCTATCTCCAAATACAACCCCATTTGAGGTACACTGGTTAAGACTTCAGCACCTGAATTTTGGGAGTCATAGTTCACCCCGTAACCCACATTCTGCATATTCTTCCATACCTGCGTGTAAGCCTTGACATTCTCATGCAAGGAAAGTTAGTAAAACTCAGAAATTTAGGAAAACTTGGTTGTCCTACAACCTCCCAGAGAAGGCAGAGTGCAGCTGACAGGGTCTCAGCTATGTCTCAGAGGGGCAGTTAGAAGAGAGTGATCTGGGCAGGGATTAGCAAGAGACTCTGCCTGTGGACACCATCATACAGGAAAAGGAAGAAGAGCTCAAAGTGTCGGCCTAGAGCACTGAGCACCACAGGAAGAGTTCTGTGACCCCATGCAGGTAGTGGGGAGTGTTTGAAACATCTCAGTATTCTTCTACCTGCCCGCAAACCTAGTTCCCTAGAATTTAGAAAGGAAGTGAAGAAGTGTGTTGACAGTAGACCACTTTATCCTCTCCAAATGTCCATGTGGACAAAGACATACCTTGCTATGGGAAAGGGAGAGCTTGAATTTGGGTATGAGTTTTTAGTTTTTAGTGGATTGAACTAAGTCTGAATAGCTGGAAGTGGCTGGAAAGATATGAAATACTTAAAAATTTAGTTTAAATGCAGTAAGTATTTATTAAAGACTAATCTGAAATTAAACAAAATTAAAATGGATTCATTTCTATACCTCAAAGAGCTGAGACACTGGTTCTATCAGGCCCTTGTTGCTTTGGTCTAGGGGAGTCAATGTGTCTTTCCTCATCTCAGGACTATTCTGCAGGCCAACCTCACAGGAAACACCAGCAAGGGGACAAAGTGGCCCCTGAGTGGTCAGTGGTCACAGTCATAGTGTCCTTTGGATCTGGTGGGTTCTGGCTGAGTAGAGGAAGGGCCTTCCTACTCTGCTCCCTTGGGCTCTTATCAGAAATCTTACCATGTCTCCTCCAGAGACATTATGAGAAAAACTGACAGATATATTTTATCTAAAAGATGTGAATGAGTGGTTTACTGTTATATTCTAAAATTCATCTTCTGCTTTCTTTTGTCTTGGCAATCATTGCAAATCTGTTTCTTCTCAGTTGTAGATGAGGTGTGTTATACCACCCGAGTGCTAAGATAGAGATTTTATGGTAGTGTCTTTCAGGTTCCATAAACTCCAGAATGTAATTTGCTTAACCAAGAGCTTGACTTTTATTTTAGAGAGCTAAATGCCCTCCTGCTTTTTATTCTTGGCTTTGATCTCTGCATGTCAGTAGGCTCTCTAGCTTCAGCTTTGCGATTTTTCTTATTGACAGAAAAGGATAAAACTGAGATGTTTTGGTTTCCCACTGCTATTCATCAGCGCGACACCATTTGTCCTCAAAGCAGAACTCTTCCTGCCTTGTTCGGCTCTGTTTCTGAGTATGCTAAAAAGCTTTGTTTTGTGGCCTTGAGCTGATTTCCCATCAGCTCATAATGGCTTCAGCCTTCCTGTGGCTGTTTTCTATGGGGTGACATGTGCTTTACTATTTACCCTCTGATATACTCTGGTATTTTATATCTATGGCATAAAGATTTTTATAATTTGAATACATTGAATGCTTCTTGTAAAGTCACATTGTTTTGCTTCTCTGCTCTCCTAATTAGCCATCTTATCATCAAGATTTTTTGTTAAATGTCTAACCTCCTTGGACTGAATTCACCCATGCTGTCTCAGAATATGACCAAATTTGCCCTGCCTGTCTGTCACGGACTTGGAAATGTCACTATTACTTTCTGGCAAATTGTACTGCATGTGGAGAAACAGCTAGTCTGGAGGATTTTAGTTTTAAACAAATAATTGTGCATAACGCAGTTTGGCAGAACAGTTAGAAGGTGTTGGATTGATAGAAATGTGTCATGGTCTCCGTTCGTGCATCTTCAGGTCTCCGTCTTTCGTTCTCTGCCTCTCTTGGCTAGGAACACACCATGGGTGCTCGGGGCAGCCTGGCAAATAAGGAAAATGCATGCAGGAGGCCAAGAAGAGGTTGAAATTAAGTGGCACAAAGTGGAGTGCAGATCCTTAGGCAAGGAGCTAGCATAATGAAATGGATTTTGAGGAAGCTTATTCCAACGGTGTGGAGCAGGATCAATTGTGAGTGGGAGGTGGAAAGACTTTGCAGGCAGAGTGAGCAGCCACCTGGAAGAGGCCAGAACCGTGCAAGGAGAGGGGACCTTGGGCAAAGGTGAGAACTTGTTTATTTAAAGAAAGTAAAGAGATGAGTGGAGCTGTTCAGTTTTACAGGCCAATAAGATATGTTCATGCTGCACTGGTTAGCATATCATTGTCTATTTCAGTAAATCTTATTTTCACCCTTCCTGTTTACTTGCCTTGCCTTGAGCATTTGGTTACACTACATGTTGGAGCATTCCACCTTTTCTCTGCTAAGCGGTGTTTACATCACATCTTTGTGCTGGAAAGTCCTTTCTGAGCATGAGCAAATAGTTTGCTTTCAACTAAAGGTGGGACATATTCAATCACATAAAGAACTGGAAAAGAGAAAAGAGGAATTGAATAAAAGCAGACAGAGCAAAATGGTCTGCATTCAAGAGCATAACCTCCTGAGAAAAGACCAGAGGGTCAAAGAAGACTAATCTGCTGCTGGCGTGGTGGTAATTCAAATGGTGGATTTTGAATTGTAGGCCCTTCTTTGAAATAATCTTTGTGTGAAGTATGCTGGAAAGACATTAACAACATTATGGCTTTAATTGAATAGAAATAAAACTGAGATTTTTCTTATAATGAAGCCAAAACAGCTTGCATTATAAACAAATATTAATGAGGACCATGACTGTCATTAAATATAAACAAATACATTGTAACATTTCTAAATTCTGTTAGAACTTGTATTATAGTTAACATCTTTTAATAGTAGTAGAATATGATAATATAAACTGAAAACATCTTTACAGCAAAAATAAACAAAAACTCTTTATGCTTTTGGTTTTATATATATATATAGTTATAGGTGTATATATATATTTTATATAGTTATATTTATTCAAAACTATAAGTATAACCTATATATTGTCTCATCAGCAACTCATAAATCAAGAGATTGGGATCTTCCTGGACAAAGAGAACTGGAAAGATTGTTCTAACCTTCAGGATAGTTGTTCAGACTAGGGATTCTGAGGTCATCACAGTTTTCTTGGGTGCTTGCTAAATAATCAGTGTGCTGGGTCCTACCATAGATCCACCCAATCTGAATTTGGAGTGTAAGAGTAGGAATATTCATCTTTTATAAGCATGTCAGGCAATTTTAAAATTCTCTTTCTCATGTAAACAACAGATTAATGTACATGACACGTCATAAAATAGTGAATGAGAACACTACATTTTGTAATTATTTTTACATTTATAGCCTGGCTTATGTATTAGAATATTCAGTTAAAATGTTGAAAATAAAAACATTGAAAAGGCCTTATAGAAAAACTGGGATCTCATCCTACTGAAAAATTTCTGAACATCTAAAGAAATCACCAGCAGAGTAAAAATAAAACCCACAAATTGGGAAAAAATTTTACTGATTGTCCCTCAGACCAAGGGCTTCTATCTAGAACATATAAAGAATTAAAAAACATCAGCCATGCCTCCCCAATTCAAAGACCCAATCCAGAAATGGGCATCTGAGATGAGCACACACTTCTCAGATAAAGAAATACAAATGGCAAATAAATACATGAGAAAATGTTCAACATCATTAGTCAATCAAGAAATGCAATTTAAAACAACACTGAGATTTCACCTCGCCCCAGTAAGAATGGCTAGTGTTAAGAAATCAACCAATAACAAATGCTGGTCAGGCTGTTCAGAAATAGGAACTCTTCTCCACTGCTGGTGGGAATGCAGACTGGTGAAACAACTGCGGAAATCAGTTTGGAGATTCCTCGGAAAACTAGGTCTAGAGGTCCCATTCAACCCAGCTATTCCCCTTCTGGGTATTTTCCCAGAAGATCTAAAAACATAATATCACAGCGAAAGATGTGCACCCATGTTTATAGCAGCAGAATTTGTAATTGCTAAACTGCGGAAGCAACCCAAATATTCATCCACTGAGGAATGGATAAAAAATTTGTGGTACTTTTATATAATGGAATATTACTCAGCCATAAAGAAAGATAAACTCGAGGCTTTTATAGGTAAATTGTCCCAACTAGAGACCATACTCATAAGTGAAATAAACCAGACCTCCATGTGTAAGCAATGTATTATCTCACTAGTGTAAGAACCTGAAAGAGTGAATAAAAATTAGGAGGTATGATGGACATTGTGAAATGAAAGGAAAATGCTCAAAAGTATTGAGCAGCTGGGATGAGGAAAAAGAGAAAAGAAAAGGGAAATTATGTAAGTATGTATACACAGGGTAGCTAACATAGTTGTACTACTGACTTCTATTGCTTTACTGAAAGGAACAGTTAATGATTACTTATTTGATCAATCTTGCATGTCTCTATTTGTTTTCATGAGAAACCCCTTTGAAGATATCAATATGTAACACAACAACTATTGTTAATTTCCTACCACTTTGCCTGTCATTCAGTATTCTTGTATTGGTCTTATGCTGTTTTGTAAATGGATGTTTTCCTTCTTTTATTTTTAAAATAAATTAAAAGAAAAAAAGAAAAGGCCTTATAGGAGAAGGCATACAACTAGGCCTTAAAGCCTGGCTAAAAATTAACTTGTAAAAACAGAAAAGAATCCAAAATCTACAAGAAGTTCTTTCTGTGCTCATGACATGACTTTAATCTCATACAATGCTTTACTCACCGGACAAAGATAAAGCAGCAGATGTAATAAATAATCCACTAATCATTTAGTTGAAACCCCACTGATTCTACTTTTATAAAATGAAATAAGGATTGATCCAATTTGTTAAGGCCTCGTGCCTGTTAGGAATACACTCAACTGAAAAGTGAGTCTTAATCAAATAGGATTTATTTTTCTCAGAAGACAAATCTCAAGGTAGATGGAGGCTGGTGTGGAGTCAGCTTCTCAGTGTCATGCAGAGTCAGTGCTCCCCTGTGGGGTCTGTTCTGCTCTGCAGTGTGGCTTTTTCACTTCAGATTTATCATCTTACAGCTCAAGGTGGCTGCTACAGTTCCCAGCCCAATGCTCATGTTTGAGACAAGGATGAGGTGGGAAGGTGACACTCTCTGTTGCTTTTCTTTCCTTAATCTCAGCAAACAAAACTTTTTCTGGAAACTTTCTCCTAGAATTCCCTTTTTGACACCAGATGCTTTGGACCAGAACCCGGTCAAGTAATTGCTTGTCACTGTGAGTCTGGGCAGAAGAACAGGTGTGGGAGTTCTACAGAGGGCGGCAGCAGAGGGTCAGTTGGGAAATGACTTTCGAGTGGCCAAAGAGCAGTGTCTGCCACAGGTTAGTGTCATTCCCAGTGACCCTCTAAAAATGAGAGATCTGGGAGCTAAACTATGAAACGGCAGCTTAGCTGTGAATTGGACTTCCCGACCTAGAAGCCCTTTCAGCATCTTGCTTCTGTATCTTCTCCTGCTGTTCATCTGGCCCTGTGCAGGATGCTTCTTCTGTGGCCTGGCTGCATCTTGTCCCTGATCCATTTTGGGGTGGTGGGCAGCAAGGCTCTGGCAGCAGGAAGTGGGCAGAAGTCCCTCCGGGCCTGTGTGCTGTTGTGCAATCATGAGCCAGTCATTCAGCGATGGGGAGTTTCCGGGTATCATTTATGAAATGTGAAGCACAGTACTACCTACTCCGTGGAGCTGCTGTAAAAGTTAGATGCCATGATTCCACAGATGTGCTCAGGCCACTCTAAGCGTGGTAAGAGCTTGAAGAATACAAATCCTTATTACTAGTTGCATGTTATTCTTTTGACTTCTCTCCCAATCTTACCAATGTGTGGCATCGTACTACTTGGCATGAAGGAGCTCAGGCAAAACTTCCCATCCAGCTCCTTCGTGCACAGTAATGCATTTTCATGTGATGGTCCATGTGTACACATGCTGAGTTATGCTGATGTAATCTGTGAAGATGGGGCACAACAAGAATCTTCAGGAAAAAGTCCCATGCCCATTCTGTCTTTGAGAAAGCTAACTCAAATGAATTATATTTGAAAAAGACCCCCACTTTTATAAAAACTAAACTTCTACAAACAGAGTTCTAAAACCTCTATGTTGTCTTTCACTAAAATTATATTTTTCTCCTGACCTTTAATATACAAATGTTCCATGCTTACAGTAGTTTGGCTTATGTTTTCTTTTATTTTATGAGAGTGCAAATGTGATATGAATTTTGTAGAAACCATGATTCTCATCTTCACTTTTGATACTACAATAGCTTCAATTTATAATGGGTTTATCCGTGTGTAACTCCATAGTAAGGGCTGCATCTGTGTGTAGTGTTCGTTATTTTGTTAGTTTTCCCAGTTGCTTACTTTTGGGGAGCAGATATCAATTAGAGATAAGGCAGTGCACTAACAACTCTTTTCAAGAGCAAAACCATGGTCTAGGGAGAACAGTGTGGATGAGGAAGGGCATGACAGGCTTGGAGTGGCACCCCTGTGGTCTGGATGGAGAATGCTGACCATAGACAGGGAAGCTATCTGGAGGTGAACTCTTTCCTGTGAGCTCATGCCTCAGCTCTGGTTCATCTTCTGACTGAGGCATACTTTATAATGTGAGGAGCACTTTTTATTTTTATTGCCTTTAGTAGTTAAGTAATTGAAGTTAATCTCTTTGAAGGAAATCTCAGATGGATGGAAAATTGAATAAGTCATTAAGAGAAAACTAATAAAGGAATCTCTGGAGTGGGTAAGGTGGGTATTACAGTCTTAGCCCTTATTGTCTGACCCAAGAGTTAGAGTAAGCAGGGCATGCCTCTGGCAAAGCAGGGCGTACAAGCCACCTGCACAGCTTTTGACATGCAAAGCAGGATTATGCTACTGTACAGACTTTGCAAAGCCATT
Organism: Chinchilla lanigera; assembly: GCF_000276665.1. NCBI lineage: Eukaryota > Metazoa > Chordata > Mammalia > Rodentia > Chinchillidae > Chinchilla > Chinchilla lanigera. Next base: position 5,322,981 of record NW_004955496.1, on the reverse strand, counting down.
GTTTTAAGAAGGAATTTAGCAGCATTTATCTGCCTTGTTATTATGCCAGCAATCCAGCCAGGAGGATTTAGTTCAGAGTGGTCTCCTGAACCATAAAGAAATACTTCTGCAGAAGCTCAGCCAGAGACTGGAGTCTGGAAGACGGAGGGGAGGAAGGAGGGAAAGGGGAAGGGACTCCAGGAGGAAAGCACAGCAGTCAGGCTCTGCACCCAGCTGCCTTCCAGGGCTCCTGGATTCTAAGGTGTAGGGCAGGGCTCAGGTATTTTACATAGTAAGTGTAAGAGCAAGAACTGGGCCTCTTAACCTGCTTCCCATGTAGGGCAACAATCCCATTTGTTGACCAGAATTCAGTAGTTTTGCGAGTGGAAGAAATTGTATTGGGTCAGTGGACAGGAACCAGGATTTTCTGGACAAAGTGATATATTGTGGTCCGCCTACTCTGTCAAGAAGGTGCGGAGATTTCTCAAAAAAAGCTAAAAATAGAAATTCCATTGGACCTAGCTATTCCCCTTTTAAGCATCTTCCCAAAATGGTTTAAGATATATTACAGTGATCTGTGCACACCTGTGTTTATAGCAGCACAAATCATAACTGCTGAACTTTGGAAGCAGCCTGCATGTCCATCAACAAACGAATGGATAAGAAAAATTTATTTACACAACTTGGAGTACTACTCTACTACAAGGAAGGATAAACTTGAATCATTTGTAGGAAAATGGATGTACCTTGAGACCATTATGTTAAGTGAAATAAATCAGACACAAAATGTTAAATATCATATAGCTTCTTATATATGAGAAATCCAAGATATAAATAATTTAAAAACAAAATGGATGAGAGAAAATGGGGGGAGGGAAACAGATCTTTTGCAAATGGGAAGGGGATCTAGAGATGGAAGGAGGAGGAGGGAGGGGGTGTAAAAAGAATCAAGATATGTGGAGTACATGGGATAAATGTAACATTATATACTACAAATATGTACTAGTAAAGAATAAAACCCTCCCCAATAATACTCTGTCCAGCACAAAAGAGAAGTGTAATGGACTCACTTGAAAGGATAGTGGTACAGTATGGTAGTGTTATTTGCCAGTTGGCCCTTCTCTCTGTGTGTTACGCCTGCTGAATGGACAGCCAGCTGGCTTTGTATCAGGAAGCCATCGTCAATATCAGGCTACCCCCATAGCAGAGGCAGTTGAATAGGCTGACCCATTCTGTAGATAGCAGTCAGCCTCTTTCCTTAGCTATCCCTGTCATTGCCTATGGGATCATGAATACAGTGGTCGTGGTGGCAGGGATAGAAGTCCTGCATGGGCTCAGTGACATTGACTGCCACTCATCAAGGCTGCTCTGGCTATAGCCACTGCTGAATGCCTGCCCAGTCTTCCAGGTGGAAGAGATCAATGCTGAGCCCCTGATATGGCAACATTACTTGGGACAATCAGTCTGTAAACCAGTACCAGTTTGATTATTTTGGACCTCTTCCATCATGGAAGGGGTAGTATTCTGTTGTTCTTTTTTTTTTTTTTTTTTTTTTCTGGTACCGCGAATTGAACTCATGACGTTGCGCTTGCCAGGCAGGTGCTGTGCCGCTGAGCTAAACCCCAGCCCCTAATATTCTGTTGTTACAGACACTTATTTTGGGTATGGATTTCTCCCCCCTGCACATGCTGCTTCTGCCAAAATTACTATTCATAGACTTATAGAATGTGCCATCCGCCATCATGGTATTCGACACAGCATTGCTTCTGACTGAGGAGCACATTTCATGGTCAAAGAAGAGCAGCAATGGGCTCATGCTCATGAAATTCACTGGCACTGCCATGTCCCCACCATCCAGAAGTGGCTGGATTAATAGAAAGGCAGAATGGTCTTTTGAAGAGGCACCAGCTAAGCAGTAATACCTTGCAGGACTGAGGCAAGGTCCTCTGGAATGCCCACCTGTATGGCACTAGGTCTCCCACAGCCAAGATTCACAGGTTGAGGAATCAAGGAGTGTTTGTGGGAATGGTACCACTCACCATTGCCCCTTGTGGCCCACTAGCAAAATTTTTGCTTTTGGTTCCTGTGACCTTGTGCTCTACTTGCTTAGAAGTCTTACTTCCAGAGAGTCAAAGCCTTCTGAAGGAGGCTGTGGTGAGTGGCTGAGCAAGAGGTAGGTGAACTTCTTGGCACTAGCGCAAGGCCAGTCCAGCAGGTGTCTGGCCTCCATTTTTCCCTGTTAACTATAGCACAGATAGCTCTGAGAATGTTTCACTTTCAGTGTTCTCAGCAAAACACTGAGACCTTGCACTTTTGACCCCTTCGAGTGCTTCCCCCCTCTTTTTACTGTGTATAAATAGAGATGCAGACTGTGCTGGGTTGTCACTGCCTCTCCATCAGAGAGGTCAGGTCCTACCCTATCCCAGCTTTCCTTTTAGCATGTGTCTAGTTTTTTCTTAATCTCTCATTGCCCCTCCTTAGGAGCCCGATGGCTGCACAGGTTGTGGCAGAAGACACAGTAATGTCATTAAATTGGACGCCAAGTTTTTCCCCTGGCCGCTTTGGCCTCCTCATACCTCTGAGTCAACAGACTCCACAGGGTGTTTCAGTCTTGGTAGACACAACTGATCCAGACTACCACGGGTAAATTGGATGACTACTTCACAGCAGAGGGAAGGATGAGTATGTCGTCCAGAATGCTGGGGATCCTTTGGAACATCTTTTAGTATTATCATGTCCTGTTGTTAAGGTCAATGAGAAATCACAGCAACCCAGTGTAGACGAGATGACAAATGTCCCAGACCCTTCATAAATAAATGTGTGTGTCACTTTGCCAGGTAAAGAACCAAGACCAGCTGAGGTGCTTGCTGAAGGGCAAAGGAGTACAGAATGGGTAGTAGAAGAAGGTAGTTACAGATGCCAGTTATGACCATGTGACAGGTTACAGAAATGAGGATTGTAATTGTCATGAGTATTTCTTTCCTATTTTGTTAATATATTTGTGCATAGGTACAAATGCATGAAGCAGATACTTTGTTTTCCTTGTATAGATTCCTGAAAATGCAGCATAACTTGATTGACTTAATACCGGTCTTTAAGTACCCTTAAATCTCCATTACAATATTTAAATTATAGTATGTCAGAAGAAGAGTAAGAATCATTCCCCCCCATAAAAGAGAAGAAAATGAATGACCTCCTACTTTATGAAGGATGTTAGTATGCTTCTCATTGTAGGCAGGATAGTTGTGCCATGGTAGGTAGAATTATGGATTAGTTATTCTTTTTATTTGGACATTAAGCAGTGTTTAAGGAGATATGTTTGGTTGTCAAGCTGAAAATGAGGAGACTGTGACCATTAATGGTGATTTGTAATCTGATTAGGTTAGAAAGACCTAAGAGATTAGTAAGGCATACTTCTGGGTATCATGGGGTGTTTTCTTAGATAATTGGCATGCATGTCATCACTCTGAGGGGTAAGACATGCTCTGATTGTGGGTGGCATCTTTCCATTAGGCTTGCAGCACAGATTAAGAAAGAGGAGGTTGGCTTGCATTTGAAAGCTCCACTCTGCTGGAGGGGGTATATCTTTTGTGGCTGCCATCGCCTGTGGACATCAGACTCCAGCCTTTTCAGCATTTCAAAGTGGACTTCCACCAGCAACTCTCCAGGGAGCTCCAGTCTTGGATGGAGACCACATTTGTGATGTCTTTTGTTCTGCGGCTTCTAGCTTTCTGACTGTCTTCTACCTCTCCAGTCTGCAGACAGCCACTGTGGACTCTATGCCTCTGATTGTGTAAGCCTGTCTGAAAGTCTCCTTGCAATATATGACTGTGTTCCTCTAGAGCACCCTAAGAAATACATAGTCATTATCATCCTATTTTACAGCTTGCTTGTTGAAAGCTTTGAGAAATTAAAGGGCTTGTTCAAGTTCATGCTCTAAGTGATAAGCTTAGATGTAGACCAAACTAAAATACTCATGTGTCTAATATACTGTCTTTCATTCTAAACTGCCTTATTTTATTACACCTAAATTAAAGCCAGTGCATTCAACTATTGACTTCTAAGCTCTCTTCTGTGTGGTTTTATACCACTATTCAAATTTGGTTAATTACCAAACTGCCCGGGTAGATTCATGATCTTTCCTTGTTTTTTTCTTGATTGCATCATCTTGACATTTTTATTGATGAATCACAGTACATAACAGATTCTTCTACTAGAAGAATTTTGTTTATATATTCAGAATAATTTTCAGTTACTAGACCACTGGGAGTCAGAGTTTCTCCTTTATAATTTTAGTTAACTCTTGTATATCAACTTTTAAAAACCATGTTTTATATGTCAAGATGTGGTAACACCACAGACAATCTTGATTTCAAGAGTTGTTCCTTTTTGTTCCTTTTCCCTTTCTTTCTACTCACCTCTAAAACTATGCTGCTTGATGGAGAGGAAGGAGTTTTTCTTTTTTGGTTTTGGTTTTTTTCCGGTACCGGGAATCGAACTCATGATTTTGTGCTTGCCAGGCAGGTGCTGTGCCGTTGAGCTAAATCCCCAGCCCCTGAGCTAAATCCCCAGCCCCAGGAAGGAGTTAATGTGGTTTTAATCTCCTATATTACCTAAACTCTGGGGTAAGAGGACTAACTTTGCTTGGTAGAAGGAAAAGACTTGTCTCAAAAATGCTTTCAGGTGTATGTACAGCTTAGGCATTACCTGTTGCAAACAGACTGGGATTATGGGCTTGGATCCTTGGAATGTCTCCTACACTGAAGAATTTTCTGCACCTCGCTTAGAGACCTCATGCTCCTCCCCGGAGGCCCACCTGACCAGCAAGGAAGAACTGGAGGAGCCATTCTCAATATTCCAATCCTTTTCTGCTTGTCTTGTCTTTTAATTGAAATTATTTAGTAGAATGTGGAGCTAGTCAAAATCTCTGGTTCATGTCAGCTTGATTTGACAATCTAGTTCCATGAGCTCAGTGATTGGAAGGGATTCTTAAAAACATTACTCCCAAGAAATAGAGCTCAGGTTCATTGGTTACTGTTTGTAAGAACAATGCCTCAGGAATCTTCTGGATGACATTACTTTTGGAAACTAGGCTCTAAGTATTTTGAGCATAATCTGAAGATGAATGGCATGTCACTGACAGGGTAAAAAACCTGAATATTAGAAAACAGGGAAAAAAGTATATGTTGTTCTTTTTCAGTTCAATAGTCAGGAACTATTAGCTCATCCCAGTAGTTCTTCCATTGTTTGAAGGTTCTGAAATTCCTTTTCTAAGAATTGCTTTGGAAAAATGTATATTTTAAACATATCTCTGAATGTGGACTGGCTATGTTCTTGTAGGATGTATTTCAGTTTTGGAAATACTTAGAATCTACTCAGAAAAAATACTATGAATAACATAGATATCTGAGGATTTAAAAATGTGTGACTATGTAGTAGTGTGACTTCTTTTCTTGAGTGGTGTATGAACTGAATGTCAAGTTAATGCCCAAAGTAAACTTTAGAAAAACTTACTCATCAAAACAGCCTCATCAGGCTGTGGAGAAATAGGAACCCTTCTCCACTGCTGGTGGGAATGCAGACTGGTGAAACCACTGTGGAAATCAGTTTGGAGATTCCTCCGAAAAC
>NW_004955496.1:5313632-5316789 GCF_000276665.1 Chinchilla lanigera | reverse complement strand
TTGTAACTCTGTATTGTCTGTATTGTGCTTGTGATATGTTGTAAAATGTTGTATGTCTGTTAATGTTTCCCTCCTTTTATCTTTAAAATAAAATTAAAAAAAACAAAAAACAAAAAACAAAAAAACAGCCTCATCAGAATAAATTATACTTTCCCAAGATGTATAGTCCCAAGATGACTCCCTTGAAGGATAAAATCTTGGTCACCTATGCTAATCATTCTATTTAAAGTTTCTACTTTGATAATTCTATTTAAGATAATTTCTAATCAAGATCTTTGTTCAGTGCATGATTCCCATATGCCACTTTTTATAACTGCTATATATGGAGACTAGAACCATCTTAATATTATATATCTCAATTTTCTTATAACAGTGGGCATGGTTCAGAGAAAAAAGCACAATTTTCCCAATAGGGATCTTTGACTATAATGTTGTGTTCTTTTATGAGGAGCCTAATGAAAGTTTACTGCAATGCATATATATACCTTTTACAAACAGCTAGTGATTATAACAATAACTCCCTGCTGACTTTCTCCTGTATAATGCAGGGAATTTGATTATGATGTTGTCTTTTTCCATATCTGAACATTACAATCTAGTTTTGTTGAATTCATGTAATTTCTTTCCTAACAAAAAACAGAGTAACTAGGGACCAGGGATATGGCTCAGCGGCACAGTGCTGGCCTGGCCATGCAAGGTCCTGAATTCGATTTCCAGTACCACAAAAAGCAAAACCAAAAAACCCCCAAACAAAGCAGAGTAATAAGTTTAGGAGTAAACAAATCAGAGGTTCAGATGAACTAGGCAGTCATAGAACTGAAAAGAATGGACTCTGCTTTGTGCTGCTCAGGGGATAATTCAATGTAAATGTATATCAACATGTACATGCATATATATTACACATTACTGTTTTAACTCAAATATTACAGAAGAAAAATATAAAATATCGATGCATGCATCAGTTGGGGGCTCCTGCGGAGACAGTCCTGAGGAGAAAGCGTCAGTCTGTGAAGTCCACAGGGATGACATCGGTGAACACAAAGGGCGGAGCACACAGACTTGACACCTGCAATAGAAAATGTGGGATGCAGTGGGAGGGGCAGGAAGAGCCTCAGACACAGATGTGACACAGATGTAACTAAGCCTGGATAAGCCAGCGATTCCCAAAGGTGGAGTCTGGTGTTGGGGCAGATGTGACCAGGTCCTACTGTGAGGAGGGAAAAGGATGAGGTGCGCCTGGTGGTGCTTGCTCTGGGAGGTGTGACATTTGACCCAAAGACACTTATTCTTGGTCCTCTGGCTGGGAGCCGTAGGGACAGTGTGGCCTGTGCTCACCAGCAGAGGTGGATACTGAAGACACCGACTCCTGGAAGCTGTTGGTATCTGCCTTCCTTGGAACTGAAAGTCAAGTTCTTTCTACAAGATAGATATGAGTAGCCTATCTCCGTGGTTACCACAGTGTGTGTGTGTACTACTATGATCAAATTAAGAGTTGAAAACCAGCCTATTATAGAATCTACTGGTTGTTCTGACATTACAACTCATATAATAGATTATATAAGTCTTCCTGATTTCCTTTGGGGAACTACAGGTAATTGGCTGGATTTGGTGCACTTTACGGGGATTTACATTACTGACATGTCCCCTAGTCCTGACCAAGGGCAACAGTTCTTGCTGTTAGGACCAGGTAGAGCTGGACAACCAGGAGAGGACTGAGAATGGGTATCCTGGAATCAAGTGTGGCTCCACAATCATGCACACCACGTTCATTTTCTGCATGTGTGAAGTAGAAGATACGAAGAAGGGAAATGAGAGGGAGTGAGCAAAGGACACTCTGAAATAGATGGGTTATCCTTGTTTGGAAGTAGGAAAATAAAAAGGAAGCTCCAAAAGAAGAGCTGGACTGGGTCTCCTTTATTTTCCTGATCGATGACTTACACCAGGGATGACTAACATATAAATGGAATGAGAAATAAGTCTGGAAGAAACACTGAGAGCATATATTCACTGTTAAATTCTATCTTATGAACAATTGATATCTCTGTTTTACTAATATTTTATGAAAATTTTAGTATGTTAAGGATTCTGTGGTGCTAAGAATAGTATAAAGGATGGTTCAGTATAGCAAACAGGCAAGGCACAGCTGGTAGAGCATTTTATGAGATCATTTTTAGCTGGTTTTTCACACTCTTCTGCTAGATTTTTTCTGTGGTCATGAAAAAACGTGAAAGTATATGTAACACATTTTGATGCCAAAAATAGAAATATGTTGGTTTTACAGAGTTGTTTCTTCAGAAAATTTAGCATTTGTACCTTTTTAGTCTCATTAAAAGTTTGTTGATGTGATTTTATGTTTACATTTTTAAAAGGAACAGCTAGTGTAAGGCAAACACCTATTCTGTGGTCTATCATGGTTTATGATGCCACAAAGTTCAGAATGTCTTCTCAGTTAATCAGCAAATATTTAGTTGGTACTGACCATATGGCTCAGGATTTGGAATTGCATTATGTAGCACGCACACACAAAGATATACTGTCTGTAATGAGCTTCTAGTCTATTGGACAAAAGAGAAAAGTGCACAAAACACAAAAAGAGACTGATGCAAAGCAGTGTATATTTATTTAGTGATAATAGTGTCTCAGAGATGTGTGAGCTGGTTGGTGTTGTTCCAGAAAACTTGTGGTGGAGAACAGAGGTAAGCAGGTGCATTCTGCAAGGGCACCACGGAAATAGCAGGGGTTGCACAAGCATGGTTAGACATAGAATGGCTTCACTGTGGCATAAAGACATCAAAATTGGGGGCTGGGTATTTAGCTCAGAGCCACAGCTCCTGCCTGGCAAGTGCAAGGCTGTGAGTTCGAGTCCCAGTACCAGAAAAAAAATCCAAAATCCCAAAACCAAAAAAAAAAAAAAAAAAAAAAGGCATCAAGATTGGATTTTGTTGGATGAGTTACGTTTCTAGAAGGAAGACAGGAAGTTATATGGAATAATTTGACTCTGGAGTGCAGATTATGGAGGCTCTGGGGTTAGACGTGGCATAAATGACAAGAAGGAATTATTGTGTTGATTTTTTTTTTTTTTTTTTTTTTAGACAGGATCTCGCTATGCAGTTCAGGCTGGCCTTGAGCTCCATATCTGATATATTTGGTTCTCACA
>NW_004955496.1:5296031-5313532 GCF_000276665.1 Chinchilla lanigera | reverse complement strand
TTTTTTTTTTTTTTTTTTTTTGAGACAGGATCTCGCTATGCAGTTCAGGCTGGCCTTGAGCTCACTTTGTAGCCCAAGCTGGTCTCGAACTCACAACGATCCTCCTGCCTGATCCTCCTGAGTGCTGGGATTACAGGTGTGCACCACCACACCCAGTTATTGTGTTGATAAAAGTTAATTAGGGTAGGTTTTACTATGGCCAGCCCAAGCATAATTGTTACAGATTGCCCTATTTTTATCCCTCTTCTCTTAGCATTTAACTCTTCAATTTGGGAAGCTTACAGATACTCTAGACTGTTAAGAAAATGTTCGTTCTCCCGGGGAAGGTAAGATGAGGGCCAGCAAACCTCTGTGTAGTCGTGGGAGGGCTTCCTTTCTGCTGACAGCTCTGTGGGAGACAGGCAGCCTGTTGCCTTGGAAGGTACCCCACACAGCAGTGGGTATCCTTCAGGGGGTTGCTGCTCAGGGACAGGCCCTGGGCTTGCTGTGGCTCCCTCCCTCCCAACCCATTGCTGGTCTGGACAGAGCTGCAGGCTTTAGAAGCAGTTCCACACTTCTTCCTCAAAGCCTCAGGCCTTGCCTTTGGCATCTTATTCCAGTCTCCACAGGTGTCCTTCACATTCCTATCCCACCAAATTCTCGTTCCTCCCAAATCCAGCTGATTTTTCCTGAGCTGTGCCTGAATAGGATAGTCGAGGTTTCCCCTGTCTTTTTAAAATCTATTTTTATGGCATGATCTCATTTAAGCACCAGTACAGATTTCAGGGGTGTGCACTGGACAAATAAGGAGAGCAGAACTCTGAGAGGTGGGATATCTTGCCTCGCTTATGGAGCTGTCGGTTGGTGGGGAGCTCACATTCACCCGGATGCCTCCCCAGCAGCCTGCGTCTTGCTGGCTGTGACCTCCAGTATTTTCTTCCTTAAAGGATTAACATAATTACAGAAGTGTCTTTTGGAAGCTTAATGGGACATCTGCATGAGAGCTGAGAGAAAATGATTAGTCTGGAGACTATTAGTCTGAGACTTTGAAAATGTCAAGTGCTGCAGTCTAAGTTACAGTGGAGACCCTTGGTACCAGGCTTGGGGACCAGGGCAATGTGGATCTCAGGAAGAGGCAGAAAAATGGAAAATCAGCAGCTTGAGACAGAGAGAAGAAAATTTGCAGTATGCTCTAGGAATGTTTCCCAAACTTCCTTGATCATAAAGTCACCTGAGATGCTCGCTACATAGAATCCTAAGTCCAACCCAACTGCCTATCAGAAACAGATTTTCTAAGAGACTCTTGATTCTCCCTGAGGATCTGGGGGAGCTTGGTGATGAGGCGGGTTGCAGAGGATATTTCAAATGTGCTTTGTATTTTTCCCTGTAGATGCTATGCTTTGCTCAGTTGTAGTGGCTTTCCTTAAACTCACTGATGCAGTTGACTCTTTTACAATGAGCAGCTGATATGCAGAAAGATTAACTCATTTGGCCAAGCCCATAAAAACTTTGAGTTCCACTGGTAAATAAATTTGAGTCTCAGGTGTTTTGAGATTTCATTGCCATAGCTTTTTTTTTCTTTTTGAGACAGAGTTTCACTATGCAGTTCAGGCCGGCCTTGAACTCATTTTGTAGCCCAGGCTGGCCTCAAACTCAGGGCAATCCTCCTGCTTCAGCCTCCCACATGCTGAGTTTACGGCCATGTGTCACCATGCCCGGCATATTGGGTGATTTTAAAGTAGAATGGTCATCACTGAGAGAGGTACCATAGCTGCTTTTGTGGAGAGCCTGAGTTTCTCATGGTCGGTGGGCTCATACCTTATACATTCAATTTTAAAATGCTATTAAGTTGTACTTAGGTTTTAAATGATACATATTTAGGGTTGAACATTCTCTTTAGTGGCTTTAATACCCTGGAAAATTAATGTAAATAAATGCATGTGATACAGTTTGTCAGCAAATAATAGCAAAATATGCAAGCTTTTTACACATTAGTTTTTTCACAAATTTATGTGTAATAGTTACTAAGCACTTGGGAGTGCAGACTTCGCTGTTACTTTGTCAAGTGAAGTATTAGATGAGCCAGGGTGACCCACTAAGGCGAGAAGTTATTTTCTTGCACCCTGATAAACACTGTGCTACTGCTCTGTGTTTATTTCCCAGATCATTTCAGTAAATGATCTTGGAGAGGTCTGCAGGGGAGTAAGCACACATTGTTTTCTCAAAACATCACCTGTGGGTTCTCTAGAGGCCAATATTATATCCAGTGCGGGTCTGGGTGCCTAGATGCCCAGGTTCTGGAGCTTCTTGACTGAGCTGATGCCCCACCTTTGTGGCGTGGCCTAAGCTGTCCACTCTTCTCTTGGCCATGCCATGTAGCATGCGCTTTATCTTCTAGCTGTCTCGTATAATAAGGTGAAGAAGTCTGATCAGGGAAGAAATGTGGACTTTTCCTAGAATAGGGAGTGTTTTAGTTCTGATACCAGAGCTGGGTTTTCTCCCTATTGGGTTAAATTACATACTGATCTCTTTTTCCCAGAGACAAACAGATGGGCCAAAATGGACACACGCTGATGCCAGAGACAATCCTGAAAACAGACATTAGTTTGCCGAGGGTGATCAGTTCCTGTCCAACGTGTGGGTGATCATCAGGAGGCTTTTGTATTACAGGTCCAGCAGCAGTCACTGGGGGGCACTCTGGATCTGTCCTCCTAAGTGCCCTAGTGGGACTTTTTTCCCCCTTCCCTTCCCTTCCCTTCCTTTCCCTTCCCTTCCCTTCCCTTCCCTTCCCTTCCCTTCCCTTCCCTTGTTCATTGATTAATTTGCTTAAGTCAGCATAGACTCTTTGATAAATACACATACTTTGGGTTATAATCCAACATTGCATTGTGTATTGCTATAATTGTTTCAGTGTTACTGGATATTCTCTCAGATTGGCTCCTGTGTCTTTTCTGACATAGCCAACAAACGAGGGTTAACCTTTTAAAGATGGAGTGCCAAACTACAACCTAAAACCCACATATTTATTGCAAAGTGCCAACGCTGCAATTAAACCTGGAATGAGGCTTTGGTTTAGAAAAAAACAGCTCATATGTTGACATATTTTGTCTTAAAAGAAAAACAAATAACACATATGCCATAGGGTCTCCACCACGGCATCCTTTTGGTTTTTGAAAGATTTTACTTTCTGGCACAACAAGATACTGTAGATCTGTTTTCATCCAGAATCAGCTATTTTTCTTAGGAGTCCTGGCTCTTTTTATGGGAGAAGAATGTTTAGAAACTGAAAACTGGGCAGCAGACATCTTTTTAGATTTTTGAAATTCTGGTAATGCAGCTCATTACAGGGCTGTAAGAGTTGAAAACAATACTGTTCTTTGTTAAAGAGAAATATTAAGGAGCTCTTAAAATTATAATGATGAACCGGAGAGCACTGTGTTCTCTGTAAAATGAGCAGTGGTGTCTATTCTTTCTTCTTGTGGCTAGAGGAGCATGTCTGAAGGGAATGGATGGGGGAGAGAATATATTGACAGATGTTGCAAGTGTGGGGTGTGTGTAGCTGGACCATGCAGCTTGGACTTGTCTCCAGGACTGAGCATCTTTTGAGATTTCTCACCATCACCCACAGCTTCTGCCACTTTGTTCACTTGAACTTCAAGGAGGTTTGTCTCCACTTTAATAAGAGGAAGCTCAGGAGGGAAATGTCACTTGTCTTCCTGTGTGGGGACACAGCTGTGCTTAGGTAGAGGGATGGGAAAATTCTGGAGGTCCTGGTGACATGCTTTTGAAGACACTGTTCTCTGTGCTTCAGATTCAAGCTCGTAGACGTTCCAAGGCTGATGATTAGCCAGTTCCTCTCCATAGGATTAATGCCACTTTTATGACCTCCCAGGATAAGTCTCACAGCTCTGTGTTCCAAGGGGTTAGAACAGTGTGAGAGCATATTAAGTATTCAAGGACTATTGTATTTGTTGAGTGACTGAGTGAATGTATGAATTAACAAATTGCTCCTTTTTGTCAGTATTTTAGAGAGATACCATCTGGTGTACTTGGATGTGCTTTGAAGGTCTCCTAAGCATCCATTTTTAAAGCACATGTGTCAACTCATGTCCTACAGGGCATCCAGAGCTCTGGATAGCTAGAGAAAAGGTCCCTCAAGATCTTAAGTGTTTAACATCATTTAATCATCGTTTTCATGATCCAGTTCACGGTGCTCAAGCATGGGCTGAAGAAGCAACAAGAGCATGCTGTGTAGGGGAGGGAACAGTACAGTGCTAACTCAGCCTCAGGGGCCTGCCATACACGGTTGGTCCAATGAGACCTGAAGGCCAGGCATGGTGATGCATGCCTATAATCCCAGCACGTGGGAGGCTGAGGCAGAAGGGTCATCCGGGGTGGGCTCAAGGCCAGCCTGGGCAACATAGTGAGTTCAAAACCTGCATGAACTACAAAGTGAGACCCTCTCTCACCTCCTGCCTCCTATAATGGAGACCTGCATGGGTCAGAAATTACTTGTGCTTGTCCACTTGGTGTAAAATGCAGTTTTACTGGTCTGATACTATCCAAATGTACCTGCATAGGCTGTGAGTGCCCACGAAGACAAGCATGCATTGTTATTAAGCAGGCATGTAGGATTTCTTATTTAATTATTAAACTTAGGCTTGTTGTATTATTTTCTAAAATAATTTTAATTTAAAATTATTCTCACATCTGGTAATCTGAGCAACTTTGTTGAAGACAGCAATGTGTAATACAATGACCACCGTTAATCCCTATCATTTGGTTTGAAACCTTGTATCATTTTTAATGTCCTTGCTTTGTGTTGTTTGTGTTTTGCTATTGTTCTTTTTTTGTACTATTTTCTTTAAAAAGAAAAAGAAACAAAAAAATATTTAAAAATTGGAAATTTTGTGACATACTTTAACAAGAGATAGATAGATAGATAGAGAGAGAGAGAGAGAGAGAGAGAGAGAGAGAGAGAGAGAGAGAGAGAGAGATTACTCTTGTATAGCCCCTCATGCTGGCCTTGAGCTCAAAATTCTCAAAATTCCCCCATGTTAGCCACCCAAGTGCTGGGATAAAGATGAGCACTTCCCTGCTTGGCCCACGTTATATATTTTACATGCAGCTCAGGACAGCTCCTCTTCACTCAGTGTGGGCCGGACAAGCCAAGAGGTGGGACATGCAGTGTGCTAAGACTTGGTGCACGGGGATGCACTGGGCAGTGTGGAAACCTTTGGAGCTGCAGGCTGGTGGGAAGCCCTTGCGTCATGGAGATGTGCTCCTGAAAGGATGAAAGCAGTTCTTGTGTGATGTATGGCAGTTCCTGTGAGAAGGTGACTACAGGGGACTTCAGCCTGCAGGGAGTCAGCCTCTCTTTGTCTGCTGTGTCCCACAGGCCCTCTTCCCACTGGGGTGGGCACTCACCCAAGCCCACTATGGGCTCCCAGCCTTTGCACTGAGAGTGGAGTAAATATCTTTACAAAGTTAGCCTAGCCATTACAGTGACGACAAGCTGACAAGGACACCATCCACATTACTAGCATCCTTGCCTTTGTGCACCACACTATGACTGGCTGATAAAGTTTGTGAGAAGGCATTCCTTTCGTCATAACAAGTAATATGAGAATTTAAATGTACTGCAAATTTCTCTCTCTGGGGAGTATACTTTGCTTGTTAGTATTTAATTAAAAACCAAACAGCAATTCTGTTACCGTGACATTACTCATTAATTTAATTGAGGAAATCAACTCTAAATATTGGAAAAATCTGTAGTAAACCTTCAGTAATCAGCCTTACTTTTTCTGAAATTTACTCAGGAACATTCATTACTGGCTTGATTCATATGGTCTTCTGTGAAGTTTACAAGCCTCTTCCTCCTTCTTGAATAGATTTAGTAGATTCCCTAAGCATTTGGTTCACGTCTACCAATGCCAAACACATGAGTTACATATTAAAGTCTTCATGTAATGAATGAGAAAATGGACACCAAGTCTTCTGGTGACTATACTCTTGTCACCACTCAATAACTATAGTCCCTTAGTTGGTGACAGAGGTGGGTGAAAATCCACTTCTTTGGATCCGTTGCCCAGTACAGTAATACCTTGGTTCATGAACACTTCTGTTCCTGAACAATTTGGTTTCTATTTGCAATCTCTGCCTTGGATGATGAACAGGACTGTGACATCTTCCCTAGTATCACTGAACGAATTAAGTTTATGAACTGAGGCACCACTGTATTTTCTGTTGGGTGCACAGCAGAGGCAGTCTTTCATGCATTAGAGTGTTGTTGCCCTCATATCCTAATGGCATGAATTATAACACATGGTTCTTTTTTTTTTCTTTTTGTCTCAACTGGGAATCACTAATAGATCTCAAAAGGTACACTTTGATCATGATGGATTTCAATTCCGAATTGTGCTTTTCTGACAGCAGAGGTTTCAAGTACGTCTTTAAATTATTTAAAATTCTCCTTAATATTTGGAATAAAAATCAAGGATGTTAGGTCCAATGGGATTTGAAGAAAGGTTTAAATTGGATTTCAATTAATAAAGATTTCAAATTAAACAAAGAAAATGAAAGGTGTGTTGAGAATTCCTAGACATAATAGAAATTCACTTGATTCCATGTATGAGTCAGCACTTCAGGTTGTGGAGATTTGCTCAACTGTGGGTCCTTTTGTTGGTCTCACATGGGGTTCAGGGACTTGTCAAAGTCTCACGGATGATTAAGGACAGAATTGAAGTTAAATGCTATAATATTGGGGCTGGGGATTTAGCTCAGTGGCACAGCACTTGCCTGGTAAGCACAAGGTCGTGAGTTCGATTCCCAGTACTGGAAAAAAGAAAACTAAAAAAAAAAAGTTATAATATTATACAGTCTATTATGACTCCTTCCCTTACCAGCTGTGTGGCCCTGGGCGTGTTATGTGATATCTATGAACCCCACTTTCTTACTATGGCAAAGAGGCAGGTATTAAAATTTACCTCGAGGTAAAGTATGTAAAGCATTTCCAAGTGATAGCCCATCCCCAGCACTCATTATATTCTACCACGATGATAGAGAAGAGCATGATGCAATGTTACTCCCGTATTTAGGTACCTCCTAACTCTGTTACTCAGGGAATGAGCCCATGGTGACTATTATCCTTCTTTTTAAAGACTCTGAAGTTGCTTTTGACCAAATGCAAAAATTCTGGGAAAGCTATACTTTGAGCTGGTCAGTAAAACTCATGAGGTCATTCCAAATAGAGATCCACTTAGTTCAGAAGGAGCTTTTATTACCATGTAAATATTGTGAAACAAGCAGTTTATCAGTACCCTCAGATATGTACCTCCTGGTTAAAAACACAGGGAGTCTTAGATATTGGGAAATAGGTAAGATTTTTTAACCTTTTCCATTCTGTTATGGGTCCCTCACATTTTTTTCCCTGTTCTTCCCGTTAGTAATCCATAGCATCTAGTACTAGCTATCAAAGATAATCAATGTTTGTTGAATAAATGAATCCGTGAGTGAATACATGATAACTGCCTAAAAATTTTCATCTCTGTCTCCTCAGTCTCAGTCTCAGTCTCTGTGCCTGTCTCTCTCTCTGTCTCTCTCTCTCAATTTTGTTCCTTAGTGTACACATAAAGGATATTTATACATATTATTAATTATAGAATTAATATATTTTCTGATATGAAAATATGCTCTAATTCTTTAATCTACTGAGATAGTTGAGAAAATGTGGCTTTTCTGGTCCAGACTTTTATGAAAAACACATACTAGCTAAATGCTCCCAGTTCAGCATATTGTGAAGTGAAATTCCAAGAGAAGAAATGCTGGGGGAGGAAGGGGAACGACGGAAAGGCGTGGCATCCTGAGAACAGAAATGGGATTAAGGCTTTTCACTGGCTAAGTCTAGGAAGACTGGAATTCAAAGCGACGGCGTGGGAGATTTCATCCGGGTGTGATTTACAAGCGTAAGTTCCGACTTACTCTCTTATCGCTTGCTCTCTTGCATTAGCGTTGTGTAAGCTTGCTTTAATGTCTTAATCAATACGGTGGGACTAGCCTCACATAACTCACGTACTCGTTGTTAGGATTAAAGGGGCATTTATAAAGCGCATAATATAGTACCTGGCACACGCTAACATTGTCTTTATTGTCACAGAAACTATAAGTCAGAAGGTTCCCAGGTTTTATGAGGTTTTCTTGGTCTTTTCTGAGATCACATCTATTGAACGAGATCATTGGAAGCAGCTTTGCATAGATGCTGTCAAATGAATTTATTTTTTATTATAATTTTCAAGATCAAGCTTTAGCTAAAATGTTATTTCTCTCCTTTCTTCTTTCTTTTCTGTTCCTCTCTTCTCCTTTTCTCCTCGACTCCCTTCTTTACAACTATGTTTCACACCGTCCCAGCACTGAGAATACTATGTATCTATGTGTCTCTCTGTTTATCATCTGTGTGTCTATCTATCTTAGTTAGCTCAGGCTGCTATCAAAAATATCATAGATAGAGTGGCTTAAATTTATTTCTTGCAGCTGGTTCAAGTTCAAGACCAGGTACCAGCATGGTCAGTTCTTTGTCAGGGCTTCTCTGTCAGGGCCTTGTCCTGGTTTTCAAGGGACGGTGCCTTCCCGTGCTGTGTCCTCCTGTGGTGGAAGAGAAAAGAAGCTCTGTTGTCTTTTTCCCTTCTTTTTTTTGGAAATAGAGCCTTAATATGTTGCTGAAGCTGACCTTGAACTCACGATTTCCCTGCCTCAGCCTCTTTAGTGGTTGGGGCTATGAGGTGTGATCAAAGTACACAGTGAATGTTTAAATTAAAGAAATACAGTAAAAGACACATTGCCATGAGTTCCTCTCAAAATCCTCCACCTCACTTTGAACGCACTCATTCATTGTTCTGACCACTTTCTGAAGCAGTTCTGGAAGTCCCACTGCAGCCAGCTTCTTTTTCTTCCTTAAGGGCACTAATCTCATTATGTGGGGCTCCCCCTTTATGACCACATTTAGATCTCCCAAAGGCCCTACCCTTCTAATAAATTGGGAGTGAGGGCTTCAGCATACGAATTTTGGGAGGACATATCCAGTCATAATATCATCCATTTATCTGAAAATGTTATGTGAACTTTTAATGAATTAATTGAAAGAATCCATAAAAGAAAACTGTTGAAACAGTGCATGATTGTGTGTTCTCTACAGTTAAGTGGGGAAAGAAAGGGTAGAAAGTGCAAAAGTACAGGAGGGGAGAGCTTTAAAATAACACAGTGTCAGTGGCACAGTTAGAAGGAAAGGACTTTGCTGACAATTTTGGACTATGATCAGAGTGTTTTCAGTGGGGAAGTGACATGATCAGGTTTACCCTCCACAGGTGGGATAGGGTAGCAGAAAGATTGTAGGAGACCACTCCACTGGGGTGGTTCCTGCGAAACACCTCTGGGCAGAAGTAGGATGACTAACGGAGTAGACAGGGAAGTACTGGAAGCTGAACTTATAATAGTTGTTTTCCAGCCAGGTTTGACTCTGCACAGCCAGCAGGTGATTTCCAGGGCTGGAGGAACTATGACCTGTGCCTCCTTCCCTGCTGAGCACGCCCTTCCCACACTGTGGTCCTGCTCATCTTCCCCAGCTCTGCTGGGCTCTCACTTCTGGCTTTGCTGGGCACTCACTTGTCCTTTTCCTTTGCTTGCTTTTTGTAGCTGTTCCTGCTGGTTCTTCTTGTCCAGGACAATCATCACTGTCGTCACTGTCCTACCTTTGCTATAGCCATGTTCAGCACACAGACTTTGTAGGTTCCTGATTACTGTGACTCCTACAGCAGCTGATTTTCATTTACTATGAACTTGGAGGACAGGAAAAGCCATGGACTTTTCATCCAATAAGACTGAGATTCCTTTCTTAATTCTGCACTTACTAATTCTGTGCCTCTTTGGGTAAGTTTCTCAAACACTTAGAATCTGTGTTTTTTTTATTATTAAAATCAGGACGATGCCACCTGCCATTGCATACCTGACACCCTGGGTGAAGGCAGTGTGGCATGAGGGAACCACTTACTTTTTTCATTCCCACTCTGTGGGTTGTCTTTTCCTCTGTGGGTGATTCTTTTTGCTGTGCAAAAGCTTTTTAATAGGATGAGATCCCAGTTGTTGATTCTTTGTAGTATTTTCCATGTGATTGGAGTTTTGTTCATGAAATCTTTACTTATCCCTATGTCTTCATGAGTTCTGACTATTCTTTCTTCCAGCATATTTAGTGTTTCTCTTTCAATATTTAAATCTTTGATTCACTTTGACTTTAGTTTAGTGCATGGTTAGAGACATGGGTCTAGTTTTAGTCTTGAGCATGTGGAAAGATAGTTTTTCCAGTACCATTTATCAACGAGGCTATCCTTGCTTCCAATGAAGTGTCCTTTGTCAAAGATAAGGTGGATTGATTGTGATTGCATTAATCCACATTTTGGGAGTTTAGCCGTTATTCAATGGAGTACTGCTGAGCCATAAAGAAGGATAAACTAAAGACATTTCTAGGTAAGTGGATGCACTTTGAGGCCATACTCCTCTGTGAAGTAAATCAGACACATGTGTAAACATCACATCACATTGTCTTCCTGGTGTGAGAGAATGAAAGAGTAAATAAGGACCAAAATATACAATAGACAGTGACATGGGAAGAAATTATTCAAAAGGAGGGAGAAACTAGGGAGGAGGAAGGGGCAAAGGATGGAAGGGAAAAGGATAAAGTGGAAACAAAGGCTTGTAAATAGGGAGAGGAAGTGGGATTGAAGGGAGGGGAGGGGATTGGGGAATAAAGGGAATTGAAATATGTCGTATACAGGTACAAATTCCCTATGATGGATATGATCTTTATGTGTATCTAAATTGTACCAATAAACTTAATTTAAAATAAAAAGTGAAGTAAGTAGTAAGCCCACAGCTGCAATTCAGTTTCCATGCAGAAATAATATGTAAATTCCAATTACATCTCACTGCTGCAAATGTATTTGAGATTCTGTCTCTACCAGCAACACCATTAAGGTACGGAATTGCTTTTGCTGGTGGCGTGACTACAAAAGGAAATCTTTAGGTTAGATTATAAGCTAGCAGGTATTATCACGTACATTATTAAAGATATTTAATATTTTTAACTATCACAGGAGAACCCAGAAGTGTGATTTTAAGCACTGCGTAATTTGGATTTGATTTTGTAGTCCCTTGTTATACTTACCTAGCTGATCCTTGGTGTTAATCTTTCAGAACTGATTTGTTCTGGGTAAAATTTTCAGATGGTTACATCTTGTATATAAGTATGTATGTGTGTTAGTGCCATGTGGAATTTCTATGTTGGTTTACCTGTTATATACATGTATTATCTCCCTCAGGTTCTTAAGTCTGAATTGTATAAAAACCATATCTGAAATAAGTTTAATTGGTTAGGGTATCTTCCGTGGTCCAGTGGTGAGATTGATATTTCAAAATATAAATTATTGTATTTTTACAGTAACATGGCACTATAATTTTATCTTCTGAATGGTTAACAAAAATGCTTAATAGAATACAGGAAAATCTCTGTTTTCTTTAGATTAATTTTTCATTATTGTATTACCCACTGTGAAACTCCAATTGTCTATATTTTCCAGGGAAATTAAAAACGAATTCATTTAAATATTTTGGGGTAGAAACTTCCACTATCCTAGGAAATGTTAGCCTTGAAGGCATCTCTAATACATTTTTTTTTTGTTTTTGTTTTTTCTTTTTCTGGTACCGGGAATCAAACTCACAACCTTGCTCTTGCCAGGCAGGCGCTGTGCCGCTGAGCTAAATCCCCAGCTACCCATCTCTAATATTTTCAAGTTATGACTGTGACATAGATGAATACTATTTAAATACTGATATTTTCAAATCTCTGTGTTGGTTACTTTCAATATGATGCTATTCTTTTCATACACAAAGTTTTCTTAGGAAATACTTCATTAAATTTTTCTCAACTTTAAATTGTATATTTATTTATTATTTTATGGTAAAAGGTAAAGCAAAAATTCATTATAAAATAATAACAACAACAACAGTCAATACATTACATGTTGTTATCTTTAAAGTAGTTGTTCAGGGTACAAGATATGGGCATAAAAATTTCTCCAATTGATATTAACATAAGCCTTCCTTTTTAATGAACTAAGAGATACTAATAGTATAACTGACTTGTATTTTTTCCCTTTTCCCTACTGTCTCTTCCTGTTTCACTCATCCTAGTTCCTTTTGAACAATTTCTTCTCATTTCACAATATCTATTGTACATTATAGAACTTGTTTACTCTTTCAGTTTCTCACACCAGGGAGACAATATGATGTTTACACATGTGAGTCTGAGTTATTTCACTTATGAGTGTGGCCTTGAGTTGCATCCATTTACCTGTAAAAGTTTCAAGTTTATCCTTGTTTATGTCTGAGTAGTACTGCATTGTAAAAATACCACATCTTTTTTATCCATTCCTGGGTTGATGGGCATGTGGGTTGTTTCCAAGTTCTAGCTATTACAAATTGTGCTGCTATAAACATGGGTGCACAATCTATTGGAAGAGAAAGTAGGTAAAAATCTTGATAACTTTGGGGTAGGCAGAGAGTTCATGAATGAAACCAAACAGCATGTGAAATACTTCAAAGAATCAACAACTGGGATCTCATCCTACTGAAAAGTTTCTGCACATCTAAAGAAATCACCAGCAGAGTAAAAAGAAAACCCATAAATTGGGAAAAAATTTTAGCTGACTGTCCCTCAGACAAAGGTCCTCTGTCTAGAACATATGTAGAACTAAAAAACATCAGCCACGCCCCCTAATTCAAAGACCCAATCCAGAAATGGGCATCTGAGATGAACACACACTTCTCAGATAAAGAAATACAAATGGCAAATAAATACATGAGAAAATGTTCAACATCAGTAGTCATTCAAGAAATGCAAATTAAAACAACATTGAGATTCCACCTTACCCCAGTAATAATGGCTAGCATTAAGAAATTAACCAATAATAAATGCTGGTGAGGCTGTGGAGAAAGAGGAACTGTTCTCCACTGCTGGTGGGAATGCAGACTGGTGAAACCACTGTGGAAATCAGTTTGGAGATTTCTCAGCAAACTAGGTGTACAGGTCCCCTTCAACCCAGCTATTCCCCTTCTGGACATTTTCCCACAAGATCTGAAAGCATCATATCACAGCAATAGACATGCACCCATGTTTACAGCTGTAGAATTTGTAATTGCTAAATTGTGAATGCAACCCAAATGTCCATCCACAGAGGAAAGAATAAAAAAATTGTGGTACCTTTATATAATGGAATATTAGTCAGCTATAAAGAAAGATAAACTTGAGGCTTTTATAGGTAAATAGTCACGTCTAGAGACTACAGTCATAACTGAAATAAACCAGACCTCCATGTGTAAGCTATGTGTTGTCTCCCTAGTGTGAGAGCCTGAAACAGTGAATGAAAATTAAGAGGTATGATCGACATTGTGAAACGAAAGGAAAATGCTCAAAAGTAAAGAGCAACCGGGATGAGGGAAAAGAGAAGGGAAAGAAGGGGAAATTATGTATGTATGTATTTACATACAGGATAGCTAACATAGTTGTACTAATGACTTCTATCGCTTTACTGAAAGGAACAGTTAATGATTACTTATTTGATCAATCTTGCAAACATCATACAATTTTTCATGAGAAATGACTTTGAAGATATCAATATGTAATACAACAACCATTGTTAATTTCCTATCACTTTGTCTGTAGTTCAGTATTGCTTGTATTGTTCTTATGTTATTTTGTAAATGGATGTCTGTTTGTTAATATGTTTTCCTTCTTTTATTTTTACAATAAATTAAAAAAGACATGGGTGCACATATATCACTGTGGTATGATGTTTTTTATTCTGGGGAGATACCTAAAATGGGAAAAGCTGGGTGCAATGGGACCTGTAATCCTAGATTTTTCACACTGTAAAATGAGGGTAAGGAGAATACATACATCCTAATTATAAAATGAGGATTCTATAATTTAATATATATATATAGTGGTTAGAACAGAGCTTGGAACCCAGGAAGGATTATAGTATTACCTGTTTAGTTATAGTGTTTTATTTGAGGAGGGCAAGGAAAAGCAGGTATAAACTGTACAGTTGCAGAGAGATTTTCTATAGTGCAAGGTTATGATAATCTCTCTTTGAAAAAGGATGGTGAGTCTCACTGATAGTGATTAGATTTAATATTGATGTGCAATGAATAAAAAACTTAGATTGATCTGCACTGGTTATGAGAATGTTTTAATAACCAAATAAATTTGTTATTTTATGCCCTGCTCCTGATATAAGCAAAGTGGCTGGAGTAGTTACATTTCTTTGCTGCTATCCCTCGGTCTTAGATGAAAGAAGTGGAGGGAATCTAAGCTGTGCAGCAGCAGAGGAAGATGATGGACTGGTAAGGACAGAGCTGGCCTTGGTGGACATGGCTCAGGGTGTGAGGAAGCATCACAGGAAGCCGGGCTCTGGGTAGGGCTAGGTCTGCTGCAGTACTCAGCACTATTGCACCCTGAGAACACAGCTCCCCCTTTTAACTTCTGTGGAAAACATTTGAGAGACCCACAAGAGTCACTTGTGGTCCCAAAGCAGCATAAACATCATACAATGTCTGGTCATTTCCATTCTTAAGAAGAATGTGCTGACAGAGTTGCGATCACCTCTTACCTTGGAGTCAGTGATAGAAGGAAGAGGGTGATCTGCCCCTCTTTTCTTTGCCTTTTTAAAGATGCATTATACCCAATGTGCCTGGTGTGAAGAGTGCTAACTATGCTGAGCTATAGTGAGGGCAGGAAAGGCAGACATCCTACTCTAAAGAAGTCATTTCTACAAGAACTTTTAATTTTATAAAACATGTACTGTGTTACTCATTTATATCACACAGGTACCGCAAAACCTACTCATTATTTTCTCTCTAAAACTGATTCTTTTGTTCTTAATTATCACTATTCATCACTTTTCAAAGATACAGATCTCTCTATTCTATTCAAATTCATTATTTCCCCTCTCCTTATCAAATTCACTAACTTAAGCTACTTCGCGTCAAGCACCTTTCTAGGAAGTAGGGATACATTTTTGAAAAGAAGTCAGTGACAAGATGAGTATCTGTCTGCAGGGTCCTTGATAGAAGGAGACAAAGTCACAAATAAATACATAATTTCATCTAGTAGAATATTATGTTTCAATTTTATTATGTGAGGTTATTATGATTTGCCTCATAAATAACTGTTTAGAAGCAGGAATGAAAAATTTGGGTTAAAAACTCAAAGTATTGAAATGAGTAATTTAATCAGAAAACATTACAACGGACTGAAAAGTACCAGGGAAACAAAAATATGATTTTGTTATTCATAGAAAAAATACTTAGGGAAATTTGATTAAATCAACCCTTATCAGAAGCTTAGTATTTATAAACTCATTCACTCCACAAATATTCCTTGAGAGTTTCCTGGGCACTGGGACAAAGTAGTAAACAAAATATTGCCTATAAAATTCAAGTGGAGAAAGTGGATTAATAAGTGCGCGCGCGCGTACACACACACACACACACGCGCACAAGCGCCATTTCCTATATTTTTATTTCCTAACTCTGTGATGTTCCTCCTTGCACACCTTCACTAAATCTTCCCTTGACTGTCTTACTGTGAGCTATTTTCAACCATGACTGTCAACTGCTCCACACACCATCATCCCCTCACCCGCGGTCATTTCCAGAACACAGAGGTAATCTGTGCATCGGTCTGATCATTAGCCTCTTATGACCCTATCATTGTCTTATGGTTTCATTCAAATGTTGGGTCTCTCTCTCTCTCTCCTGCCCTATTCCTGCCATGTAACCTGAGTCCTGTCTCTGCACACTGCCACTCCAATTTTCAGCCAAAGCGCTGTTCACACTTTACTGACAAAATAGAAGCATCAACACAGGAGTGTTTTGTTCTTATCTCCATGGTGATAGCCCATCTTTATCAAAGCATGTATATTAATCCAGTCTCTTCATTTAAGCTTTCCAAGGAGCAGTGCTTCGCTTATACTTCAGCTCCATTTTCTCACAATTCTCCCAGACCTTTGTTTCCAAAGTGTTTGTAACGTAAATTTCTAGAGGATTATTTTCAGCTATATTTTACGTGCCTTTTCCTTTCTTTTCTAGTGGATTGTTCTCATCTGTATTTGATATGCTGTTATGTGATTCAGTCAAAAAATCTATTCCTTGTCCATGCTTCTAAAGATACTATTTCATGTCACATGCAATTTTTGTCTTAGTTCACGCTCTCCATTCTTCTACCATCCAATCGACCCGCTGCACTCTGGCTCCTGTCTGTACCATGTTGTGAGAACTTCCCTATCTCTCACTCATTCTTCTCCTCCCTTTCTGCCTCTGTTTATTTTGCCCTGGACCAATGACAGCCACACTGACAAATCTGATAAACCTCTTTTACTCATCTTGTTTCACTACCCGGGTTCCTTCAGTCTGATTCACTGTGCATTCCTTGACAATCAACTCTCCAGGTTGTTTGACTGGTTCAGTCTCCTTGCGTAGGGTGGTTCTTCTTTTTCTGTTTGAAGGTATCATCAATCAGACACTTTCACCAGGTGATTTCATTTGGTCTCAGTGATTTAAATGCTGATTATTTAAAAGTAACATCTGGAGCCCTACCTATAAACTGAGAACTAGGATTATACTGCTAACTCTTCATTGGATTTATCCATTTGAATGGCTAATAGACACCTCATGTTTAAAACTTACAAAGTAGAAGTCTTGATTGGTTCCCATGCTGCTCTTCTTGTTCAAGGAATTTTCCTCACCCCAGTAGATGATATCACCCACTCACTTTCTTGAGACTCAAACCTAGAAATCACTAACAATTTCCTTTTCCCCTCATGCCCTGCACAGAGTCCATTGCCATGTTCAAAGTGTTCATGTTCATTTTCACTTTCTCTAATTCTTCCATCTGTATTACCACCACCTTGCCCTAAGCCATGATCATAAATTTTAAGCCATTTATGTTTCTGCTCTTTTTCTTGTTCATATAGTAGCCAGAGTATCTTCTGTAAAACACTCATCACATCACGTTGCTCATTTGGATAAAGTATTTAGGTGATTTCCCCCTTCATTTAGAATAAAGTCCAGGGCCTCTCCTGCCAAGGCTTTTCATGATTACACTGGATATCTCTTTGAGGTCAGCTCCTACTCTTTGAATGCCCGAGTTTGTTTCACTCCAGACATACTGTCCCCTGAATAAGCTAAAATCTTTCCCAACCATCTATCATCTGCTAAGGGCATGTATTTTCCCAGGTGCCTGAGGTGCACCAGAAAGCAAAGCAAATCCAATTCTCTTGACTTCTGCAGTATTTATTCCAGTGAGTGAGACAGACAACAAACACAATGAAAAATAAATTCTATTGAATTCTATCATGTAAGGGAGAGAGAGAGAGAGAGAGAGAGAGAGAGAGAGAGAGAGAGAGAGGCAGAGA
>NW_004955496.1:5237318-5295881 GCF_000276665.1 Chinchilla lanigera | reverse complement strand
AGAGAGAGAGAGAGAGAGAGAGAGAGAGAGAGAGAGAGAGAGAGAGAGAGAAAGAGAGAACAAAATGGATCAAGTGCCAAGGAGGTGAAGTGTTCCCTGAGAATCACACTGAAAAAGAGCCAGCGTTTCCCAAACTTATTTTAATGTAAAACTCTTATAATCTTGCTAAACTACTATACTTGACTGTCAGTCAGGCTGGACTGAGAGATCCGGGTTAGTGGAGCACACTTTTGACTCTGTTACCAGACTGTACACAGGACAGCAAACTGAGAGGGGGTGAGCTGTCCAGATTGTGGGCGGCATCATCTAACAGCCTTGTAGCATGGATGGAACAAAAAAGACCATGAAGGAGGGATCCGACCTGCACCTGCAAGCTCAGTACTGCTTGACTGGGTGTGTTTCTGTTGCTGCCATTGCCTGTGAGTGTCAGATTCTAGCTTCTTCAGCCTTTCAACACAGACCCACACCTGGGACTCTCAGCCCAGGGCTTCGTCCTTGGCTCCTCTTGTTCTGAGCCTTCCAGCTTCTGGGACTGAGCAACCCCTGGGACATCTGGCTCTCTCTGTCTCCAGCAGGCAGACGGCCATTCTGGACTTTCCTGCCTCTGATCCCACAAGCTTATCTAATAAAATATAAAATATGTTAAATGTATTTATGTATTTCAATTCAGTTCCTCTAGAGAATGCTCACCAATACAGAAACTAATCTTCTAAGAAAGACACTTTAGGAAATTATGATCTTCCTACTTCCACTCTCCCCTCCACAAGACACACAACGTTTTATGGAGTAGAAACTTGAGTTCCAGGGAAGCAGTCTAATCTCCCCTAAATCACAAAACCCTCCCAGAATTTTAAGATGTGATTTACACCTTAGAACGCTGATGATAAGAAGGCACTAATAGAAACAATTAGCTGCACATTTTGCATATTTCACATTTGGAGCAATTTCTCTATATGGAAAATCACTTTTAGTAATAGCCCTAAAAGATATATGAATAAAAGCGATGGTGAGGAAAATTAGCAGATCACAAACAACTCTTTTATTGAATTTTATATACATGATCATATAAATGAAAAAGAAGAGTAAATAAAGGAATATTACAGTAAAATTTGAGAGTGTAAGAGATTAATACATTTAAATTACATTAATGTTTTCTTTTTAAAAGAAAAACATGTGGTCTGTTACCTGTACTGTATCATTTATTATGCACTGGATGTTTATTTCCCTTAAAAATTCATGCTGAATCCCTAACATCCATGTGGTTTTGTTTAGAATAAGGAAGAAATTAAGGTGAATTGGGGTCATAAGGATGGAGGCCTAACATGAGAGGATTAATGTCCTTATGAGAAGAGACAGCAAAGACACCCCTGTCTGTCTGTTTCTCCCTCTGAGGACACACACAGGAAAGCCCATGACCAGTCATGACATAAGGGTGACCACCTACAAGCCAGGAAGAGAGCTGTCATCAGAAACCAAAATGCCTGTACCCTTGGTCTTGAACTTCTACCTTCCAGAACTACAAAGGCACCTACCATATTGTATTTTGCTAGGACAGCCCTGAGAGTGCTAACACATCAAAGTCTCATGGGCCACATAAATATGTAAATTATGGTTCCTATTAGTGGGCCTGAACTTTTTCAAGTTAGTTAATAGCTTTGTCCAAGTTAATTTTATACTAATAAACTATGTAACTAAATGTATCAATTTATCTTATGTATAATGACCAAGGAACACTTTTCATTTTTATTTTAAAAGTTTTTGTCAGACAGAATAACAAATATAAAACTAGAAAAATCACAAATGCACGTTTGGAAAAAATTCATAAAAATCCAATTGTGCTATGCATTCTGGAAGTTTTAAACAAAGACAAAATCTTTATGTAGCCTCATGGAATGGCCGAATTGAAATAGCTCAGATGCTGTGATTCGTGCTTTTCACTACTGAGTTGGGGTGTTTTATTTCAAATCTACTGCTTGAGGAATACCTGGTCCGGGGATTGGAAACTACCCAGAGAGAGGTTGAATGACTCAAATCCATTCTGAGCTGGCTGTCACAGTGAACATGTCTACCTGTTTCTACATGGATCAGAGGGTGATTGGATGACTGGGGATTCTTTGAATAAATGTTTATGTAACATTGTTAAAGGAAAAATAATAAAAATGCACTGTTTTGTAGCTTCTATATGTCTTAAAAACTCAACAGTGCTCTGTGTGATCATTTAGAACACATACTAACAGAAAATCTTGTGGGAAAAAGTATTTACCATTGACATCATTTAGAAATATTGGAAAACTTTGATAATAACAAGCAGTTTAATTTTAAATCAGATCTGTTGTTGCTTATAAATTCTCCACAAGGAGGGAGAATTTCCTTATGTTACTCTCTACTTCCTTATGCTGTGCCCTGCCGTGCAAAGCCCCTGGTAATAAAAATAGTCAATATTTATCGAAAAAAATCAGAGTTACAGCATGTTTAATCATTGTGATCAATCAGGTAATATGGTGGAGCTAGCCAAAATGCCTTTTCCGGTGTATTTTATGGTGGTTTTTTGTTTCGATGAATTGGGGCTGATCAGTGCCATTAAAAATTTAGCTAAACCAGTTGAGTTTGGATTGCATGTGATAAAAGAGAAAGAAGAGTCCGTGGGTGGGGTATCTTTCCAGCTTACTTTCTCTCTCTTTATTCAATCGCTAAGACTTGCAGCTCCATTTCACTCTCTTCATAATGATTTCCCCGGATGTTGCTAGGTAACTGCAGCATACATAACACTGGTTAAATGCAATCATACTCTTTCCCTACAAGTTATTATGAAGGCATACTTATAGTGTACTTTTTGTTTTTTATATTAATCATTTGGTAGAGTTTGTCTGCTATGAAATAGAAAAATAAAAATAATTTTACTCATTACACAAATGCTAGGAAGAAATTATGTTATTCTTCCTTTTTAAGCCTTATTTTTACTATGAAAAGAAAAGATGTTTAATCTCTTTTCCTGATTTTCTGTTATTGTATTAGTAGACATGTAGCCTTGGGATAGACTATGTTAGACTAGTGTTTCCCAGGTCTTGTTACTGAGGGAAGCCCTGACTGTGAGTATACCAGGGCATCGAGATAAGCCCGTATTTTTAGCTTATTAACTTGTCTGTCGACTCAGCTTCATCTGTCCTACAGGGCCCCATCTGCAGTTTTCACAATATTGATGATTAATTCCATGAAGAGTAGTTTAAACTGAAAAGCAGACCTGGAATGGAGCCACAGAGTGGCCCTGTGCTCAGAGACATAGCTACAGTGTGGAAAGAAATGTTTCCCAAAATTTTCTATTATCTGTTGAGAGATAGTCTAGAAGCTCTCCTCTAAGTGGTTCTGCAGAGCCCTAGAATAAGTTAGATGACTATAAACTTGTAATACAGATGGCCCAGCTTAGGCCCGCACAGTGACCGCATCTTAGGTGTTAGGACCCTGGAGCATTTCTCATGCTCAAAAGAGAGACCTTCTGCCTTATATATAATTTGTTACTTTTCCAGTAGAAATTTCCTTTAGTCTTGAATTTTTACTCTTATATTACTGTGCATGGTAGTGTATTTGCAATATCTTAACAATATAAAAGAGTCACAAATTAGAAATTATTTCTATCATTTATGAGTCATGTAATGTAGGAAATAGTATATTTTTAACTATTTGCAAAACCATCCTCCAGACTGGTGTAAATATTAAAAAGCAACAAAAAATGTGTGTGAAAGTATCTGGTATAAGACATGACATCACTGAGGAACTTGAAAGACCATGTTAATTTGCAAGAATTTTCAGTCTGTAGAACGTGCTCACAGCTGACTAATTATTCTTAAATAATTTGGTATTTTACAGTTAAAGAGTGCAAATCTACTTATATTTAACAAAAGAAACATCCCAAGTGTGGATGTGCATGTATAGTTTGAATTTCAAAATGTTTCCTTAAATTAACGTAAGTAAGGCAATTATACTTTAGTTGTTTTAAAAACTAATATAGACAAAGTTATTCACTTAGTGTTAAATTTATTGAGGACATTTAGAAAGAATTTTTTAGTGAATGTTTTCATTACTAACAAATTATTTTTTAAAAATAAGAGAAAATTTAAAATTCTGTTTGATTATGCACCATAATTTAACATAGGATATAATATCAGCATTTATGATTATTTTCTTGATTCTCCTGAAATAGCTTTTTTCTGGAAATACTTTTATTCCACTAACGATTTTATTTGTTCTCTATTGTTACAAATTATGTACTGGGAAGGTAACATAGGTATTGTTATCCCTCACCCCAGTGTTTTCATTAATTTGATTTTCCTACTTTTTAATATAAAATAACATACAATTATTTTATAACCACATGTACAATTATTGGCATATGGTGACAAAATATGTACTAAAATATTTTTAAATTCCATGGGATTAAAAAGTCATTATATTTGTTTCATATTGGGATTTTTTAAACTTATCATTATTCTTTATCTCCTGTCATTTAATCAGTTTTAGTTTTTGCTCCTTCTAGATATTTTGGAACTCTGGTCCCATTTCTACCATTATTGTTTGGTCTTATCCCTGGTCTGTTACCTTGACTACTTAAATTATAACTTTACTATTTACTCTTCCTGTAGTCTTTTCTTCTCCAACCCCTGTTTCTCAGTGTCATAGTTACTTTTCTCATTCCTGAGACAAAATACCCGACATTCCAAGTAAAATGTAGAAAGGTATATTTCAGGTCACAGTTTGTAGAGGATTCAGTTCATAGTAGGTTGGCTCTGAGGCAGGGTGAGTATGGCAGAGGGGCATCACAGAAAAGAAATTGTCCATGGTGTAACAGGCAGAAGGCAGCAAGCAGCAGCAGCAGCCTTCTTCCTGTCCCTTTCTATTCCATCAGGCTACAAGCCTACTGAGTGATGCCACCCACACCCAGGATGCAGCTTCCATTAGCCATACCACCCTTAATCTCAGTATCACACCTTTAATCCACATTCATACATCCTAATCCAGCCACTTTTGAAGCTTCCCACCTATGACTGCATAGGGCTTTGGGCGGACATATGGATACAAGCTGTCACACACAGTATAACCAATCATTTTAAAAAGAGAGCATTTCAGTTCTTCCTTTAATACCATAATATATTTTTCTAGTACCTAGAAGAAAAGGTCTAAATTTCTTAGCATTACCATATATATAAAGAGCTGCTACAATGCCTTCCAACTCTCTTTAATGATGTATTCCCAGCACCTGGTGTCTAATGGACATGAGGCACTCCACGCATTTTTGGTGAATGAGTGAATGAAGCTCCTATATCCAACTTCTGCCTCTGTCTCATTTCCACAAGCAAATGTTTTTTTGCTTCAAGAATGTCAGGATCTTTCATTCCACAGTGCCAAATGTACTTTGGCCTGCAGAGATGGCTTAAATAAAATGATTGGGAGGATATTGGCAGAAGCACTTGATGATAAGCTCAGGAAGTAATCAAGTGAAGGAGACATTGGCATAGTTACATATTATGAAACAAAGGACTCAGAGAGGCACTGAGGAAAACATCAGGGTCTTTTTACTGGAGCTTTCTTTTCATCCTGTCCTTGTTGATTAAAGTTATGATTCTAGAAGAGCAAACTCTATCAATAAATTAATACTCCTCTGTAAATGATGAACTGAAATTATTTTTTCTCACAGTAGTCCCACATCTTGGGAGAAATCATTGGAGAAGATAAAAGTGATGATATTGGAATAGTTTTGAGTGAGAAGTGAGTTTTGAGAAGAACTTGTAGAAATTGAATGATGTCCTTTTCCTTTCTGGACTGAGCTAATCGCAGGTGCAGACTCACTAGTAAAATATTTTGGGAAGTGAAAGAATCAAACTTTTGTCTATCTTTTCTGTGTGATGCAGAATGACAGCCCTCTACAAATCCCTTAGATACCTGTGATTTTGTTCTGTTCCATGGGAAAGGGGAATTATGGTTTCAGGTGGAATTGTGGTTGTCAATCACTGACCCTAAGATAAGGAGATTGTCTTGGATTACACAGGCAGGCCCAGTGCATTCATGATGATAATTGAAACCTGCAAGCGGGAGGAGGAGGAAGAGGTGGTGACTGTTGGGGTGCTGTGATGTGAGGAAGATTGGATCAGCCTTTCTGCTGCTGAAGAAAGGAAGGTGAGAGAAACCTCGGGATCAGGCAGCTCCTAGAGAAAGGAGGAGGCAAGGAAACAGCTTCTCCATTAGAGACTCCAGCGCCGGCACAGCTTTGCCAATGCTTTGGCTTGAGTCCATTGCATCCCACATTTGATTTCTGACTTCTAAAACTGTAAGATACGAAATTCGTGTTGTTTAAAGTCACTAAGCTTTGGCAATTTACTATCACAACAAAAATAATGCACTTACCTAAGAGACTGTATGATTTCTGAATAAACAACACATTATTCAAACCTGAAATTCTCATAAAACTCATGCTTTCAGAGCTTATAAGCCCAGTATTTCTTCTTTCTGCAATAACTTAAGCACTTCCTGTGTTGATGAAATTGCCTCCCTCTAATGGATTATTTATTTACCTGAGAAGACGCCTTTACTTTCTCCTCAATTCCTTTGGTAATTGGTCTGTGGTCCTCTGGAGTTCTTGTGTATGTTTCATCATTTCTAAACACAAAAATCTTCGACTGCCTTGTAGTCTGTCTACCCCCTACCTCCACTTCCACTCTGCAAAACTTGTCTTAAGAAAATCGAACTAGCATGTGTTGCCTCCTTTTAAAAAAATGTAAAATTGAGGCAAATGTACATAACACACGGTTTCCTATCTTCATTGGTTTTAATTGTATGGCTCATAGTATTTTTTTTTATTTTAAAGATAAAAGGAGGGAAACATTAACAGACATACAACATTTTACAACATATCACAAGCACAATACAGACAATACAGAGTTACAAACAAAGTGGTAGGGAATTAACAATGGTGGTTGTATTACATATTGATATCTTCAAAGTGGCTTCTCATGAAAACAGATATAGACATGCAATACTGGTCAACCAAAGACTCATTGACCATTTCTTTCAGCATAGAAATAGAAGACAGAAGAACAACCATGTTAACTATCCTGTATATACATACATACAAAATTTCTCCTTCTTTCCCTTCTCTTTTCCCACATCCCAGAAGCCCTTTACTCTTCAGTGCTTGGCTCATAGTATTAAATATATTCAAATTGTGCAACCGATCTCCAGAAATCTTTTCATCATGTAAAATGGAAACTCTGTACCTGTTAGACAATAACCCCCTTTCCATTCTCCTGTGATCCTGGAAACC
This sequence comes from Chinchilla lanigera, assembly GCF_000276665.1. Lineage (NCBI taxonomy): Eukaryota > Metazoa > Chordata > Mammalia > Rodentia > Chinchillidae > Chinchilla > Chinchilla lanigera. Next base: position 5,288,569 of record NW_004955496.1, on the reverse strand, counting down.
ACCATTCCATGTCCTGTCTCTGGGATCCGATATCCTTCTGGTAATGTTCCCTGATTATCCCAGTCAAAAGAGACCTCTCCCTCTCCACGCAGCTCTGGCCCTGTGCCAAACTTTGCCATGGCCTCTACTGTCACGCACGGTGGTTTTACTTTAATACATCCTACGCTGGTTTTCTTCTGTTCTGTTCCAGATGCACCCGTCTCCCTTCTCCACCTTTCTTTGTGTCGCAGCAACTGATTGTGGGGATTGTTTGCATGGGCTCCCTTGCTGCCTGACCTCTGAAGGAGGCTGTGAGCACCAGATTAGAGGTGATAGAGGAGAATGAGGGAGGTGCTGGTGTAGGATGCTCCCTGTTGGGCTGTCCTGGGTTGGCTGCCTCTCTCCACCATGGCTTTCTAGCCAGAGGTGGGGTGGGGGTAGGGTGAGGGGGTGAGTGGGCTGGTGGGGGTGGGAGTGGGGGTGGCCTGCTGTATACCCTGTCCTCTGTCTGCTTTCTCCCTGATCCCTGGGGCCTATGGCTAATGGCCATCTGCTGTTGCCTTACCTGGAGGGCTACACTGCCTCTCCTAGTTTCCCTGTACTATGCAAACACTACTGTAAGTAGCTCTAATTATTCACTTGCTCTGTGCTCCTTTGTGTCCCCGCAGCAAAGAAGACTGCAGATCATGTCTTTATCACACTTGCTTTGTCCTTGTTCCACCCTTCTCCTCAGTCCACACTCTCTGTTGTGAGTCATGAAGACTTTCCAAGGCCAGGGATATAGTTCAGTGGCACAGCACCTGCCTGGCAAGCGTGAGGTCCTAAGTTTGATTCCTGGTACAAAAAAAAAAATCTTCCAGTGAAAAAAGGGGGTATTGAAAAAGTCTCCCCACTGCTCTTTCCCTAAAACACCAAATTAAAGAGATAAATGGTTCAGATAACATTAACTCCTAAGTAATGGCATTGTATATCATGCCTCAAAATCTTTAGGAGATTTAAATGAAGTATTTCTATGAGAAAGCACACAGTTCTTCCTCTTCCACTTTCTAAAGTGACTTATCACATAGCCCACGTTTTCCCCCAATAAAACATTTGCTGTCTTTCAGCTATTTTTCTCAGTGGAATTTTTACAGACAGTTCTCCTGATTTTGCCTCTTTGAGAAGACATTACTAAGGCTTTCTTTGTTAGGAAATACAGTTCTCAGAAAATGACTTTCTCCCAGCTTGTACATACACAGAATTTAATAATAAAATTTTCTTTAGGTCAGCATGATGGAGAGTTACCCCTAACCACTTTATCTGTGAATTCTATGACTCTAGTTTCAAATCTTTTCTTCTGTAAGGCATAAATTTCCCCGGCAATGTGGTCTCTTTTCCCATCTCAATATTCCATCCTTTCTTTTGGATTTATTGTTGGGCACAAAAGTTTTTGATGCCATGAAGAGCCTGTTGTTTCTAGGTGTGGGCTACACATAGCAGGGGTTTTGTCTCCATCGGGAAGCCCTCAGAACACCGAGGATGTGTGACCGTTTTCCACATGTTACAAAGTCTTCCAGTCTCTGGTTGGGACATTTTTCACATGACTCTTTGATATTATTTGAATTAATCATTGCAGTTAACACCTGTTCTGCATCAGGCATAGTTAAATTATCAAAGTTTGTATAGCAGGTATTAATATTCAGGTGTAGAACGCAGGTTTATTTTATACATGGAAAATAAGCTTCAGAGAAGCTTCCTACTTTGCCTGATATTGAAGTGTTCTGGCTCTCCAGGTCACACTTTATTAATGTGAAATTTGCTTGGGAGGTCCAAGCAATTTTCTCTATGTTGACCATGCATGAACAATATGCAATAGTAACTGGTAGCCTTGGAGTAATACCAGGGGTACTGTCACACCTACGTTTATGAGGAAGGAATTCAAAGACTTGGAAATGGCTGAGCAAAGGGTGATATAAGTAATGCAAACCTACTTTCCTGGCACAGGAAGCCAGAGTTTCAGTAAAAATTCACATTGACAAAATGCACAGATTTTAATTTCTACACTCAAAAAAGATTAAACAGGAATGAACACTTATAATTATTTCCAAAAGCTGTGGTAAAAATCAGTAGCATACCTTGAGGAGAATCCTTATTTTTTATATCTAATTGTGATGGGATTTTGAAGTTCTACCTTTTTTCGTTAAATTGCCTTTGTCTAACATTATAGAAAATGCATTGCATTCCATGAAAATACTTCATGGATGTAATAACTTTTGTTATTTTCCATCTGATTTTCCATAATATAGTCTCCATATGTATTTCAGAATGGTGTGTTATCTCAGCTAAGACATATTAGATGTGACACTTTTGAGCAATGTGGTGATGATAGTCTGAGTATTCTAATGGTCGTCTGATTCAGACTTAAAACCATTCTGAGTGAACATTCTCTACTACAACAGCCTTAACCTAAAGACCATAATTAAATTGTCAATTCTAGATGTATTTGCTTTTCACAGATAAATATCTCAGAAATACTGCAATTTTGGCTTTAATGGAAATTTTGATTTTTCTGTCTCTACCCAAAAGCATATGATTCAGCAGCATATCGTGGCTCCTGTAGAGACAAGGGAGAGAAGGCCAAGGGGTGCAGTGAGAACCGTAAACAGAACCTGGCCAGGCCGGCGGCTCCCATGCTCGGGGTAGGAGCGTGGGAGGCACATGCTGTAGGAAGCACTCAGCCTGATGGCCCCTGTGAAAGCTACTCATGGTGTCTACAGAGCTCCAGAAACTCACTAGAATCATCACCATGAAGCAGGGAAACTGATCATTCAAACATTTTTGTAATTAACAAAGTATTAGAGGATTTAAAAATGAAATGACACCTTCACTTCCCAGTTTCAAATATTATTTCTATCAATAATTAATGATGATAATTTGAATGGAATGATCAGAACTTTTTTTGACTTTTATTAGTCCATCTCTGAAGTACATAATGATTACATTCACTGCAGAGGGTTGGTACATGGACATAACACATCTCAATTCTCTTTTTCCCCTGTCCTTCACCCCCCTTTTGTTTTTCCAGCATCAGATTCATTTACTTATCTTATGTCCTTATAAAATTATTTATTTGAAGAATTAACAATAATAGCAACAAGCAAAGATGGTTTCAGCTCCAACACTATGAGCTGAGCACTGATGGTCGGCAGAAAAGTAGACAAAGATGAAGTGTTAAGGACAGAAGGTGCCAAGGTTCACTCGGTGTGTACTGATGCTTTTAGTATTAGTGACACTTGGACCTATACGAGAAAAGATGCTGAGATGATTCCTATCTTCTTAGAACCCCACCTAGTGATGTCTTCAAGTGTTTTCCTTCTGAAAGACTTTAATGTTCTTGTTTGTCTTACAGCATCAAGATCTGAGGCAGTCAAGGCTCTCTTAAGGTCTCCATAAAGAGATGCAGTTCTGTAGCACAGAAGCCAAAGCACAGCTGGGAGCTGTAAGGCCAGGTCCACGACACCACGTGCCACTGCTGTCCTCTGCAGTATAAAGCGCTGAAGGGGACATGGAGGGGCAGCATCACTACATCAATAGGAAGAGGTGCAATTGCAGGTGCTCCTCTGAGTTTATCTACTAAACACTGAAAGCAAGGTAAGCCAAGCCCTCGGGCAAGAACATTCTTGACTCCAGAGTCCAAAGCTCACCTTGGAGTTCTGGGCTTTTCCAGCCAGCTCAGTCTTTTGCACCAAGCTCATATTTGTAGAAATAAATGTGAAACAGATGTCCAGATGGGGCACACCCTGTTTGAAGAGAAAAGATAAAAAGATAAACAAGAAAGAACCCATACAAGAGGTATAAATGCAGAAAGGAAAATAAAGAAGGGAATTTAAGAAGAAAGAATAGCGGAATCCAACTGTCTTGATTTCATCGAGCAGATCTGAAACACGCACACCCGCCATTGTCTGCCCTCCTCACACATGCAGTGGGGTGCAAAGTTGTCTCTTTTCCAGCCAGCACCCCTTCCCAGTAGTTCCCTTGTTCTCCATCCTGGCCTGGGGGGCCGTCTCCTCCCTTCCTGAGATCAGGAGGGAGGGAGTCACAGTTACCATTTCACTTCTCCTAGGCCTGCAATTCTCCCAGCAATGCCTCTGTACTACACTTCTACAGTCAGGTCCCTAGCCTCTGAGAGTGCACTCTCTGTTCCCCCTGGAACGGCTGCATCAATAGTCCATCTTTCAGTCTTGGGAGATATATTCATTTTCTACTGTGACTTTAACAAATTGCTGTAATCTCCCTGGGTTTCAACAATGAAAAGCTATGATCTTACAGTTCTGTGAGACAAAAGTCTGCCATAATTCACCAGGCTGAGGTCATAACACAGGGGTCTTGATTTCTTCTCTCAAGGTTGCAGGGAGAATCCATTTTCTTCCCTTTTCTGTCTCCAGAGGGCTGTCACATGCTGTGTTCATGGCTGAGGCCAACGGCAATAACCGCATCTCTCTGACAATTTTTCCCACAGCGTACGAGTCTGCCCGACTATCATCACAAACTATCATAGACTATGCAGTTTTCAAAGTGCTAGAGACTAGAAATTCAGATCAAGAAGTCATCAGGGTTTGTTTCCAGTGATCTGTCACTTGGCTTGTTGATGACTGTGTGTTATGTTCTCACATGGGTGCTTCTCTGTCCAGAGAGAGAGAAAGAGAGATAGAGAGAGAGAGAGAGAGAGAGAGAGAGAGAGAGAGAGAGAGAGAGAAAGACAGACAGACAGAGACAGAGACAGTGACAGAGACAGAGAGGGTGGGATGGAGGGAGACAGAGAGAGAGAGAGACACTAGTTATATAGATTAGGGTCCTACCCTTAAAACTTAATTTAACCTAAATTACTTTCCCAAAGGGTCTAACTCCAAGTATAGTCACATTGTGGATCAAAGTGTCAACATATGAGCTTTGGGGAAGACAGCATTCATAATACATAGTTAACATCTCTTTCACCATGCTTGGGATGCAGTGGTGGCCATCTTTGGGGGCCATTATTTGGTCAGAATGGAGGAAATTCTAGATCACAGGGAGCATCCAGTAAACATTCTGTTACAATGATTATCAATTCATATTTCAAAGGGCACTATTCTGAGTTGTGTTAATTTCATTATCTCTGAACTCTTAATTTCATTTTACAGCTATGTAAGCAGATGCTTATTAGAGAAGTCTTTTTAGGCTCATGACCTTGAAAATTGCAATATCTTAAAATTTTATATATATATATTTATATCTTTTTTATGATTCCAGGAATATTCTCTTTCAGTATGTGACATGTACAATCAGCTTACTGCAAGTATCCATTGCAGAAAGCAAATGATCTCAAATGAAGACAATATTAAGGAACAATGTTCTTCTTCCACTTATGGGAGAAGAGAATGCAATTTAGCAATAGATGTAGAAGTTTGCAATTCTTATTGAAACTAAGTTCCAATATGTTCTAAACTGGAGAGTGGAATATATGAAAAGCAGTGTAGGAAAACATTTTCCACCAATGTACTTAGTAAAATTTAAGGAGAAAAATAGAAAATCTGGTAAATATAGAAAAAAGTCTTGATCTATAAGAGTAGATTTTCATTTTCATAAATTGTCAAAATGAAAAATCTGGAGATAAGTGGCAGTTTTAAAATTTGTTATCCACATGAAAATTAACAGTAAGAGAGGATGTTAACTAAACCATGTGCCTCTACAATTACAAGGTAGAGTTAATCCTGGGTTGGGTCCCTGCGCTCTGGTTGGATATGTGCTTGCAGCTGGCTTTGCAGTTTTTGAAGAAAGCCAATTGAAAGAGCCAGAAACTCTGCTGTGAAGATCCATGCACAATGTCCACAAGTATGTAAATATCACAGGGATTCCCATGAACTAGTGCAACTGATGTGTACTAATAATGATTAAAAAACCCACACAGTGTCTTTGCCACTCAGGAATCACAATGCCTGGAATTTCACGATTGAGTAGTTGCTCCATGTGGAGGGAAGCTTTCGTTTTCCAGGGAGTGGGGATGGGGCTCTTGTAAATAAACTTGTTAATCACCAAAACCTTTACCTGAATCTTAAATGCCAACTCTCCTCGTGAGGACTAGGAATAGCACAGGACTGGTAGGGGAGGCCTCTGTATGGAGAGGTATCATAGAATTGCTGCGCACTACACAGCCTTACCTTCCTTCCTGCAGGCTGCAGGCCAGTGTCCTCCCCTCCCAGCCTTTTGGGTGGTTTTTCTCTCAAACTTTAGGACCATGCAAACTCCGGGAGTGCAATCTAGTAGTCTTCAGGATCCTTCCTACACCCAGAGAAGTGCTAGGATGTAGGCTGTCATGAAAATGGCATCAGACACTGGCTAAGACAAGTTGGGAACAGGAATGGAGATGAAAAACTGACAATGGCCTTCGTGTTTCCAGCTTCTTGGATATAAATATGAACAGGACCTTAGCTCAGGAATGAAGTGGTCAAGGGAGGAGTATGTTGCTTTCTTTTCAAAGTCACTCTAAATTTTATGTTTTTGCTGCAACAAAACAAGAGAAAAACATACATAGGTAATGAATAAGAAAAATGAAATTGTCAACAAACTATTTTTAGAAGAAAAACAACCTCCTTATTAAGTTCATTTTTATAAAGGATAGGGCAGAAAGATAAGTAAATATTGCTCAGTAATATTTGATTCTTGCTTGTTATGAGTTGTAAAGAGCATAAATATGAAAAAAGGACTTTCTGCAGAGGTCATAATTTTTCACTTAAATGCGTAGAAAAATAGTTTGGAATATCTTCTTCTGGAGTTTGATTTTATTGTGTATTGTTCTGATTCAGATATTAGAGTATAAGTAATTTAAATTCTGAGTTCTAGAATATGAGTTGTTTGGGGAATATATAAGATAGAATCTTAAAAATAGTATATATATATATATATATATATATATATATATATATATATGAGAAAGGAATTGGAATTTTCTTTTAAAACACAAAAGTAGTACTGGGCATGGTGGCACACACATGTAATCCTAGCACTCAGGAGGCCAAGGTAGGAGGATTGCTGCAAGCGCAAGGCTATTCAAGGCTATACAGTGAGTTCAGGCCAGCCTGGTCTACATAGTGGCACTCTGCCTCAAAAAACCAAAAAACCAAAAAACAAAACAACAAAAAAATAAAACATGCAATCATTCCTGCCAACCATGAGGTGAGCTCTCTCCCTCCAGGTACCAGCAGCAATTGGTACTGCCAGGTGTTTGGATCTCAGTCATTCCGACCAGGTTGCCCGGTACCCTGTTGTCGTCAGAGTTTGAATTTCCTAATGATGAAGGACTGTGAGCATTTGTTCCTGTGCTTGTTTGTCATGTGTGCTGGACTTCAGTGATGGGTCTGCTCAGATCTTTTGCCTGTGTTTTATTCAGTTGTTTCCTTCTTGTTGGATTTTAGGGGTTAAAAAACATATGATATATATATATATATATATATATATATATGACACAAGAGTTCTTTGTATAGTTTGGATATGAGTAAAACACGTGTTTTGCAAATATTTTCTCTCAGTCTTTGACTTAGTATCTTTTGAAAAGCAGACTTTTAAATTGTTTTTCTTTTCTTTATTTTTGAGACAGGGTCTTACTATGCAGTTCAGGTTGGTCTTGAACTCACTTTGTAGTGCAGCCTGGCCTCGAACTTGAAAAGATCCTCCTGCTTCAGCCTCCTAAGTGCTGGGATTACAGGCATGTACCACCACACCCAGCTGACTTTTAAAATTTAATAAAGCCTGACATCAAGTTTTTATGGATTATGCTCGTGGCGTTTATAAAATCCCATCAGTAGGCCTAAACTGAGGCAGATAGTCTCTTATGTTTTCCTCTAGAAGTCTTACAATTCACATTTATGTCTAGGATCAGCCTTGACTTACTTTCCATGAAAATGAAGGATAGCCAAGTTACTGCCCCCATTCACACAACTTTGTTGCCCTCTGATTCCATTTGTCACTTTATTTTTCCTCTGTGCTACTCTTTCTCCAGTCATCTTTTTGATCCCAGGAATTGTAGGTCTGATCAACAGACATCTCTGTGACACAGTCTGAAACTACTTGGTGTGGCTCAGATCTGAAATGCTCCCCATAAGTCTCAGTGTTAAGAGGTGGAGTTTTTGGAAGGTGATGGGACCATGGGGTACTGTACTTTTCAGTGGATTCACCCACTGATCTGTTCACAGTTGAATGTACTTAGGAGATGGGGGTGAGTTGGAGAAGGTGGGCTTGCCTGTGGAGGGTTGATCTGTCTCTCTTGCCTTACCACTGTCTGTCATGGGTTGAACAGTATTCCTCTGCCAGGCCCTTTACCCTGGAACCACAACCCATGGACTGAACCCTCTGAAACTGTGAGTGAAAATAAATCCTCAGGCTATGGGTGTCAGGTAGTTTGTCCTAGTGATAGGGGCGGTGACTAATACACTGGCCTGAGCAATGATGAGTCTCTCAGAAGAGGTCACCATATTATAAGATCACCCTCTAAGCTTGGGGCAATAACTACATGACTGGAATCAAAGCTGCCCCCCACTTTAACGGAATAATTACCCAATGACAAGATCCAAGGTTGCCCCTTAGTGGAATCCATCTTCTCATGATGGGAACCACTGGCAGCTGGAAATGAAAACATGTAGGTGTATTTGTTATAGTGGTTGGGTCTGTGCTAGCTGGAGCAATGAGGGAAGGATATGTTATGGAGACCTTTGTTGGCCATACTAAGAAGTGGGAGCAATTGGTGAATATAGAGATGAGGGGAATCCCATATAATTCCAGTTGGAGCAACTGGATGGAAATCATCTTGCAGTTTGCCGAGACAGGGAACAACAGGGAGCAAGATCAGATGCAATGAGAAGGAAATTGTAGGGGCAGAATAAAGAAAACAGAACCTGACTCCTCACTATAAAACAAAGACAGCAGTGGCAGCTCCTTTGGAGGGGTTTTGGTATCTTTAGAAGAGAGAAAGGTTGTAGTTAAGGGCAAGAAGTGGGCGGGTGTGGGAGAATCAAGATGCTGCACATGATAAAGAATTTTCTTTAAAGAAAGATGAGATTCTATAGAGTTACAGTGAAAAGAGGTAGAAATAGAATCAGTAGGAGAATGATAGTTCTGGGTAGGAGAAGATATAATTAGTTGGAGGGTTTGCAATATGGATTATAGATCAAGGGCACTAGAAAGGTCAGGAATACAGAGGAAGATGGGCAGTACTTGAAAGTAACTAAGTGGTCTCTGAGTTCCAGCTGGGGCTTAGGTGGAAAGTTGTTTTCTTGCTTGTAAACAGATCCAAGCATTTTCTGGAAGTTAAAGAACAAGAGGTGAAGGCAAAAACAATATTTAGGGCTAGGAAAGTGAGAGGAAATAGATGAAAGTGTGCATTAATGTTTACTGAAGTGAAATTAATTTTAAAAGGGCATGAAAATTTTGAGAGAAAGTGAAAGAAGTCATAACAGCTCCTTCCTGTGTAAATATTTCTTCTGTGTATCTCATTGACTTGTAGTTCCCCACACAGCCTTGGCACTTCCCAGAGCCCGACTAAAGTTGGGGTAGGCTTCTTCTTGTCTTTAGGTCCCAATCTCTTTCTTACCTTCTGCCCAAACAAAATCCAGGAGGACTTATAGGAGAGTTCCCTCCTTTCTCTTTCCTTACAGGATTTACTTTAGAAACCTTGTAATCATTCATTCTCCTTCTGCTTGGGATGAGATGTAAATATTCTTAAACACCTCCTGCCTGGTTTACAGTTCAGTCTCCTCTTTCTCAAGGGCCAGAGCCATCCCTGAAATGAAATCTTGTGAAGGCAATGACCCCAGATCCCAGTCTGTGGGGCCCGAACCTCAGGGGGTGGCAGCCTTGCTTCATTTGAAAAACTATCCCCTGTGGTGTAGAGAAGGTAAAGTTTGTTTTCACTTTGCGTGAAGCCAATTAGCAGGAAGCCTGTGACTCTTCTTAAGCCAGTGTTACAAACCTCTCCGCTTTTATTTCAGTGGACATGGGCACAGACTAATTCCTGGCCTCTTTCTCCTATTGTAGATTTGAGGAGAATCTTCTTGTCCTGTTTGATTGTGTTTGGTGCAATTTTTGCTTTGATAGTAGCTTATAAATCTTGTCTGCTCCTTCTCTAAAAATCTTTTAAAAAGTAGCCTGTTACCTTGGCAAGGCCAGGCTAAAAAGAACCTGAACTAGTTTAGGACATTTGATCATTCAAAGTGTCCAAGCCTGGTGAAATTTCTGGAAGCTATTTTAACACAAAAACAGAGATAGTATGTGTAGAAATATTTTTTCTTTTCCTGGGCTTAGAAAAATGCCCCAGAATATTTCCAAAGTCAATAAAAGTGAAACTGCCAGAGCTGGCCTTCCGCCGGCGGTGAGTCACTGGGGAGCGTGAGTAGCCTCCCTGGGGTCTCTGCAGACTCCCTGGTATTTGCTGGAGGTCGCTGCATGTGATGCTTCACTTCCTCTGCACATCGCACATCAGGTTGTGCTTGAATGTGACAGTCGTCACCCTGCTTATACAGATGGGTTGGAAAATGTATTAAAAGCGCACTCAGGAGGGACAACCATTACAAGCTTCTGCCTGGGAGCTTGGTCTCAGAATACATGCTTGAAGCTATGATTTAAATATTTTACATACCAGAGCTGCTACAAAAACAGTCTTTATCAACAGACATTAATTTGCTTCCCAATGTTTCCTTCCATTAACATAATGCATGCATGTACTAGATATCAGCTTAAAGAATTTAATCAAAATATCTTCTAACATGTGCATAGATCCTATTACACTGATATCAACTTTCTTATTGTTAAATAAATAGTAGTAGTAGCAACAATAACAAGTTAGTTTTTGAAAGATGACTATAATAACTGTGTTACATGTACTAAATGTTTATACATATTAATCTCTATATCCATGTACTTAGATTATGTATGCCTTATACATAACAATAACAATTATTCCAGAATATATGTCTTATACATAATTCATGTACTTAGATTATATATGTCTTAAACATTATATATGTCTTATATACATACATAATTATACATATATATATGTCTTATACATAACCAGATAACTGGTTGTCTGGCTTTAAGGCAGGAGCATCATGGTAGAAGTGTGTGGTAGAGGAAGACTCTGCAGGTCACAGCTCCATGACCCACTTGGAAGTGTGCTTTACTAAACTGCTAGCATCTCTTAACCCAGTCAGGTTGGCAATCATCACAGATTGTAGGACTCTGTCACCCAGACAGTATCACCCAGCAGCTTCAAGTGGGAGCTCTGGAGGTCAGGAGGTTTGGGAGAAGAGTATCTCTCACCCAGTTTCCAAGCTTCCACTAATAAGAGTGAAGAGGGCACTTCACAAGTCCAAGATTCTAGTCTCTTCCATGGAAGACAGTTACAAATTTCACAGATTTCCTTTTCCTTCTTCAAACTTACCTTGCAGGGAATGTTACATACCCCTTCACTCTTCCTTGAAAGGAAACCCACCGAAGCCTTTGGATCTCAATTTCTTTCACTGTTATGTCACCAGTAGTTGTCAAAGGGCTGCGTTGTGTATCTTATTGAGTCTAATATGTTTCTCATAATGTATTCTTTCATTTGCTCCAGTTTTGAGATGTGAGCTGAAATTCTAAGAGAGTGGTAGAAGTTTTATTCCATATCCTACTGTACATAAATTGTAAAATGCTTCCTTCCTGTCTCTAAATAGTCAAACATGCTTAATTTCCATTTAAGTGTAAGTAAATCACAAAGGGAAAAACTGGTAATGAAAAAAGAGATCAGTAGACAAACTGTTTATTAATGTAAAACAAACCAAATTTACAACTAAGTCTGTCATTCTGAATGAGTAAAATGTCACAGAAATAGAATAAAGTCTAAGGATCAAAGATTAGGGTATATAAGCTCTAAAAAGCATTTAGATATGATCTTAAAGGCCTTCTGATCTTTATCCTACATGGTTGAGTTTCACAGAATTTTTCTACAAACTAGTGACCTTAATAATCCCAGAGAAACTGACAAATCAAATGCTGTGATCTGCCTAGGACATCTTTTGGAGAAGGTTAGTGGTCTGTTCACCCAACTGGAGTTAGTTTTATGGGAGGATGATTCAGGAGTGTCAATTTTAAGTCAAGTCTGACTTAAAACCTAGCTGAGAATGTTTCCTACATTTGATTCCCTTAAAATTCAAAATGAACTGAGAAAGCTATATTTATTTTCTCTTTGTCAATAAGCCTTTGCCTTAGGTATTTTTCTCATTGTGGAGACAAAATACCTGATGCCCAAAGTTAAAGGGGGAAGGTTTATTTGGATAAAATAAATTTTTAAAGGCAGACCTCTCACTGTGTAGGGGTTTTAGTCCATAGTCAGCTAGCTCCAAGGCAGGGTGGCATGGAAGACAGGTACTGCAGAGGAAAAATAATTTGTGTCAGACAGAAGGTAGCAAAGCAAGCAAGCAAGTGGCCTTAGCAATCTTTTTCTGCCCTTTTTATACTCTCACTAGGCTATTGGGATTAGGGAAAAGTCAAGCCAGTTAGGGGACTGATTTATAATCACACACCCTTAATCCCAGTATCAAAATCCAGATTTAGCCCCAAAAAGCCCCACTTATGACCACGTAAGGTTTAGGGGGGACATCTAGACACAAATGAATGGGACAACTCTGCAATGGGCCCTGATTAGGATTGTGGAACCATTTAAATGAGATTTTAACCTGTGGTGTGTGTGTGTGTGTGTGTGTGTGTGTATTTCTTCTGTGTGAATAGCTGGGAGTAGAATTTTTGCATCATCTTGTCCATCTAGTAAATGTGTTTCAACTTTATAAAAATTTGCCAACTGTTCTCCAGAGCACGTATACCTCATGCCTCTCTTATTTGGATGTTTTTCTCTATCCCAGTCATTTTCTGATGAAGCTCTGACTAAAGTATGATAATTTCAGCAAAGGAGCTATACTGGTGGTGCCAAGAAATTAGAAGAAAATGGCTAATAAGAGCAGGTAAGGTTCATGGTAAGATATGGTGAATTCATATCAAAAACAAAGAAAAAGCTTAGTAATATTGATAATATCCTTCCCTTTACATTAAGTACTGCAATCACTTCTCTTCCATAATATGTTATAGTCATAGGAGACTTCTAAAATTCTTTAGTATTTTTAAGTATTTTTGGTAATTTTTAAGTATTTTTTCTTTCTGTTCAAGTATGTGCTATGACAAATTATGTTTAACAAAACTGGTTGGTTAAGCAGGCTGCTTCTTTGTTTAAGCTGATTGATGAAAATTCAACAAAATGAACACATCATTGTTTCAGTTTTATACTTGCAGTATGTGTTAGTCTGAATTCTCTAGACAAATAGAAGTACTAGGATATTTACTATAAGGTGTTATGGAGGCCAAAATCTACAGTGCAGAAGCAGGAGACCCAGGAGATCTGATCCAATAAAACTTACAATTTAATATGATGCCATAAGTCTGAGAACTAGGAGAGCAAATGTTAGCACTTATGGTTCAAGTCAAAATCCAAAGCCAGGAGAGCACTGATGTCCCAGATTGGAAACATTTAGGCACAGGAAATCAATTCTCTTCTTCTCTATCTTTTTTTTTCTATTCAGGTCTTCACTATCAAAGTTCATGGAATTAAACAAAAGATGTTAACAGTTTATTTGGTTGGTTGGCTGAAATATGGATGTAAAGATGGCTCACTGTGAGTAAGCTGGAAATGTTTCATAGTCCTTGATTTACTGTTGATGAGGGTATTCAAAGGCTCAGAGAAATGGGAATATTGGCTTGTATTTGACAGGTAAAACTCCTCCACACTGGGAGGGTTCAGAAAATGTACCTTTCACTAAGAGTTTTTTGAGGGGAGCACCAATATCCCTGAATAGCTCTACTGTTGCTCTTCTCTCTATGGCAGACCTTCTGTTGGGGATCACAGCAACTTAATTGGAAAATTTAAACATCATGGGTATAACTGAATTCCACAGTGAGAGCGGCCAAGTGGTAGCACCCATCTACCAAAAGCAAGGTGGCATGCTTGCCATAATGGACAGTAGAGGCAAAGCAATGGTTAGAACTTTCTGACTTGTGTAGACCTATGGTGTTGGCTAATTAATCATGTTATGTCCAGAAATAAGATAGGAAGTTTACTAGATTTTTACTGTATCTATATAAGCAGAATAATCTCAGGAAAATTAACAAAAATGTGCATCAAATTGTAACAAAAGAGAATTGTGGTGCTTCAGCCACTTTCCAGACTTGAGCTCATTTAAAGACCTAGAACTCATTGAAGGAAAGGGGAGACCAGGTCTCCTTGAGGAACGACACTGGTAAATTACTAACTAGTTTTACTGTTCAAATGTTTCTCCTCCTCCCCAATGTGATCTTCAGCCTTTTACCAGGATGACCATCCATTAGGGAAAAAATAATCAGATCTTTGAGAGGGATGATTGGATATGTATGCTAGTTCTAGGGATCCAAAACATCATTGTGGTCTTCCAGTAAAAGTAGAAGCTTATAGAATTCAGTGATCAATGGAATTTTAGCCAAGATTCAATTTATTGCTTCCAGTGGGTCCCCAAACCCATCCTGTGGTCATTTCCTCAGCTCCACAAAGCATAATTGGGATAGATATACATAGTACTTGGCAGAATCCTCATGTTGGATCCCTGTTCATGGACTAAGGGCTATTATGGTGTGAAAGCTCAGATTAAAACCTTTAGAATTGGCTCTATTTTGGAAAATAGTTAGTGAAAAATAATGTCACAGCCCTGGAAGGGCTGCAAAGATTAGTGCTTTAGCATCAAGGACTTGAAAGATGCAAGGTTAGTGGTTCCCCAACATCCCATATGAACTTTTCAAATGAACTCTCCAGTGTAATAGATGGATGAATCTTGCCACTTTCACTCTGTTGATTCTTCCTATCCATGAGCAAGGAATATCTTTCCATTTTCTTTTTTTTTTTTTTTTTTTTTTTTTTTTTTTTTTTTGGTTTTTCTCCGGTACCGGGAACCGAACTCAAGACCTTGCGCATGCCAGGCAGGCGCTTTTGCCACTGAGCTAAATCCCCAGCCCTCTTTCCATTTTCTGATATCCTCTTCAATCTCCTTTTTTAGGGTACTGTAATTTTCGCTATACAGTTCTTTTAATCCTTCATTAGATTGATTCCTATGTATTTCATTTTTGTAGTTATCATGAAGGGTGTGCTCTTCTTACTTTTTCTTTCTGTGAGTTTGTTGCTTGTGTACAGGAATACTACTGACTTTTGAGTGTTGATTTTTTAAAAATTATTTTAAAAATAAAAGGTGAAAAATACTAACAGACAGACAACATTTTACAAAATAGCAAAGGATCAGTACAGACAGTACAGAGTTACAAACAGAGTGGTAGGGAATTAACAATGCTTGTATTACATATTTTTTGTATCCTGCTATACTACTGAGTTTGAATATTAAATCTACAAGATGTTTGGTGGAGTTTTTGGGTTCTTCTATGTAGAATATCATGTCATCTGCAAATAATGATAATTTAACTTCTCCCTTTCTTATCTTTATTACTTTTATTTTTCCTCTTTTTTCCCCCTTCTGGTTAATGTTTCCAGGACTATGTTTTTTTTTTTTGGTTTTTCTCTGGTACTGGGAACCGAACTCACGACCTTGCGCTTGCCATCCAGGACTATGTTGAATAAGATTGGAGACAGTAGAAATCCATGTGTTGTTCCTGATTTTAAAGTGAAAGCTTTCAGTTTCTTACAATTTAATATGATATTAGCTATTGGTTTGTCACATCTGGCTTTTAGAAGATTGAGTTAGAGATAATCTATTCTAATTTTCTGTAGGATTTTTATGATGAATGGCTGCCAGACTTTGTCAAATGCTTTTTCTGCATCTGTTGAGATGATCATGTGATTTTTGTTTTTGGTTCTGCTAATATGGTGTATTACATTTTTTGATTTGTGTATGTTGAACCATCCCCGCATCCCTAGTATGAATTCTATTTGGTCATGATATATCAATTTCTTGATGATTTATTGCTTTCTATCTGCCAGTATCTTCTTAAGGATTTTTGCATCTATGCTCAGGGAGATTCACCTGTAATTTTCTTTCTTGGTTGGGTTCTTTTTTGGTTTTGGAATCAGAGTAATGCTTCTAGGAATGATTTTGGAAATACTGCTTCCCTTTCATTTTCTTTAAAGAGTTTCAACATTAGTTGTTCTCTAAATTTTTTTGGAGAATTCAACAGTGAATGTGTCAGGATTGGGCTTTTCTTTGTTGATAAATTTTTAGTTACAGTTTCAATTTCATTGGCTGATATTGGTTTATTTAGAATTTCTATATCTTCTTGATTTAGTTTTGGCAATTGAATTGTGTCTCGGAATCTGTCCATTTCTTTTGTATTTTCCATCTTTTCATACTATAAATTCTCATAGTAGGTATTGTTGATATCCTGGATTTCTGTGGGATCTGTTGTAATTCCCCTCTTTTCATTCCTAATTGCTTGAATTTGTGTTTTTGCTTTCCTTTTTTGATGAGGTTTGCTAATAGTTTATCAGTTTTATTTATTCTTCAAGAATAAACTTTTCAACTCATTGATTCTTTGTGTTGTTTTCTTAGTCTCTATTGTATTACTTTCTGCTCTTACCTGTATAATTTCCTTCCTTGTGCTAGCTTTGGGTTGGATTACTCTTCTTTTTCCTGAAGTTTGAGGTTCAATATTAGGTTGTTTATTTGAGCTTATTCTGTTTTCCTGATGTGAGAATTCATCACTATAAATTCCTCCCTTAGGCTTGTTTTCATTGCATCCCTTAACTTTAGGTATGTTATATAAACATTATTTTTTATATTTTATATACTTGTTAATTTCATCTTTAATTTCCTCTGTGATCCACTGGTTGTTCAGAAGGGTATTGTTTAATTTCCATGAGGTAATGTAACTTTTGTGGTGTCCTTTGTTGTTGATATCCAGTTTTCTTGTGTTATGGTCAGGTAGTATACATGGGATGATTTCAATTCCTCTACATTTACTTAAACATGATTTGTCAGTTAATATATGTTGTATTTTGGAGAATGTCCCATGTGCAGCTGAGAATGTATATTCTGATATTTTGTGATTGGACACTCTGGAGATATGTACCAAGTCCATTTGTTCACAGATTTGGTTTAATTCTAATATTTTTTTTTTGTTTTTTTTTTGTCTATTTGATCTATCCATTTGTGAGAGTTGGGTATTAAGTTCCCCCACCACAACTACGCTAGTGTTTATTTAGTTTTTCATGTCAGTTAATATCTGTTTTATGTAGTTTGGTGAACCTGTGTTTGGTGCATAAATATTTTTGGTTGTTATTTCTTCTTCTTGGAGTTTTCCCTTAATGAGAATATAGTGATCTTCCTTGTCTCTTTTGATCAGTTTTTGCTTGAAGTTTACATTGTTTGCAAATACACTAGCTGCTCCTACTTTTTTCTGAGTTCCTATGGCATCGAGAATTATTTTCCATACTTTAACTTTTAGTCTATGAATTTCTTTTTGGGTTAAATTTTTTTTTGAGTGCAGCATAATGTTAGATTTTGCTTCTTGATCTGTTCTGGCAGTCTGTTTCTTTTGATTGGTGAATTGAGACCATTTACATTAATGGTTATAACTGATATGTATTGGCTTTTCTTTTTCATGTTGTTTCTTTGTTGTTTGTTCCCTGTCTCTGTTCTGTCTAATTGCTTGCCCTGCCTGGCAGCTTCTTTCTATTGGTGTTCCAGCATTTGTGGTCTTCATTATCTCCCTCTAGTATGTCTTTGAGTGCATTCTGTAGAGCTGATTTTGTCACCATAAATTTCTTCAGTTGTTCTTTGTCATGGGAGTATGTTATTTTCCATCAATTTTGAAAGATATTTTTGTGGGATACATCAATATGGGTTGAAGATTGTTTTACTTTAGGGCAAGAAATATTTCTCTCCAAAATGATCCTGACTTAAGGATTTGTGTTGAGAAGTCCACTGTGATTCTGATGGGCTTTTCTTTATAGGTGATATGTTTCTTTTCTCTAACTTTTAAAAATATTTTGTTCTTGTGCTGAATTTCTAGAATCTTGATTAATGTATGCCTTGGTGCAGATTTATTTTGGTTGTGGCTATTTGGAGTTCTATATGCTTCATTTATTTGTATGTCAAATTCTTTATCCATGTTTGGGAAGTTTTCTGCCATTATTTCTGCGAAGATTTTTTTTTAAATGGCATTTGTAATATCTCTGGCTTTCTCACTGATTCTAATCAATCTTATATTGTTTTACTTTGCTTCATCCTGTAGCTGGATTGGATTGATTTTTCATGGTCTCTTGTGATTTTTAAGATATCTCTCTTTTCCTTTCACTAGTTGTGTTCTTATCTTTTAGATCTGGTATTCTAGCCTCATCTTCATTCATTCTGTTATTTATACTTTCAGTGGAGTTTCTAATCTCTTGTATTTCTGTTTGTATCTGTTTCATTGATTCTATTTCTTGTGTATGTTTGGTATTCATGGGTTCCGTTGTTTTCCTGAGCTCCTCTATTTGTTTGTCTGTGTCTGCTTTAATGTCTTTTATTTTGATGGTCATTCCTTATTGTACTTTAGAGATTATTTTTTTTCTATGGCTTCTTTCACTTGTTTTTTCACTTCTGCTGCTATCATTTCAGAGAGTTACATTTGTTGGTTTCCATTAGTCTATCTCTTTGTGTTCTGGACTTCTCCTGGGTGGGCTGGGCATTTGGGATTTCATTTTTCTTTTTTATCTTTTCATTTTCTATTTTCTACTGTATTTTGTTTTCTGTGTTAATGTTTTTAGATTTCTAGATAGCCTTATCACTGATGTTGAGGCTTTCCTAGGAAGTGTCTATTTGTCAGGATATTTCCTGTAGCTGGCACCACCATCACTTCTCTCATTAGTACTGCTGTATTCCTCTCACTGGCAGGCCATTCTGGGACAACAGAGGGAGGACAGAGCATAGACTCACACCCCACTTGCTGGTGCCACCATCCCAGGGCAATGGAGGAAGGGCAGGGTGCAGACTCACACTCCACTTGCCAGCACTGCTGTCCCAGGGACAGTGGAGGAAGGGTGGAGTGAGGACTTACACTGCACATGCAGGCACCACCATCCTGGGGCAATCAGGATTTATATTTAAAAAAGGATTCATTTGATTCTTCTGGTAGAAGTAGCCTAATTCAGTACAATGGCATATGAAAAAACAGATTTTCAAGTTTTGGGGGAGGTTTAAAGTGAATCATCAGATCACTAAAGCATGGATGATGAAGATGGTAATGACTTTGATGTTGGTCATGTGAGCCATATTTCCTGTGAAAGTGAAATGGAGCAACAATTGACTGATACAGACACAGGGAATGCATACCATCTTGATTCAGATGATGAAGAAAACAAATGTGTGAGTACATATTTGACTATCAAAATGCTATAAAATGGTCACACAACCGAATAGAATGATCAAATGTTAGAACTAGGTTTGAAAATATAGTGAGGATGTTGGCAGGGGTAAAATCTATTTGACACAATACCAGAACTGCCATTCAATGTTGGAAATTGTTTGTAACAGACAAAATGCCACAAGATGTTGTACAAATGCACGAATGCTGAAATACAAGTAAAATGTTATGTATGCACTAATAGCCATATTAAAATATGTATTTATTATGACACCTCCCTAGCTGAACTGAGCATTAATAGGTCTACTATACTAAACAGGGCTTTCTCATGATCATCAGAAGAATGTAAAAGATTATGGGAAGGTGATGAGTGTGGGCTTGAGGTTTGTAGAATAACAACACTGAGGAGATTTGGTTTCTTTCAAAGTTGCCCAAGGTTTGATGATAAAATCACCTGCCAAGAAAGAAAAAAAATCCCTAATTTGGCTGCTATCTGCTTATGATTTGAGAGATTTGTGGGTAATTGCCAAGTAATTTATACACCATCTGAATACATGACTATTGATGAACATCTTGAAGCATTTCTTGGTCACTGTTACTTTAGGTATTACATTCCTCCAAAACATTAAAAATATGGAATAAAAATTTATGCCCTTATAGATGTGAACATGTATTATGCTTTCCATTTAGAAATTTATTCTGGAACTCAGCCACCAGGTCCTTATTCATATAGTAATAAACTAAATGATGTTGTGAACAGATTTGTTGCTCTCATCTCCCAAACTAATAGGAATGTAACATTTGGCAATTTATTTACTGGTTTCCAGTTGATGTTACATTTGTGTTATGGTTTGTGTCTATATGTCCCTCCAAATCCCATGCAGTCATGGGTTGGGTTTCTAGTTTTTGATTGGTCCATAGTTCAGTGTTGGAATTATGGATATGAGTGCTGCACCCGCCTTGGGGTGGATAGTTTGCATATGTAAGGGAGAGAAAGAGTTCGCTTGTTGCCACTCCTCCCATTTGCTCTTGCTGCTTCTGCTATCTTGTGCCTCCATGAATGGTTGGCCTCTGCTATGTGCCACCCTACCTTGGAGCCAGCCGAGTATGGACTGAAACCTCCACAGACTGTGAGCTAAATAAAGCTTTCCTTAATTCTGGGTGTCAGGTATTTTGTCTCAGCAATGAGAGAAGAGTAACCAAGACAATTTGCTAACAGAGCACAAGTTGACTAGCACAGGAAGTGTAGGCAGGAGCAGAGCAGAACTTCCAAATGAAAAGTTGCAATTTCAAAATAGAGAATTGTATAGTATAATCTTTGGATTTCAATGACATATAATATTAGCCTTATATATGGAACAGAAAAAAATGGTAATGCTGATGCCAACATTGCACTGTGATAGAAATATTGATAGGGAAACCTCAATGAAACAGAAGCCTGAGGTGTCAACTTTCTACAACAAAACCAAAGGCAGAGTAAATGTTTTTGACGAATTAGGCAGCAAATCTGTTGTCACCAGAAATGCAAAGTGTTGGCCAATGGTTATGTTTTACTGGAATCTAAATATGTGTGGCATAGTTTAATAGTTTACAAAGAAAATAACAAGTGCAAAATATCGTGGAGAAATTTTGTTAGAAGGTTGGGACTGGACCTCATAAGAACTCATTTACAGCAAGAGAAAAACAAGATATTTTTGCCCAGGGAACTATGTAAAAAATTGTGAAGCCCACTGTTGAGCTGCCAGGTGAACAGGCAGGCATAGAGTCACAAAATCCTACTTATGACAACAGGAAAACCAAAAAGATGTCAACTGTACCCTATAGGACAGGACAGAAAGACCAAACATTTGTGTATGTCAGTGTAAGTGACATTTATGCATGGAACATACAATTGTCATGTGTGAAGACTGCCTTGGGTGTGACAGTTGAAGCAAAGATTATTTCTGTGGTAGACCTTTGTTTGTATTTACATTGTAGTTCACATAGGTTTTTATTTCTGATGTCATCTTATGTTCTGTGAGAAAGTAAACAGCTCATATGAAACAGGTCATTGCATATTTGATATTTTATTTAATTGATATCTGATTTTCCTGCTAAGTGCACATTGTACAATATAATAGGAAGCTCCTGACAATACAAGGAGACAAAAGAGGGACAGGAATGGCCTGCCACATAAGAAAGGATGGCTAAGCACATGAATTGTCAGTGTGAGATATGTCCACAGAATGTGCAGTTGTCATGTGTGAAGACAGCCTTGGGTTTGACAATTGAAGCAAAGATTATTTTTCTTGTAGAGTTCTACTGGTATTTTCATTGTAGTTCATATAGGAATTATTTCTGATATTATCTTTTAAGCTTTAGAGGCAAGTACACAGTTGATGTGAAAATGTTGATGTTTATTCCAAAGGCACAATACCTATTAAGAATTTAATACTTTATTTTATGGATATTTTATGTTCCTGTCATCCACACATTGCATAATGTAATAAGAACCTCTTGGCAAAACAGCAAGACCAGCAAGATATCAAGTGTGTCTTACAAAAAAGCCAGGAAAGCAAAACACATGTGCTGTCAGTGCTAGCAATACATGTGTATGGAATGTACTGTTGTCATGAGTGAAGACTGTGTTAGGTGTGATAATTGAAGTAAAGATTTTTTTTTGCATGAAGTTCTAATGGTATTTTCACTGTCATTCATATAGGAATGTATTTCTGTTGTTTTTTGTATTTTATATTAAGTTTATTGGTACAATTTAGATAGACATAAATATCATATCCATTATAGGGACTTTGTACCTGTATATGATATATTTTGATGCCTCTTTTTTATCAGTCCCCTCCTTGAGCCCCTCTTTCCTTCCCTATTTACAAAACTTTGTTTCCATTTTATCCTTTTTTTCTGCTGTCTTCATTCTTTTACCCCTCTTTAGTTCCTTTTTCTTTTAAACAATTTCTTTCTATTACAATATCTATTGTATATTTTGGTCCGTCTTTACTCTTTCAATTTCTCATACCAGGGAGACAATGCAATGTTTCTGTTGTCACTTTTTAAACTTTGTACACCAAAACACAGTCAATGTTGAAAATTTTGATTTTTTTATACTCAATAAATATTGAAGATTCAATATTTTATTTTTGTGATTTCTTTCTGTTAAGCACTCATTGTTTAATATAATAAAATTCATAAAATTAAAATTAATAATTCACCAATAGAAATATTCCAAATTGCTGGAGATCAGGCTAAGGGTTAAATTGCTGACCACGAAGGGACCTCTGGCCATGTTGGAAAAGCTCATATT
The DNA here is from genome assembly GCF_000276665.1 of Chinchilla lanigera. NCBI lineage: Eukaryota > Metazoa > Chordata > Mammalia > Rodentia > Chinchillidae > Chinchilla > Chinchilla lanigera. The sequence continues at coordinate 5,265,885 of NW_004955496.1, read as the reverse complement.
CAGTGCTCTGAAGTTACGATAACACTGTGGCTGAGGCAGTGAGGATGCAAGCTGCTGACACTCCCAATTCCAGAGCAATAAAGCTGCCAACACTTGAGATCAAACATTCTCTTAATTGGCAAGATTTACTGCCTTAGTTTCTGAAGGACCTGGTCATTTTTGTGAGCTTTACCTCCAATGTGCCCTTCTCTTCCTGCATCACCCCCTACATCTGTGAAAACCCACTAAATACAGTGATCCGGAAGAGTCTTTGTCTCTCCTCCCAGAGCCTTTAATCCCAGAGCATTTGACCTTTCTAGACTCCCCCTAAACCATACCACTTGTCTCTTTATTTAAGCCTTCACTGTAATTTATTTTAGAAGGTTGGAAGCTAGGCCAACTTCCCTACACTAAGCAATAAATGTGGGTATTACATACCCATGTTAATGCACCTTTATGACAAAATTAGTGTTATGCCCCTTAGGACCTGTGCTGTTAGTCTTTACATATTTTAATTCTTCTTTTCTTCAATCATGTTGTTCAGAACACAATGCTCCTTTACTAGGTTTGTCTAAATGATTAAAGAAAACCACTAATCTTTTTCTTGAATTTGTTTAAAAGAAAGCATATTTTAACACTTTTTTATTAACTAAATTTAAGATTTTTTTTTAAAGTAGAACATCTGTAAATTTTGGGAAAATTGGGAAGATGTTCCAAAGTGTCATCTCTATGTCAGGAAGAACAACATCATAGAATTTAGATTTTAGTCAAATAACTTTGGTTTAATCAGATGAAAATGAAAAATCTGGCCAATAGGATAAAATGCCATGCCAGGATGATCAATGAAATATAAATTCTAGAGGACTAAAGGCACAAATGCATAATTTTAGGATATTTTATGCATTTATCTTAATGTTTTCAGATATAATTTTCTTCAAAAGAGCTACAGCAAATAGTTCATTTGTCTTAAAATCTTAATGATCAAGGGATTATTCACTATTATTTACTATTTTTATATTTGTTATCATGAATTTAATTAACAATAAAATATCCATTTTTATGAGATGCATCTCATTTCTAAATAGTCTCTGTTCAGCTTATATTAATGTTGTTAAAGAATGTGTTTTGCTATTTTTTCCAAAGTTGATTGTGTTGGTAGCATTTACCAGAACAGTAACTAAAGCAAGACTGTTGTGGGCATCAGTGTTTTCATCTTACAAGTCTGTTCATTAGTTGGAACTTCAAGAAGTGACCTGTAGGTATGTGTGGTGGACAGTTCTTGACAGGTCACGGATGAGGCAGAGGATGCAAAGATGATCAGCAGCAGCTATATATATGTGTGTGTGTGTGTATGTGTTTGTGTGTGTAAAACAATTTTACATATAAATGAAAAACATATATAGGGAAAATGTATTCTGTTAAAATTTCATGTGTTTTAGGGGTCAGTAGAATATAATATACAAACTTAATGGATGACTTTTTAAATTCTTGTTTTAGAGAAGGAACTGGTGACCTGGAGCAGATATTAAAAATTAGACATTTTGTCAAACCAACCTGGATTCTAATTTGGTTCTTTCATTTTTTTCCTGTCTTCTTTTGGGTAGAGTACTCTGTCATTCTCAGAAATGGCATAACTCAATATTCTATTATAGTAGTTCTTTTTTGTCATTAATGTCTTTTCTGTACTCTTTCCATTTTAAACTTTTTTTTTTGGTGAAGAAAGGAACATATGTACTTGACATTTAGTGAATACTAAAAATGTGGCATGTGTGTACGTGTTTATGTATCACAGAGCCTGGTACTGGTAGTATGTATTCAATGAATATTTGTTTACTTAAGGGATCTAGGGACTTGGCTGGATTCTTTGGTTCTCTAGCACATGGACTGCATTTGATTTTTTGGGTGAATATTATAAAATAATCTTATAAATTATGTGTCCTATATTAAATATATTCCCTTGCAAATTCTGAGTACAACAGTCCCCTTCCTGTTTGCAAAAGATCTATCATACTTTTTCCTGTTATCTATCTTTTATTTTGCTCTTTGTCTTTATTTTGTGTTTCTCATCTATGAGAAGCCATGCAATATTTAGGCTTGGGTGTCAGATTTACTTCTCTTAATATTATGGTCTCAGGGTGCATCCATTTTCCTACAAATATCTAATAGGGGATTAGCTGGGTCAAGTGGAATTTCTAGTTTTAGTTTTTTAACAAATCTCCATCCCAACTGCCATAGTGGTTTTACTAGTTTACATTCCCCACCAACAGTGTAGAAGCATTCTTTTCCCCCAGCAGCCTCACTGGTATTTCTTATTATTTAATTTCTTGATGATGCCATTCTTTCTGGAGTAAGATGGAGCAACACCTGATTCCAGCAAATTAATTTGCATTTCCCTAATAGCCAGAGATTTTGAACATTTTTTCATATATTTATTAGTAATTTGTATTTCTTCTTCTGAGAAATATCTCTTCATTTAATTGCCCATATTTTGATTGGGACTTTTACTGAGGTGGGTCTAATTTTTTTTGAGATCTTTATATATTCTATATATTAGTCCTATGTCTAGGAACAGCTGGTGAAGTGTTTTTCCCATCCTGTAGGTTGTGTCTTCTCTCTGTTGGTGGTTTCCTCTGATGTGCAGAAACTTTATAATTTGACAGGATCTCATTTGTTGATTCTTGGTACTATTTCTTGTTTAATTGGGTTTCTGTTTAGAAAGTCCTTGCCCGTGTCTAGGTCTTCAAGAGTTTTACCTAATTTATCTTTCAGCAGATTAAATGCTTCTGTTTTAATATTTAGATCTTCAGTTCATTTTGATTTTAGCTTAATATATGGTGAGAGATATGGTCTAGATTCCATTTTCTGCATATGGATAGCCAGTTTCCCCAGCACCATTTGCTAAAGAGACCACGTTTCCTCCAATGTAGATTTGTAAATTTTGGCCCCTTTGTTAATGATCAGGTAACAGAATGTGCAGGGATTTTCTTTCCATCTGTATTTTCATTGATCCACATGTCTGTTTTTTGCTGTCTTACTTTCCTTGTCAATGGGACACAATACTTGATAGAACAAAATGCCCACAGTTTGTAGAGATTTCAGTCCATAATCAGCTGGCTCCAAGGCAGGATGAAGAAGGAGCACATTGCATGGCAGTGGGAAGCAGAGAGATCAAGGGAGGAGGAGGGAGACAGACCCTTCCTGGCCATGCCCCCAGTGACCACCTCCTTCTACAGGGTTCCATCTTCTAACATCTCATTTATCTAGAAACTAATCATGGACTAATTCATCATGGACTATGCCCCGATGGTCTACTCACCTCTCCCAAACCCCACCTATGAGTACTTGTGGCTTTGGGGGGACAACTAGGTGCCACCCATTATTAAGAATTCTTTTCACATTTATTAAAATATAAATTTTACATCAATTTAGTGTTTGTCTCTAGAAATTAAACTGCCAGTTATAATGTACTGGGAGATAATTTATTACTTGAACACGTGATTAATTCTGAGTTAATTTTTAATGGTGAAATATTAAATGATCTGTAAGAAGAAAGACACATCTCAAGATAGTCATAAACCCACTGAGTATAAGCTGAAGACATGTTTATTCTTGCAAAATACATGAGGGGAGATCTCTGATATTTCTTTTATAATATGATTTAAAAATGACTCCTTAAAATGGTTCTTATTTAATAGAAACCCAAGAAAACCTGAGGTAAGTGAGTGTTTTATAAGTTTTTCAATGTTTTAGCAATTTACCTTTTGTGGAAAGTGCCATACAAAGTTCAAATTTCACATTACAAATGGTATGCTTATTGAGAGATAACTTTAACAGTATTTAATTCTATATGTTTGATTTCAAATTTAAGAATCTTCAAAAATTTTAGTCATCTCAGGGCAATGCTGACTTTCATCAGGTTTTAATTCAACAAATTCAGATTCAGACTATTTGAGACTGGTCATAATATTTTCCTTCACAATGCTTAATTCTTGTTTTATAACATAACTTTCAGTTGTAAGCTTTATAAAAATAACCTCAGTCCTTCAGGTAGGTTGACACTGGGAATCACACAACCCATAATGTTTTAATTGTATCAGCAAGCAAATACATTGAGCTCAAATCCGTGTACTGCTGGGTAAAGGTCACCAAATTACTTTTCAAGAAATAATTTTTCACTTAGAAATGAATCTTAGTCTTAGAAAAAATAATATAGAGTGGCCAAAGTTTTACCTGCTGTTTTACTTAGCATAGTTTGTATATCCTGTTTCTTTTTCCTCCATTGATTCACCATTGGCCTTTTCTTTTCTCTTCTTGTGCTGTTCCAAGAATTCCACACAAGCTTGTCTTCTGTCCTTGAATCATTAATAATAATCAATAATAGCTCTTAAACTGAAATAGCAATTAAGTTGGAAGATGCAACTTAATTGCATATTTATTTTACAGGATATTGGGTTTCATTGAGGCATTTTCCTACAGCATATAATAGGTTTTGATCCTACCCACCCCATTATCTTCTGTTATTTTCTACCATTCCTTCTTCTTGTCTGGCAGCCCCCTTCTACTTTTCAGTCTTCTTTATTGTGTGTTTTCTAGATTCTCCTTCTCAGGGAAAATGTGGAATACTTGCGTTTCTGAGTCTGGCTTATTTTGCCTACTAAAATGATCTTCAGTTCCACCTATTTTCTTGCAAATGCTGTAATTTCATTGTTCTGTACGGTCTACCAATACTCTATCATGTATATGCATCACATTCTCTTTCTCTGTTCAGCCACTTATGGGCACCTCAACTATTTCCATTATTTTGCTACTGTGAATTACATTGCAACAAGCAGGGGTGTGCAGTTATCTTTCTTGTGTGCTGACTTTACATTTCTTGGGTGTATACCAATGAGTCTAGTTTTAGTTTTTGATGAACTTCCACACTGATTTTTATAGTGATTGTACTAAATTACAATCCCACTAACAATGCAGTGAGTTCCTTTCTCCATATTCTTTTTTTTTTTTTTTTTTTTTTTTTTGGTACCAGGAATCAAACTCATGACCTTGCGCTAGCCAGGCAGGCTCTGTGTCACTAAGCTAAGTCCCCAGCCCCTCTCCACATTCTTGGCAGCATTTATTTTTGGTATTCTTGATTATAGGCATCAGAGCAATAGACATCACTGGTGCAAGATGGGATCTCAATGGAGATTTGTATTTCCCTGATGGCTAAGGATGTTGAAGCTTTTCACATAATTAATAGCTACCTGTGTGTTTTCTTTCGCAATAATATACAGTTTAGCTCATTTGATCATTTATTGACCGAGCTATTTGTTTTCTTGATGTTGTTTTGTATACATTGATAGTAGCTCTCTGTTGAAAAAGATTTTCTTCCATTTTGTAGGCTGTCTCTTCACTCTGTTAATTGTTTTGCTGTGAAGAAACTTTTAAATCTGATATAAACTTATTTGTCAGTCTTCCTGTTCAGGAAGTCATTGCCAGTACCTATATCTTGAACAGCTTTAGCTATACTTTCTTCTAGTAGTTTCACATATTTACAACTTATATTTAGGTCTTTGAATCATTCTGACTTGCTTTTGTGTAGGGAAAGAGATAGAGATCCAGTTTCAATCTTCTGCATGTGGATGACCAATTTTCCCAGCATCACTGTTAAAGGGGCCATTTCTTTTTTCCAATATGGGGTTTTGGCACCTCTGTAAAGAATCAGATGGCCATAGCCAGTGGATTTATTTGTATGTCCCCATTGGTCTATGTGTTTGCTTTTATGCCAGTATCGTGCTGCCTTTGTTATCATGGTTCTGCAGTGTATATTGAAATCAGGTATTGTGGTCCTCCAGTCTTACTCTTTTTGCTCACGATTGCCTTGGCAATTCTGTCCTCTGTGTTTCTATGTGAATTTTAGGACTGTTTTTGCTAGTACTGTGAAGAATGCCACTGGTATTTTCATGGATATTGCATTAAACCTGGAGACTGCTTTTCATAATTGGTCATTTAATCAGTATTGATTCTGCCAGTCTATGAATATGGGGGCTTGTGATGGTTAAGCTCAGCTCTCAACTTGACTGGTTTGGAAGCCACCTAGAAGATTAGGAAAGCACACTTGGGGATCATGGAGTTGTGACCTGTGTGGGGTCTCCATCAGGAAGCTGCCTCTTCCTCTCTGGCACTCTTCTATGCTCCACTTACTGGCTGCAATGAACTTAGCTGCTTTGCTCCACTATGCCCTTCATCATGATGTTTTACATTTGAGTGAACTGATCATGGACTGGACCAAAACCTCTGAAATCATGAGGCATGTTAAACCTTGCCTCCTTTACATTGCAGATATCAGGTATCTGTCCCAGCAATGGATGCTGATCAGTATAGAGATCTTCCCATCCTCTGGTATCTTCTTTACTTTCTTTGATGTTCAGTCATTTTCATTATAGGGATCTTTCACTTTGTTAGGAGGACTCCTATATATTGTAATATTTTAGATGCTATTGTGAATGGAATTGTTTTTCTGATTTCTTTTTTGGTGAGTTTGTTATCAATGGAAGGGCTATTGATATTTTAAGGTGGATTTTGTATCCTGCTACTTTGCTGAATTTGTTTATCAGACCCAAAAGTCTCTTGGTGGTGTCCATATGTACTTGTCTTTATCAAGGAAAATGGAGTTTGAGAGTTTTGCTGCTTTTCTGGCTATGAAAATAGTAACTTGAAATATATTCTATCATTTCAGATATATTTTACAAATACTGGTAATTTTTATTAAAGACTGTATGAACTCTCTACCTCTCAAAGGACTTATATTTCTTTTTTTTTTGGTTTTTCTCCGGTACCAGGAACCGAACTCATGACCTTGCGCTTGCCAGGCAGGCGCTTTTGCCGCTGAGCTAAATCCCCAGCCCCAGGACTTATATTTCTAATGGAAGTTTTACAGATTTTTCCCGTTCATTTTAGGACTATCTTTTCTCTTGATAGAAACAAATGAATAAGAGCTCTTAAACTGTATTGCATGTCTATATCTGTTTTCATGAGAAGCCACTTTGAAGATATCAATATGTAATACAACCATCATTGTTAATTCCCTACCACTTTGTTTGTAACTCTGTATTGTCTGTATTGTGCTTGTGATATGTTGTAAAATGTTGTATGTCTGTTAATGTTTCCCTCCTTTTATCCTTAAAAAAAAAAAAAAAAAAAAAAAAAAAAAAAACTGAAATAGCAATTAAGTTGAAAGATACAAGTAACTCCTTAGATTTACTTATTGGTTAGAAAAGTGAGAAATATGATTCATGTGTTTTAAAGTTAGTATTGTATATTTGTATGTAAATAGACATACATGATCTATACATGAGTGTATATATATGATAACTATGTATCTAATACCTGCAAAGCACACAATGGAATTAATATTTTCCAGTTCCATTCTTCAGTTAGAATAAATGCAGAAAATGCACAAATTCCAGTGATATTTTAGGATAGTAAAAAGTACAGTAGCTTCATGTTTCATAGGATTTTATACTTTTATGTTTCAGATAAAATTCTTAGACTTGAGTGAAGCATGGGCTTACAAAGTAACTGTGCAGACCTGGTGGCTGTGGGAAGTCTATGAGGAGCCCGTTGTAGGAAGAACCATTCTTTAGGAACCAGCCATGAGTCCTGCATGTGGATTGTGCATCATGTGAGTGACTTCACCCAGTTCCTTTGAGAAAACTGAGGGGCAGAGAAAAAGTCAGGTGATTGCGTTTTGGTTATAATGATTATGAGCTCACTCATTTTAATGTTTTTTTGACCATAAATTATGAGGAAGGGGGAGCATTATCTAGTGGCGCATCCGAGGGTCTTGTGTATTATAGCCCACTAAGATTTTTAATGCTTTCTAATGAGAGTGGCTGAAAACATGCTAGCAATTACCTCTAATTCCTCAAAATAACTGCATCTGAATCCCTTCACATGGAATTTCAGTTTTATGCAAATTAGCATTCATTACCATTACCCATACCTCAGAAATTAGAAGTACTCAGAATTGGAATACTGATGGTATGCCATAGCAGGACTAATTTCCTAATCCTTCATGTGGGCCTTGGGCTCTGGTAAGCAGCCTGCTTGTGAGATGTCTTCACTCCATTCATGTCACCTACACAGTGCTGCCCACGTGGGCTCCCAATAGGTGTGTCAGCTGGATTTCAAAAGGTTGAGAAAAAGCTCAGGTATATCTTTGCTGTCATTTGTTCACACAGCTCCTGATAACCATGGCTACTCTGTTACACCCCCATTTACCTCTGGTCCATTGATTTTCTGAGTCTTATCTCACATTTGAACATGCACTGTTTAGTAGGCTGTGCTGGAAGTCAGCCTCTGGAGAAAAACGAGTTCAGGAGCAAACATGGCCTGGGAATAACTGTCATGAAAGAGAAATGCTGACATCTGTTATTTCCCTTTTCAATAGAGGAGGAAAAATCTGAGCTGCGTGCTGTTCTTGAGGTGATGTCCCCTGTGCACACCCTTGAGTTTCTCAGGAGGCCTGGGTAGGCCCCAGTGCAGCTGGCCAGTGCAGAGCAGCCCCTGAGGGGACGGGGACACCAGCCCACCTGCAGGCTCCATCTCTGGTGGATGTCAAAGCGACTACCTGCCTCTTGTGTACTCTGCAGTGCACAAAATGCCTAAAGCATCGATGTGTGAAACATTACACGCAGTGTTGGGGTGAAAAGCCAGATGGCTGCAATTTGCTTAGATAGTGGTTGGTGTTTTGTGTTGTTTGATACAGTCAATCACCGTATGGAAGGAGAAAAAATAACTAACATTTATTAAATACTTACTATAATCTAAATATGAATTGTTGTTAGCATGAACGTAACTAGAATTTTATTGATTTATGATCTTTTCCTTAAAAGTCCATCCTGGAATCCCCCAAAGCTTAGGTATTTCTTTTAAAAAGGTGAATATAGTAGGAGAGAATACTTCTTGTAGCATATGATTCTGTGGGTCCTGAAAACTGCACACAGAAATGTACCCAGCACACAGTATCACACAGAAATGTCTACGACCTTGAAATCTCTGTGGTGTAGCCCTTTTGCAGTAATAGTACCCTGGTCCATAGGAAGTACTGATTTTTTGTAGTTATTTTTTGCCTTTTCCAAAATGCTCAAACATAGAATTATATAATAGAAATGGCTTGAATATATTTTTATTTTATTTATTTTAAAAATTAAAAAACTAACAAAACAACAATGAAGACAAAATCAAAACAACACAAAAACAACAAAAATGGTACATGACCTCAAAACAAAGTGATAGGAACTAACAAAGGTTGCTACATTACATACTGTTATTTTCAGCGAAGTTGCTCAGTCCACCAGACATAAGAATGTAAGATTAATCAAACAATCAAAGCCAGTAACAAGTAATAAAAAAAAAATTGGAAATGATGCAGAGCTTCACCATTCCAAATGGTAGGAGTTCAGCAATGGTTCCTATACTGCATATTGTTGTTTTCAGATCAGTTGTTCTGATTACCAGATTCAAGAGTGAAAAATTGGTCAAGATAAAAGAAAATTTTAAGCATTGACTGTTCCTTTCAATAAACCACAGACATCAGCAATACACCTATTCCAGCTATCCTGACATATATACATATAAATTTTGCTTTTCCTTTAAAAAACCCAATTAATAAAAACAAATACATAAACAAAATAGCATAGAGAACAATAAAAATGATACAGAATTTCAAAACATGGCGATAGGATATTAACAACAATTGTTATATTACTTAATGTTATCTTCAAAATGGTTGCACACATAACCAGATATAGGCATACAAGACTGATAAAACAAGTACACATGAACAGTTCCTTTCAATAAAACAACAGATATTAGTAGTACAATTATCCTAGCTATCCTGTGTATATCTACACATATGTTTTCCCTCTTTATTCTTTCTTTTTCTTCTCCCCTCCTTCATCCCAGTTGCTTCTTCCTATTTGAGCTGTTTCTTTTCCCTTTCACAATATCTATTGTACCTTTCAAATTTTATTTACTCTTTCAGGTTCTTATAGTAGGGAGGAAATATGATGTTTACACGTGTGAATCTGATTTATTTCACTAATGATTATGGTCTCTAGTTGCATCCGTTTACCTATGAAAGCCTCTAGTTTATCTTTCTTTATAGCTAATACTCTATTGTACAAAAATACCACATCTTTTTTATCCATTCCTCAGTTGATGGACATTTGGGTTGTTTCCAAGATTAGCTATTACAGATTCTGCTACTATAAACATGAGTGTACATATATCACTGTGGTATGATGTTTTCTGTTCTTCTTGAAAAATACTCCGGAGGGAAATAGCTGGGTTGAATGGGACCTCTAATCCTAGTTTACTGAGGAATCTCCAGACTGATTTCCACAGTGGTTGCACCACTCTGCACTCCCACCAACAGTGGAGAAGTGTTCCTTTTTCCCCACAGCCCCTTGAGCATTTGTTATGGGTCGACTTCTTGATAGCCATTTTTTCTGGGGTTAGATGGAATCTCAGTGTTGCTTTAACATGCATTTCTCAAATGACTAATGACGTTGAACATTTTTTCATGTATTTATTTGCCATTTGTATTTCTTCATGTGAGAGTGTATATTCATCTCAGATGCCCATTTTTGTATTGGGTCTTTGAATTTTGGGGACCTGATTTTTAAAAATTCTTTATATGTTCTAGACAGGAGTCCTTTATCTAAGGGACAGTTAATTTTTTTCCAAATTTGTGGGTTTTCTGTTCTCCCTGTTGGTGATTTCTTTCGACGTGCAATAAGATGAGATCCCAGCTGTTGATTCTTTGAAATGTTTCCCGTGCAGTTTGGTTTTTATTCATGAACCCTCTACCTATCCTTATGTCTTCAATAAGCTGTTTTTATTTTGAAAAATAAATTTAAAACTTTCATGTATTGTTACATGAATTGATTCCTTATTCCATGTTACTGCACAGTGAAGAGTTCCATTGTATAAATGTTTTTATCCATTTTCTTGTTAAAGGACACCTTGTAGGTTATTTCCAGTTTAGGACAGTTATGAATGCAGTTGCTATAAATATCAGTGTTCAGATTTTTGTGCAAAAGTAAATTTTTAGCTCACTTGCATAGGGACCTCGGTATGAAATTTTAGGATAATGGTTTGTGTACCTCTATCAGAAATGGTCAGCCAGTTTTCCACTGTGCCTATATCCATTTGCGTTCCTATTAGCACTGAGTGAAAATTCTTGCTCCACATCCTTCTCAAAACTTTGCATTCTGTCTTTTAAAGAGGTCATGCGTTCACTTTATTTAGAAATTGTGACTGGTCTTAAAATGTCACTGCATCTTAGCTGGCATCATAATATTTTTTGCAAATATTTCATTGCATGACATAACAGAATAACATCCCATGACATACAATGTCATAATATGGTGTACAATGTCAAATTATTGTATGATCTAATTACTCTAATATCTGTGAAGCTAAGGAAAAAGTAACTTGCATAATTTTAGTATCATTTTCACTTTTTCTCACCTTCTTTGGAGTAGGTTCCTCTCTTTTAAAGCAAATGATTCATAAGTGAATTAATATAGATAATTTTAAATATTGAGAATTAGATGTTTTAAAATCCTATAACAGCTTTATAACATTTATAATTTAACAAACTTCCAAAAAATTGGAAAAAGATATTATAGTAAACCCATCTGTCTTGTTTTGTGTAGGTACAAGGAAAATGTTGGTATTTTAAAATTGTGACGTTGTTTAGTAATGAAGTTATATTATTGTAAGTGTAACAAAACACTAAGAATACAATGGAAGTACTGAGGAAAAAGCGAGTTTATCTTTCAGCATGCACCCTTTTATACCTGAAGCCTCTGCTTTAAAACTCCTAGAATATGACAGAACATGCAAGTATGCTTTGTATTAGCTATCACTGTGTTGTGGTCATGTATCAGACCCGGGCCCCTATGAGAACATTAGTGTAAAAAAGGAAATAGCATTTTAGTTTTCTAAGAAAATAGCTAGGTGCCCATTGAAAGGGTGTTGCTTTAATAACTGTATCATTCTGCACCATTCTTTCATTCTTTTAGCCATTACCTTATGACTTCCTGTTACGTGTCTAGCATGGTTGTAAATCCTGAGATTTTGTGATGGACAAGCCCATCCACCTACTGGTTCTTGCCAGGATCTGGTCTGGGAAGTTGGGGGAGTATCAAGGAAATGAGGATGTAAATAAAGAGAAAAGATGATGGTGATATCTGAAAAATGAAAAGTGATGTGACAGAGATTGAGAGATCAGGAGATATATCGAAGTGGACATGTCACTTCAACTGAACCTTGAGAGATGATAGCCAGCCAGCCATGCCAAGGGTGGAAGACTCTTTCGGGCAGAAAGAACAGTAAATGCAAAAGCCCTGAAGCAAGACTGGGTTATCAAATTTTAGGAAAGAAGAAGAATTCTAGAAAAGAAGATGAATCAGAGTGGGTGACGAGGAACACAGGTGAGATGGGTTTATGAGTAATGGTATGGGGTGGCAGGGAGCTGAGAACCATTAGGCTGACGGCTGGGTAGGGTGCAGCTCGTCCAGCTGACAGAGGAACAAGCTGGGTAAGGAGATTTTCTGGCAGTGCAGAGCTGTACCTGGAGAGAGCAGGGTAACTCACAGCTAGACTCAAAGATGTCAAGGCAGCCCTGAAACTTTTGGGTCTTATGTTGGACGAGGGAAAAACCAAATACCCTTTGGCTGCACGAGTTTTGCTGCTGGTGAAATGATCCCATCCAACGAGAGATGTCATTTTGTGCATGTAAGTCTGGACCTGTGAGAGGTCAGAATTGGAGGTGAAGACTGAGGGGTGAGAGTATTAGAATACATGGGAGAGTATGTGGGAAAAGAGAAAAGGGTTGAGCTTTAACATGCATTGCAATGTTGAGAGTCAAAGCAGAGGAGAACAAGTACTGGGAGATCAGGAACAGGAGCTGGCCAGATGGAAAGAAAAGTGGAAATGATCCAGAAGGAAGTGATTATCTGTGACATGTGCTGTCGAGCTGTCATGGAAGATAAGTAGTCAGTGGATTCCCAACATTGGAGCCTTGACAAGGGCCCCTCTTTGGGGTAGTGGGAACTGGTCATTCTTTGTATGCCTTCAGTGAGCTTTTGGTGAAGCTGTTGGTATCTGCTGGCATCTAGCGTCTGCTTGTTCTATGCGAATCACACTCTGCAAAAAATCTCCTATGGAATCTGAGACAAACAGGAGCAGTCAATAGGCATGGATTCTTCTTCTCTAGAAAGCTGGCTTATCTCTTGTTCAGCAGCTAGTGTAAGAACATGTATTTCCTGTAACAGAGCAATTGTCTGTGGACTGAGAAGTGACAGTACAGGGGTAGCAAGGCCTCCCTAACTCTCAGGACCTGCTCCTCAGGGCTGTGCCAGAGACTTGGTGATCTTCCAGTTCCACTATCAAGGCCAGCCCCTGCCTCAGTATGCAGGCTTTTCTCTCTGAGAAATCTCTCCTTTTCTTCCACATAATCCAAGCATCAGGATCACCTTAGGTTTCTTCTGAAAAGTCTCTTTCTCAGGAAAGCATACCTGGTCTCATGAACTCACTGTGCTTTGTGCTGTGAACTCTCATTCTGGATTTCCAGGCACAGCTCTTCAATGAATCCCCGTGCATTCCCATGTCATTATTGTGAGTCTCCTCTCCTCCAACCCCTAAAAGCTCTTAGAAGTTGCTCTTCATGTTTTGTTCTATACAATATTTCCAGTTCTTGCCACAAGTCCTAGTTCCAAGTGAGTGAATAATAAATATTTTTATTACAAAAATAAAATAGTAATAATACCTGAGGGTTTCCTTGTTTTCTGAGGGGGTGGGAGATGGTTCACTGATTCCATTTTTCCTGTCTTCCCCCCTTCCTGTTTCTCTTCCTCCTTGTAATGACTGAAAACATTTACTTTGAAATGTTTACTATTATTTGTTTTTAGTTATTGTTTTGTTTTTTCTTAGAAGTAGAAATGGAAAAGATTCATTCAAAAAGATTAGGATAAAAGCTATTTTATTTTTACAAATTTACCTTGTAACTGAAATAAGCTTATTGGAATTATTTTATTCAGAAATATTGCTGGACTTAATTCCTGTGCTTGACTGATGGAGACCACAATGAAGCAGCCCTGAGCAGGACTTAAATTAATCAATTGGCTTTTTATGTTTACCAGTGAATCTGTCCAAAGCCTAAGCCACTTGTAGGGAAGTGAGTGACAGTCTCATAGTAAGTGAACCTCTGTGAGTCACTAATCCCTGATTAGTGACTAAAGCCTATAATCTGATGAAGCTGGAAAGCCTCAAAGGAGAAGACAAGATCACAGCCAAGGACATCTGGATCCAATCTCAACTAGATAAAGAGTATGGCCTCAGGTATCTCACTCCTGGGTGGATTAACTTAATCCTTATTAAGGATTAATTAATACCTTACTTGGAGAAGTCCTTGAGTGATTCCACCCTTCTTGAATACTCCCCCTTCCTTCTTCTGATAACCAAATAAATATGGGCCACCCAGAGAAGTTCTCAGTCTTAGACCTAAGAGAATCTCAGATTCTGTGAGAGGGCTTTGATCCTTCTGGAGCCCTGAAATCATTACATTTGCCTTTTTAAATTTAGCCTTCACCATATACTTGTTCAGGAGATTGTAGACCTGATCAGCCCTCTATCAGGAATAGTACTGATATAACTGTATATTGGATATAACTGAGGGAAATTATTAAGCTGATAGTTGACTTTGCTGTTTCCAAAATTCTCCAAACTTTGAACTGTAATCTTTTGCAAAAGAAGGGGATGGCTGTTATGGCTTGTACCTAATGTCCCTCTAAAACTTCATGTTCTCATAGGTGAGGTTTTTCAGAAGTGGCTGGATCTAGGATGTGTGATGCTGAATTAAGGCTGTGCAATAATTAAATGGGTTTAGCATTGTTCTGAGTGTGGATAATGAAGCCCCACCCTGGGTGTGGGTGGAACCAATCAGTAGGTTTAGTGGATGGGATATAAAGGGAGACAGGGAAGGCAGGCTTGCTGCTGCTACAGCTAATTGCTGCCTCCTGCCTTCACTTCCATGGGATATTTCTCTACAAACTGTGAGCTGAAATAAAACTTTCCTCCTTTAACTTGTGGGTGTCAGGTTTTATCTCAGCAATGAGAAAAGTAACTAAGATAGGACCAAGAGATGTAGGGCAGTGGGATAGGGAAAAAGGGAGTGCAAAAAGATTTAAGATATGTTATATATACATACTAACTCTCCACAAGAAATGTGAACATGACTGCAAACATGTACTAATAAAAAACTACATAAAACAGTACTTCTAAGAAGGACTATTCTAATTCATATATAATTCTATAGAAAAATTCTGTTGTCTATCTTATTGTTGTTTTTGCATTGCATATATTTTTAGAATATTTATGGATAGCAAACATAGGGACGTTTTGTTAGTAGAACAATGTCTCAGGTTTACTTTTTGTTATTCCATGGTCTTGAGTAACACTAATCCACTCATGAGCACTAGCAAAGGCCCAGAGGCAGAGAATTTTGACAGGAGCTCATTCCCTTCACTGCGTACACAATCCTCACTCCAACTTTTACCTCTTCTCTCAACCTGATATTCTATTTCTAATCTCTATGTCTTGTTCCCCTGTATCTCAAGCAATGAATTTCCCCACACTCACACCTACTCTCATCTTTTCCCTCATTTCATGCTGACCTTGAGAGGTAAGTCTCAGGTAAGGCAAGGTACAAACAAAATGCACAGTAAAGCATCAGTAGAAAGAAGCAAGGGGACAGATCTCTTGGAAGGGTGCAGGAGGCTGAGTGCTAGGAGAGAAGGGAAGCAGTGGCGATGTGAGTAGAATTAAGATATGCCAGGTCCAGGACCCTGATAACCTTAGTGAATGTAAACAATATATGTCACCAACATGAGCTAGGATTAAAAGTATCAACAAGGGGGCTGGGGATTTAGCTCAGTGGCACAGAGCCTGCCTGGCAAGTGCAAGGTTGTGAGTTTGACTCCTGGTACTGGAAAAAAACAAAACAAAACAAAACAAAAAAAATCAGTAGGGATGAAAATGAGGAAAAGGGATTTAGGGGAGGAGGGAGAGAAGAGGGAAGAAGATTTTTTAAAAAAGAAACTCACCATATACATGTACCTTTCCCCAAGATGAATGTAAACTTCTTGTACTAAAAACATGCATTAATAAAATAAATATATAAGTAAACGAAGAGGTAAGTCTCAGACACGGAATGAGTGCATCTATTCACCAATTCTAAGGTAATAAAATCAAGCAGCTTCTTTCATCAAAATCTTCCTGAAGTGGAAGCGATTGCATTAATGTCACTGTCAGAATCTCAAGTACCCAATAGCTCCAGCTCATATAAAATGTGAAAAAAACCAGTCTTTTGATTGCAAATACTGATTCAGGAGACACACTGCACTCTGAATTAGATCTGAAACATTACAGACAGAAAAGGCCTTCATGTTTGTCACCAGGTTCATGTGAGTTTATGAGCTTCTGCATGTGGTGAGAAGAATATGAAGATCTGCAAGGAATGTGAGTTTGGGGGCATTTCTGTGCATGAATCTAAGTTGCTAACACACAAGGTAACTGGCTGTGTCTAGTGGAGGAGATCCATTATTTGGCCTTGTGAAAACTGAAGATAATTTGAGAGTTGCCTAGCAGTGTGGCATTAGCTTTCTTTACCTATAACTATGAAAGAAATTTAGCAGTTAGTAGAAAAAATGGACCATTTAGGCCTCCTTGGTCCTGCACACTCTTTCCCTATGCATGGTGTTTTCTTCTCTTCAGAGTTCCTGCTGGTCCGGCTGGATTCAGCTCAAACATCATTTATTCTGAGAAAGTTATTTTCTGTTATTTCTTCTTTCCACCATATTCTTTCAGGTAAACAGAGGTGATCTCCCTAGGGTGTCCCAATAGCACTTAGATCTAAATTCTTAATAATTTATTGCATTACAGTGAAATTCCTTGCTCACTGTTCTAAGCGAGGCTCAGTTTACCTTTGAGTGATTCAATAAGAGGTTAAAGAAGCAGAGGTACTATGTTAATTAGCAACAATAGAGAAAGCTGATAAAATAAAACAGTTCTATAGTAACCCTTGCTTTCTTCACACATTCAGCAGATCTCTGATAATTGTCTTTTCATATAAGAAGACAATATGTTTGTTAACTAACATTTTTTATGGTGTCCTGTGAACTTTGGTAATATTATTTAATAGTCCTGATTTGAAATTGACCCTGGGACACTCTAAAGCTTAGGAACAGAACCAAGACTGTGGCTAATTCATCAGGAAAACCTAGGCCTCCTGATCCATCTTAGCACAAGAGTAGTCTCTTAGAAAATACTACATGCTGTGAAATGTTGGGAGGTAGTAGCAGCTTCAAAACTACTACTTGAAATGCAAAATATCCACACTTTAAATCACCAAAATATGGCAGGATTTTTCCTTCTATCATTATCAGACTCAAATACAGACAAATGTAGCATTTGCTTTAATTTCATGTGGCTATATCTTGCAAACTCATAGTCAGAGCTGTGGTGGGCTCTGGAAACAGCTACCTGCGTTTAAAGCTTAATCTCATGAGCCTCGAATTGTAATTTGGGCAAGAAGTTTAAAATCTGTGTTTCAAGTTCTTTGTTTATAAGATGAATATATTCAATAAAATAAAACCATGCATCACCTTCAAAGTATAGACTAAGTGCTCTACACTGGTAATAAGGAATATGAGACTGCTGAAAGATGGTAATTCATTATCCTTCCTGAAATAAATATTTTGACTTTTAAGAAATCTTACTAAATTGGACAATGTTTTTTTTTCCTGTCTTCTTACATGTATTTTTTGTTGAATAGAGACAATGTTAGAATAATAAATTGAGAAATCTATGGGGCTACATGGAAGATAGTTCATTATGTCCCTGGTATAATATTAAGGACGCTGCACATTCACATGCTCTTAGAAGGACAAGGATAACTGAAAAATCACCAGGATCTCAGCCCCACTCTTCATGTAAAATTTCCTGTGATCACTGAAGAGTATTAGCAGAGCTCTTATGCAGCACTTAGTTATTTTTAGTTGCTCTTCCCTTTATCCATAAAGTGTTGTCCTTAATAGTCACCATCTGCTTTTTCATGGTCATATCCAGTAGGGGGACTGCATTTTATACTGGCCCATGATTTCCATGGATGCTGACAAGCATGAAAGAGAAATGACTGATTCATGTTTGCAGAAGTCCTTTGATTTCTGAAAGAAATCAGGAGGTGAAATCTAAGAGAGGTCAAACCACAGAGTGGAAGTAAGTGTCTCTTTGAGCATGACAGGGGATAGGCTTTTTTAGCTGGAGGAAGACAGCTAGCACATGCACTTGTCATAAACAGGGCCCAAAGAACTTTCCAAAACAGTAGCTTGATTTTCTTTTGCCTTGAATTTGGAGTTTAAAGCCTAAGAGAAAATTTCTCATAATCCAAGGGCAAAAAAGGACGTTTCCTATGAAATCTTTCTTATGTGCCTGCTTACAAAACTGGGACACAAAGTTTTCAAAAATTTTTAAATGTTTTATATTGAGTTTTATTCTTCAGTGTTTATGTAGGATGTGTTAAAATACTGTTGCTCATCTAACCTAACAGAGCATAATTCAGTATGTGAGGAATATGACTGAAGGGAGGATTATGAACATTACAGCTAGTATATTCAAAAACTTTTTGTATAATTGGTGAAAAATGAGTATCATAATCGAATAGTCACTTTGTATGCTTACATTCACATACAGAAGATTCTCACTTGTTTTATGTTTTAATATCCATGAAGGGAGACTATACCCTTTGCATCCACACACATCTTTGTGATATGTGTGTTTCAGATATTGCTCACTACCAGGAGAAGTAGACACAGTATCTTTCCTCTGGATTTTCATCATTGCTATGGACCAGAGTCTGCTGCATGCTTCTCATTTGTCCCTTTTCTGGATTTGAGATTGTAATTTTGACTTTTCTGTCCTTTGTCCACCATTGTGTATCAATGTGGGGTGGGTCACTGGCTCACCATGTTGAATCATAGATTGTGGAGCCTCAGGTGGCCCCAGCCAAGGCATATGGAGAGATCTTCACACTAGCTGGATTAAATAACTGGAGCTTGTCTGGGGATTTCAACAAGGAAGTATGTTGAGGTGTGCTATGGGTCAGGTGCAAATGATGCCCAGTGGTATGTGGTGACCAGGGCCTAATCCATAACAGGAGGCTAGATTTCCACCAAATGACTGTGCTGCCTTCCTTTAGTGCACACTTGGCGCTGAGAAGTATCTACCTAACAGGGTCGCTATTTCTCTGGATCCTTGCATTTAGGTGGTACCATGGGTCTAGTTCTTGTCAGTGCTGTGCAGTCAGGAACCAAGCGTACCTTCAACAGTTCTTTCTCCTCTCATACCTTAATTCAAGAAAACACATTGCTCATGAAAGGTGGTGTTGAAGATGTAAAGCCACAAAGCAGGGAGGTCAGTTTGTTGACAAAAAGCTTAGAGAATAACCATGTACTCCCAAAGCAGAAATCCTGGTTCTTCAATTTTATGTGAAAAAAATGACTATTTAAGCTGTTATACATTTTTGGCATCATACATTTAATTGACTGTATGTTAGTACATTTCTGATATTTAATAGTCAAATTCTTAAAAGAAATAAATGAACTTCATCTATTTTTTATTTTAAAAATAAAAGGAGGAAAACATTAACAGACAACCTTTTACAAAATAGCAAAAGAACAGTACAGACAATACAGAGTTACAAAGTGGTAGAAAATTAACAATGCTTGTTGATATCTTCAACAATGATATCTTTAACAATGCATATTGACATCTTCAAAGTTGTTTCTCATGAAAATAGATAGAGACATGTGATATTGATCAATCAAGGACTCACTGACAATTTCTCTCAGCAAAGAAATAGAAGACAGTAGAACAACTATGTTAACAATCCTGTATATACATACATACAAAATTTCTCCTTCTTTTCCTTCTCTTTTCCCACATCCCAGTTGCCCTTTACCCTTGAGTGTTTTCCTATCATTTCACAATGTCTATCATACCTCCTAGTTTAAATTAACTCTTTCAGGTTTTGCACTAGTGATACAATGTGGTGCTTGCACATGCAGGTCTGATTTATTTCACTTATGAGTATGGTCTCTACTTGTGACCATTTTCCTATAAAGGCCTCGAGTTTATCTTTCTTTATAGCTGAGTAATATTCCATTCTATAAAAGTACCACGATTTTCTTATCCAATCATCGGTGGATGGGCATTTAGGCTGCTTCCACAATTTAGCAATTACAAATTGTGGTGCTATGAACGTAAGTGCACATATATCGCTGTGATATGATGTTTTTAGATCTTCTGGGGAAATACCCAGAAGGGGAATAGCTGGGTTGAATGGGACCTCTAGACCTAGTTTTCAGAGGACTCTCCAAACTGATTTCCACAGTGGTTTCACCAGTCTGCATTCCCACCAGCAGTAGAGAAGAGTTCCTATTTCTCCACAGCCTCAGCAGCATTTGTTATTGGTTGATTTCTTAATGCTAGCCATTCTTACTGGGGTAAGGTGGAATCTCATTGTTTTAATTTGCATTTCTCAAATGACTAATAATGTTGAACATTTTCTCATGCATTTATTTGCCATTTGTATTTCCTTATCTGAGAAGTGTGTATTCATCTCAGCTGCCCATTTTTGGATTGGTTCTTTGAATTTGTGGGGGCTGATTTTTTTAATTCTTTATATGTTCTGGATAGAAGCCTTTTGTCTGAGGGGCAGTCAGCTAAAATTTTTTCCAAGTTTGTGGGTTTTCTTTTTACTCTGCTAGTGATTTCTTTAAATGTTCAGAAACTTTTCAGTAGGATGAGATCCCAGTCGTTGATTCTTTTAAGTATGAACTTTTATTTTTGATGACTTTGAATTGGCTACACGACAGGACTATTCTTAGTTTTGTCTTTATTTACATTTTTAAAATCAACATTTACATTTTAATTATAAATATTTCTCTATTGACTAATGGTACTAAATATTTTTATGCTTGTTGACCATTTGTATTTTTTCTTTTGAGCAGGGTCCAGTCAGATCATTTAGTCATTTTTAAAATTAGTGTACATTTTTAACACAGACTAAGTAGTTATGTTTATTTGGGGGGATTGATGCATGCATTTAACATCTTGATCATTTTCAATCCTTTTAACTCCTTTTCCCTTTCCCCTTCCCCACTGCTTTCTCCGTCTCTGAGTCTGTGTTCTAGTTTCTTATCTCTTATTTCCTCATTTATTTATTTATTTGTATTTTAGTTCTCCCATATAAGACAAAACATCCAATATTTAACTTTCTGAGTGTTGCTTATTTCACTTAGCATGATAATCTCAAATTCCATCAATTTTCCCACAAATGACACAATGCTATTCTTCTTTATGGCCAAGTAATATTCCATTGCGCCAGTATACCACATTTTCTTTATCACTTCATCTACTGATGGGCATTTAGACTGCTTCCAGAGCTTAGAAATTATTCTTGTGCTGCTAGAAACATGGATGTGCATGTGTCACTACAGTATGACATATTTAGTTCTTTCAGGAATATAACCAGGGGGCATACAGCTGGGTCATGTTGGCGGGAATGTAAGCTTGTGCAATCACTGTAGAAATCAGTGTGGAGATTCCACAAATATAAATTCCCTTTGTTCAATTTTAAATGAGTTTAATTGGATTAACTTTTTGGCACTTTTTTACTTCCTTATATGAACCCTATGCAAGATGAGCAGTTGGCAGATATTTTCTACCACTCTGAAGATTGTCTTTTTGGTCTGTGGATTGTTTCCTCTGCTGCAGGAGCTTGTGTTTGATGTGATCCAATTTGTCAGTTTGTTATTTTATTCCCCATGCTTTGGAGTTCTACCAAGAAAATCATTGTCTGCACCAGTGTCTTCAAATGTTTCCCTGGTTTTTTTCCCTTGTAGTTTCAGTTCTTACATTTAAGTTTTAAATTCATTTTGAGTTGATTTTTTTTTTTTTGTATGGGGCACCAGCAGGAAACCTATGGCATGAGTGCCACTGCAGGCTGCTTGCTATAACTGAAAGCTCTACAAAGTCACCATCCCTGCTATATGGTGAGAGATATGAGTCAAGTTTCAGTTTTATGCATGTGAGTATCCAGTTTTCCAGACAGCTTTGTTGCAGAGGCTGTTCTTTCTCCAAAGTACACATTTCAAGGTTTTGTGAGAGTCAGCTACATATGCATAGGTTTATTTCTAGGGTCTCTGTTCCCTTGGTCAATGAGTCTGGTTTTATGATGGTGCCATGCTGTTTTGGCTACTATGGCTGGATAATGTTTGAGATCAGTTATTGTGATGTCTCTAACTTAGCTGTTTTTGCTCTAGATTTGCCTTTTGGGGATCTTTTGTGCTTACATATGAATTTTAGGGTAGTTTTTGCTAGTACTATGATGAATGTTATTGGAATTTTGATGAAGGTTGCATTGAATCTGTACATCTCTTGGAGAGTATGGACACTTTGATATTAATCCTTCTAATACATTAACATTAAAAGGTCTTTCCAATTTTAGAGGGTATTCTTCAGTTTTTAAAAAAATCAGTGTTTTGTGATTTCCATTACAGAAGTCTTTCCCTTCCTTGGTTACATGGTTTTAAGCATTTTTTTGTAGTTATAGTGAATAGGGCTGCTTTCATGATTTCTCCTTCCACAAATGAATCACTGGTGTATAGAGAACCTACTGATTTCTGCATGTTGATTCTGACTGAATTCATCTATCAGTTCTAATAGTCTTTCCATGCAGTCTTTAGTTTTTTCTATGTATAGAATCACATTATCTGTAACTGAGTAGTTTGACTTCTCTTCTTATTTTATGCTTCTTACTTCTTTCTCTTGCCTCATTGCTTTGTTTACAATGTCTAGTACCACACTGAATAAAAGTGGTGACATTGGCCACTTTGTCTTATTCTTGATCATGGAGGAAATACTTTCAGCTTTTCCTCATTCAGCATGCTGTTGGCTTCGGCTTTGTCAGATACAGCCTTTTTTATACTGAGGCACAATCTTTTTATATCAACTGTCTTTAGGGCTTTTACTATGAAGGGATATTGAATCTTATCAAATACTTTTTCTGCATTTATGGAGGTGATCTTATGATGTTTAGACCTCCATTGTGTCACTAAGAAGTGTGTTTACTGATCCACATATGTAAAAACATTCTTGTATCCTTGGGATGAAACCACTTCAATCTGGTCATTTATCTTTTGACATGCTGTTATATTTGATTTGCTAGTATTTTGTGAAGTAATTGTGCACCTACATTTATCACAGTCCTTGGTCCATAGTATTTTGTTGTTATTGTTGTATCTGTGTCTAGTTTTGGTAACATAGTAATGTGGATCTCATAGAATGAGTTTGGAGTGATTCTCTCCTTTCCAAATCTTTGGAAAAGCTTAAGAAGGATTGGTGTTTGCTCTTTTAAAATTTGGTAAAATTCATCAAGGAAGTTATCAGAGCCCTGAACTTTTCATTTTGGTAGACTTCTTGCTACTGATTCAATATGATGTTTGTTTATTACTCTATTCAGCCCTTTTTTATGTCCTCAAGGACAATTGTGGCAGGCCATATGTGTTCAGAAATTTGTCTATCTCTTCTAAATTTTCCAATTTGTTAACAAACAGTTTCTCATAATAATGCTTAATGTTCTTTTGTATGTCTGTGCTATTGGTTGTACTATAAAACTTTGATTTTATTTTTTGGGATATTTTCTCACTTTTTCATGATTAGTCTCACTTAATGTTTTTTCCACACTCTTACCTTTCAAAGAACAAACTTTCATTGATATTGGAAATTTTTTATCTATTCCTCAGTGGATGGGCATCTGGGTTGTTTCCAAGATTTAGCTATAACAAATTGTGCTGCTATAAACCTGGGTGCACCTATGTAGCTATGGTATGATGTCTTTAATTCTTCTGGGAAAATACCCAGAAGGGGAATAGCTGGGTTAAATGGGACTTCTATTCCTAATTTTGTGAGGAATCTACAAATTGATTTTCACAGCGGTTTCACCAATCTACACTCCTACCAGCAGTGGAGAAGGGTTCCATTCTTCCCACAGCCTCTCCAGCATTTGTTATTCATTGATTTCTTGATGATAGCCATTCTTTCCCGGATGAGATGAAACCTCAGTCTTGTTTTGATTTGCATTTCTCAAATGACTAATGACGTTGAACATTTTTTCATGTATTTATTCACCACTAGTATCTCTTCATTAGAGAAGTGTGTATTCATCTCAGATGCCCATTTTTGGATTGGGTCTTTGAATTTGGGAGGCCTGATTTTTTTAATTCTTCCTATGTCCTGGATGGAATTCCTTTGTCTGAGAGACAGTTGACTAAAATTTTTTCTCAATTCATGGGTTTTCTTTTTTACTTTATTGGTGATTCCTTTAGATGTGCAAAAACTTTTCAGTAAGATGAGATCCCACTTGTTGATTCTTTGAAGTATTTCCCGTGCAGTTTGGTTTTTGTTCATGAACTCTCTGCCTACCCCAATGTCGTCAAGATTTTTACCTACTTTCTCTTCCAATAAATTTAGTGTTTCTGTTTAAATATTTACATCTTTTTTATATCTTCTTCTTTCAGCTTTGGTAATTCATATGTATCTAGAAATCTGTCCATTTCCTGTGTGTTTTCCATCCTATGACAGTAGAGATTTTCAAAGTAAGTCTTGATGATCTTCTGAATTTCTTCAGGATCTATAGTGATTTCACCCCTTTTATTCCTTATTGCATGTATTTCAGTTTTGTCTTTCCTTTTTTTGATAAGGTTGACTAGGGGTTTATCTATTTTATTTATTCTTTCAAAGAACCAATTCTTCAATTCATTAATTTTTGTATTTTTTTTAGTCTCCATTGCATTAATTTCTGGTCTGAGCTTTATAATTTCCTGCCTTCTTTGGGCTCTGGGTTTGACTTGGTCTTCTTTTTCTAGGAACCTGAGGTGCTGTATAAGATTATTTACTTGTGCTTGTTCTGTTTTCCTGAGGTGAGAGTTCACTGCTATAAATTTCCCTGAGGACTGCTTTCATGGCATCCCACAGGTTCCTGCACATTGTACCTCCATTTTTGTTTGATTCTAAATAGTGTTTAATCTCTATTTTGATTTCATCTGTGACCCATTGGTTGTTCAGGAGGATATTATTTAATTTCCAACTGTTTATGGAGTTTCTGTGTTTTCTTTGGTCATTAACTTCCAATTTCCTTGCACTATGGTCTGATAGTATACATGAGATAATTTCAATTCATTTATGTTTACCTAAAACATATTCTATGTACTAGTATATGGTCTATTTTAGAGAATGTCTTATGTGCAGTTGAGAAGAATGTGTATTCTGATGCTGTTTGGTGAAACACTCTGCAGAGGTCTACTAAGTCCATATGTTCACACGTTTGGTTAAGTTCTGTTATTTCTTTCCCAATTTTTTGTCTAGTTGATCTATCTCTTTGTGACAATGGTGTGTTAAGGTCCCCTGTTATGATTGTGTTGCTACTTATTTCATTTTTCATGTCAATTAAAATTTGTGTTATATAGGTGGGTGCTCCTATATTTGGTGCATAGATGTTTACAATTGTTATCTCTTCCTCTTGAAGCTTCCCCTTCACAAGTATCTAATGATCTTCTTTATCTCTTTTGATTGTTCTTGGTTTGAAGTTCACATTGCCTGCAAACAGACTAGCTACACCCGCTTTTTTCTGGGTTCCTGTCACATGGAGTATTGTTTTACATCCTTTAATTTTCAGTCTATGAATATCTATTTGAGTTAAATGTATTTCTTGTATACAGTCTATAGTTGGATTTTGTTTCCTAATTCACTCTGCTAGTCTGCTTCTTTTGGTTGCTGCATTGAGACCATTTACATTGATAGTTATAACTGATATGTACTGGTTAATCGTTGTCATGCTATTTTGCTGCTGTTAGATCCTTCTTTTTCAGTCTGTTTAATTGCTTGCTCTGCTTGTTGGTTCCTCTCTGTTGTTGTCCTTGAAGTTGTGGTCTGCTTTATCTCTTTCTAGAATATCTTTTAGTACTCTTTGTAGGATTGGCTTGGTGCTTATGAATTTCATCAGCTGTTCTTTATCATGAAAGTATTTTATTTCTCCTTTAAATTTGAAAGATAGCTTTGCAGGGTAAATCAATCTGGGTGTGAATTTTTTTTTTCAGTACCTGAAATACTTCACTTCAAGCTCTTCTTGCCTTGATGGTTTGTGTTGAGAAGTCTGCTGTGATTCTGATAGGCTTACCTTTATAGATGATCATTTCTTTTCTCTAACAGCTTTTAATATTCTGAGCTTTTGTTGAATTTCTGGGATCTTGATGACTATATGTCTGGGTGTAGATTTATTTTGGTTATGATGAACTGGAGTCCTATATGCTTCACTTAACTGGATGTCCAATTCTTTTTCCATGCCTGGGAAATTTTCTGCTATTATTTCTGCAAATAGTCTTTTTATGTCATTTGTGTTGATATCTGCTGTTTCATTAAGACCTATTACCCTGACATTGTTTTTCTTTGCCTCTCTTGCAGTTGTTGAATTGTTATTTCCTGATTCCTTGTTGTTTTTAAGAGATCCCTACTTTCATGTTCATTAGTGGCAGTGCTGTCTTCAATGTCTGAAAGTGTATCTTCCACTTTGTTCAGGCAGTTTTGGAAGATTTCAATGTAATTTTTAATTTTCTGGATATCTGTTTGCATCTGTTTCATACCTTCTAGTTCTTTTTTATATTGTTCCCTGAATGTTTCCATGAGTAGTTTATGCTCTTCTATTTTCTTGTCTATGTCATCTTTGAATATGTTGAATATTTCTTTCATTATTGTTGTCATTTCTTTTCTCACCTGAGACATTATTTCTGATCTGATATTTTCTATGGCCTGATTGAGTTTTTTCTATAGTTCAGTTGCTATCATTTCAAAAATTTCAGATGTATGACTTCCAGGCTCTTCTGTGTTGATGTTTCCTGGACTTGTTTTGGGTGGTGTGGAGGCCTGTGATTTCATTTTTCTTCTTCATTTTTTCTTTTTTGAAGATCCAGAGGCTTCCTGGAGTGCAGCCTCACTCTCCCAATTGTGTGTGAGTGGCACAGAGAGAGTCTGCAGATCCACAGTGCTCAGTGCAGCTCCTGTGCTCGTGAGTGTTGGCAAGGTGGGGTCCCAGGTGCTCCTGATCTTTCTTGCATTCATTTGGCTCCCAGGCGTGTGTGGGAAGGGTGGGGGAAGCTTGCAGAGTTCCTGAGACTTTTTGAGCTTCAGCCCAGCCTCCACAAGAGTGGCGGGGGGTGCAAGTCTTGTTCACCGAAGCTTCAGATATTGCCCAGGACAAAGCCTGTTTCCCACAGTGGAAAGGGAGGGTGAGGGTGGACTCCCTGAGGCTGCTGACTCTGTCTAGGTTTCAGCTGAACTCCCAGTGAAAGGTTGCAAGTTGTTCTGGCAGTGACCACCAAGGCCCCAGAAGTTGTCCAGTGCTCCACGTGCCTCACACACTAGTGGGGGAGGCACCACAGTGGCTCACTGGGGTTCCTAAAGGTGTCTGGCGTTCAGCCCAGCCCTCCCAGACACACTATGGGTGTGGTCAGTAGCCCCCATGTCTCACCGGGCTTCCTGAAGATGTCCAGGATTCAGCCCTACTGCTGTCTGGGTTTCTGCCTGATCCCAAGCTCTGTATAGGGCCGGCAGAAGCTCACCTGAGTTCCGGAACCAGTCCGAGGTCCAACTCAGCTCTGACAGGGGAATGGGGGAGGAGAGGAGGGGCGGGGAGTGGACCCTAGGCCGCTAAAGCTGTCAGAATTTCTGCCTGGTCACAAGCTCATGTGTGGGGCTGGTGGCATCTCACCTGAGTTCCCAAAGCCTGCAGAGGTGCAGCTCAGCTCTTACAGGGGAAGCGGGGAGGAGCGGAGGGGGAGTATGATTTCAATTCTTTTGGAATCTTAAGACTTGCTTTTTGGTTCTATATATGGTCTATTCTAGAGAAAATTCCATGTGCTAATAAAAGGGATTTGATATTTGCAGCTGTTGGATGAAATATCTTGTAAATGTTTAAGTCCATTTGATCTGTACTGCGATTTAACTCAGATGCTTTGTTGATATTTTGCCTGGATGATCTGTGAATTGAAAGTGGGGTGTTGAAGCCCCTTATTGTTATTGTATTGAGGCTTATCCTCTTCTTTAAGTCTAATAGTGAATAGTGTTTTTATAAAATTGGATACTCCAAGATTAGGTGAATATAGATTTATAATCATTATGTGCTTTTATTTAATCAGTCACAGGTCATATAGTAATATTTTTTGTCTTTTCACATAATTTTCTTTTTTTTTTTTTTTTTTTTGGTACTAGGAATCGAATTCAGGACCATGCGCTTGCCAGGCAGGTGCTTATGCTGCTGAGTTACATCCTTAGCCCTTATTTTTGCTCTTTTGAGACAAGGTCTCACTCTGTAATTCAGGATGGCTTCAAACTCTACTGGCAGTCCTCCTGCATCACAGGC